>NW_027526213.1:463935-893431 GCF_048455015.1 Haemaphysalis longicornis
TGAATTATCCTGTCGCTTCATTTCGCATCGCATGTTGTATATTATGCATACTGCATTGACATTTCGAAACCCACGCATTCAGAATCTGTGAAAAGTATTTTTTTTCATTTGTATTTGAATGAAAGATACAAAATGTGTCGAGACCAATCGCTCTTGTCGCGTGACGAGAGCGATGCCGAGCGACAAAAGCGACAGAAATCGCTTTTGGTAACTCCAGCTCCCATGGGTGAACCAGCCCTAATGCGGTAAGAATGGTAGAATGGAAGGGTGTTATTATTATTATCATAACAATGCACTATTTTATTATTAATAATTGTTTCTATATGTCAGGGGGTGACAAATGTTCTGGGCCCCGGGTGTGAGTTTGCCCAGCAATGCCACTGCAGCAAAACCCAGTGTGGTGAGACGATGCTGCAGAAGCCGCCATCGTAGCTAACCGCAAGAGGTGACGAAAGTGCCAACCGTTTATTATAACTATCGGCAATATACATTTAAATACTACCCTAATAAATCATCTCTGCATTGTAAAATACACTTTGTTTACTCAGAAACTTCAACTTCGGGCTGTGTTTTCCCACTTTGTCTAGACGTTTACTGGACGTCACAATAACAGCAGCCCATAACGATGTCCGTCCGCTTGCCCTACGTTGCGCAATGTTGCGTCTGCCACTTTCTCGCTCGCTCTCCGCAACGTTTTCTAGCATTAAAAAGTCATGACTGTTCCACCCAGAGAGTGTGGATGACCAGTTGAGCTGTAAAGTGGCTGTCACTTAGTTACGATGAACACAATAGCAATTCTGGTTGCCCGGATTGGTGTGGCATCGCAAGACAAATGCTTCAAACATAAAAAGCGTAGCCCCTTTCTTTTGGTTCCGTCGTAGTCGCCGACTGTGACCGTTAAGGTAGGGCCATGGGATCTAAAGTCCAGGCCAAGGGCAGTCGGAGGACTAGTCCCACGCATTTCTACAGGGCTCTGATGCGACAGCATTCATACCTGAGACTCTGCGCTTCCGCCAAGCTTTCTTGAAGGACTTCATCCTCTTGCCGTTGGACACGATTGGTTTCGCAATCCACCTCCACATTTCGCTTTCAAGTTGTTTGAATCCGTCTGCCACGCATTGCGCTCCGTTTCAATTTTAACATTTCAGGAAGTATCTGCTTATAGCAAAATGAAAACAAATATTTTGATGTCCACTAATTATTCTGTTCAAAACTGAGTAAGCTAACTTGTCGCCTTAATCGGCTTTGTAGCTTCTGCTGGTTCTCACAATTTTTTACTATTCTGGCAATAGTCTATGAAGAGCATAGACAGTTTTCTTGTGGTAAACTGACCACCTTAATCCTCCAAATAAATCTTTGGACTAGCTGACTTTGGGGCATGTTTTGATATAGGTGTGTGGACATATTTTTTAAACATTGATGCTATTTACCTTGCAAGGTAAATTCATGACAAAAATGTAACTTTTGAATGATTAATTTAAAGTTTTCATTACATTTCGTTGCTTGATGTTTCATTTTTGTTTGTAATTTATTTGTACAAGAAAATTTACACCTGCAAGTGTTAACTCTTCACATCAAAATTCAATGCTTTATAGTAATAATTTGCTAAAATTAGGGAGAATATTCGTTTATGTTTTTGACTTGATTGTGGTTAATAAGATTTCACCCTTCAAATGCTAACTCTTTACGCCAAAAATCAAATTGGAATTACATGCACTTGACTGAAAATTTGTATGTGTCTTGCAATTTTATAATACGTTAGTCTTCTGTTTTTTCAACTGCAACACTTAGGGATTAAATGCAAGTCAGCCGCTCGTAATCTCCCGACTTTTTAGCTGCGCCCCCGTGTTTCCTAATTAAGTGCCACCTGCAGTTGTGTTTCCCCCCAGTGCACTCCGACATAGCACGGAAGCGCCCGATAGCGGCCCTGTACGAGCTCAGACTAGTCTGCTCTGTCCCCTGTATGGCCGCCGATCCAGACCCGTCTGCCGAACCACAACCGTTCGCGGTCGAACAGGTCTGGTTTCCGTCTGTATACGGGGCCAAACAGGGCCCCGTTACGCCTGTATGATCGTCAGACCGGGCCCGGTTAGACCTTTAGGATCGACAGACATGGCCCGGTTAGACCTGTATGATCGACAGACAGGGCCTGGTTAGACCTGTATAATCGACAGACAGGCCCTGTTAGATCCGGTGTAATTCTCAAACGGGTCTGGTTTGAACACGTGTAACCTGTACGGCCATCAGACAGGTCCGGTACGAACCCGTTCGGTTTTGAACAGTATTTTTTAATAATAGGGTCGAGACACCTGCGGTGCAATCGTTCAACAACTATTCTTCAATTTCTGCTTAATTGTAAAGCTAGACGATTGTTGTATATACTAGGCTTCGGATTCTTCACACCATTAGTTTGCGTTTCAGCATAGAAGGCGTCGCCGGCTTGTTCCAGGGCAGAATTGCTGTGAGCGTCCGATTCCAACATTTTTAATGAGAAAACACAGCCCGGGTGCAATGAAATATAAACTGAAAGCAGCGGTACTGCTTCATAGCCCTACTGTAACAGCCTTAAATAATTCTGGCATTTCTCAAAACGCAGGTAAACTCCGCATTCAAGACCGAGTAAACGGTACGAGCTCCCGGTTCTATCTTAGTCCTGGTAATCACGACGCTTGCGGGGAGAGCACGAGCATGGTAGCGGCTCAGCGAAGCAAGAAATTTTGGCCTCCTTCGCAGTTATGGTGAGAAGACAAAGGATACAGCGGAGCTGTTGGTCTTCACTAGGTTTAATTTGGCTTTTCTTAGGAGTGCAAATCTTATCGGTAGATCAGAAAATCATGCCGCACACTCTATCTCTTAAATAGGAGAACACCTGCACGTCAGTGCCCACGTCCTCACTAGACGCAGTCACCATCCGACGCGCGCCTCCTCACCCAAATATCTGCACCGCGACGCCTGCTCCCCAAATCTGCTCGTCGGCTTTGTGTGTCCTTGCCACTTTCCAAACACTTCTTCACGTAATGTTTTACTCTCCTCCACTTTTCTGAACCGAGTTTTGAGCGACCGCAGGCACGGATTGGACACAATCCTAACCAGTTCAGCTGATACATTAATTTACCAACTATAAGTATATGTGTATAGTATGTAAGCAAAGTCGAATTGCTGCAGGGGCTGTGAACCCACATCGCTTTCAAATAAAAGGGCTCCTAAAAAATAAAACGAACCAAAAGGACCTAATGTCCACCCACGCCGCTTAAAAGGGGAGAAAAGGAAGCCAAAACGCAACATTTACCCGCGTTGCTGGGTCATTATTCTCCTAATACTGGCATCGTCGTTGCGATTTGGCTCATATGTTTGTGGGCAGTTTTATGTATCTAACACACAAGTCATTTTAACCCGTCTTTTATACAGTGCCATGTAAGAATATATGCAATTTAATGACATGAAAAGCGCCAAGGCTAATTCAGGAGGCGCGTAATGGCAAGGATAGGCGAAGCACAACTGACGGACGCTTCTCGGTGACGTTATGTTATTGCACTGTGTTGCATATCATTCGCCGGAAGTAATAAAGGTCAATAAAGTATTTCAAGCGCGCTACACAATCCAACCGGTACTAGTAAACATAGCAACTGTTGATCGCTAAGCGTGATGAATATGTATAAGTTTGTTATACGAGACAAAAAGCATTAGTTTCCGATGACAAGAAACATAAATTATAAAGCGTTCTGGAGTTGGCGTTTGCTCTCAGCACGCAATTTCTTTGCGTACAAAATCTATCACAATGCTGGAAGTGCTGTAAGACTGAGGTGACTTTCCCAGTTCCGATCGTCTAGTAACAATAACTTGAACAAAGGCTGACCAACGCCGTACTTGGTTATTACTATGCATAAAAGTATGTTTTGTTTTCTGACACTCACGCAGACGACCACTTTCACATACCCCGAAAGAAGTAATATATTAAGCGGACACAAATAATACACTCAGTTGTCACTAATACGTGCCGAAACAAATTTGTATCCGATCACCTAGTCTTTCTTAGGAACCAGGCGGCGAGTTTGTTTTTTACGGGCAAAAAGTATGATTGTGAGGCTCTACTTGGAATATAGCTGAGCAATATTCCCTAGCGAATGGTCAAAGAGAACACATGATCGCGATCACGATTCCTTGTACGGCTAGAAATTCCGACACAACTGAGAATAAATCCTGGAGGTGTGCAAAGTAACACACAATTAGTACCATCTTTTGCAATACATATTTTGTATCATGTTTCTTCTCTGCCCGCGTAGCATAGTTGTAAATTATCAGGTTTTCATTGCAGGAGTCGGTGTTTGGATTCCGGCTAGTAGAGGGCGGAGGGCTGTTTTGTTTCAGCGACTTCCTTCCAACATATCGTCCTTGTGGAGCAATGCAACGGAGCAGCCGGTGGCAGGCTAATCATTCGTCCGCTCACATTTATTCACAGACTGAATGAATTATCGTGGCAAAATCAGTTAGTGCACCAGCAGGCCAACGTTTAGTTCTGTTTGCACTTCTGCAGCATTCCGGACCTCCACTCTCACAAGTGAGCTCAATAAAATGTTCTCTCTCTCTCTCTCTCTCTCTCTCTGCAGCATTCTTTTTTATTCTTTTAAGAGACAATCACCCGCGTGCTTTCCCTTCAGTGATGTACTTTTTAGTGTATACTGGTCGAAGTGTTGTGAAATAAATTACTAGATATTGCTGTAGCTTCGGTTTGCATTACTGGATAGGGCATGGTGAGCAGACACACAAGGAGTTGGTGAGGGTAAGTTGTGATTATTGTGCCGAGAGCGAAGTGCACAATCCAAGTTTACTCATCGGTAAAAAAAAGCAGTTCCCGCAGTCAAGCATTGTAACACTAATAACAAAACCACAACATTCCTACGTGCAACAAAAGCAATGGTGTCATTGTACCTTGATGAAGGTTTTATAACATTTTAGTGCTGGTGAGCAGCAAATACGCGTACTATGCACTGATAACGTGCATAGGACTCAGCAGTCGCACGAGTGTGTTTATAGTTCTATGCAAAATGACTGTCTTTATATTAGAATCAGGATTTAGGTTGTGGCTGCCTACGTTATAGCCATTTTCGCCTCCAGCATACCACCCCACACGGGGCACCTTGAGCAATCTTGGTGACAGTATTGTCGATACCGCGGACCCCGAGCCACGAAACATAAGTTGGAACCAACCGTGGCGATGTGTTGTATGGTGAACGGTAGAAACCAGGAACGGTGGCCGTCGGAGACCAGGTCCAGCTCCTTCGGATGAGCTTCCTGCCTGTTTACCAGGCAGGGAGCTCTGGGACCTCTCTCGGTATCACGGTAACCCGAGCGAAGAAAGTACCCCCGTCCACTGCTTCTATACTATAGCATATGTTATTTTCTAAACCACCCCCCCCCCCCCAAACATGATCGGTCCATGAAAAAGGGCCGCACGCAAGGTCACTTTTTCTTCTTTGTATTCGATCTCTCTTCCAAAGCCTGATTCCAAATTTTTCGCGCTTTTTGATAATGGAATTTATGGATAAGTCAAACCCCATCGCCTCCCAGTCTGTCTTTCTCATTTCCAAGTTTCTCGAAAGCATTATAGGCAAATCGTACATGGCCAAGAAGCTCACAACAGGAGAAGTTCTAATTGAAGTAAACAAAAAACAATCCTCTAACCCCCTGAAGCAAACACGCATGATCAATGATGACATCAAGATCACGCCGCATCGAGGCCTCAATAGCTGCCAGGGCGTGATCTCTGATCGGGATGTAATAAATGAGACTGGAGCAGATCTGCTTGAGGGCCTGCGGGATCAGGGCGTGACAGCAGTGCGGTGAATCACGATATGCAGAAACGGCCAAAGAAAAGCAACTAAACTCATAATCTTGACGTTTGACCGCTCAACACTTCCTGAGTCGGTCAACGCAGGCTTCATGAGATGTCCGGTCCGACCCTACGTGCCAAACCCACGTCATTGCTTCAAGTGTTAGCGATTTGGGCACAGCACAATATCTTGCCGTGGTAAACTGACGTGAGAAAAATGTGCAGTACATGATCACCCAACCGACAACTGCGAATCCGAGTTTCACCTGTGCGATCTGCCAGGGACGGCACGCTGCCTATTATAGGAGCTCTGAAAAAATTCAAGCAGAAAAAACAAATTATTGCCTTGAAAGTCAAGGAGAACATCACCTTCCCTGAGGCGCGAAAGAGGTTCGCCTTTTTCCCATCGGGAGGTACACCGACGCGGCTCACCGGGGGACGGAGCGGCGTCTGGTTTCGGCGGGGACGCGCTAGCGCGAGTCGGATTCGTTCCCGCCGCCGCCCCCCCTCCTGCTTAGCCCCGGGCAGCCCAACCCGACTCCACACCGCACGCTGAGCCAGCTGTGGCTGTTGTCGAATCCACGTCCGTTGGGGATGCTGCTGCACCAACTGTTCCTCTCCACCGGCTTGAAGCCCCCTCCAGGGCACGGAGGAGATAGAGACGGAGGAAACCACCGTAGTCCCCACCACCCCCGCAACGCCTGTGGCACCCGGGGCGCTGCTGACCAACTAGAATAAGCTCAGTTTCGGTGCTCCGCATCCCCGCCAGCGGAGGAGGGTGGACTAAACGGCAGTCGGGAGAACTAGCGGCGCTGCAGTCAAGTCTTGCGCTACTCTCGGCGCGTCGTCTGCTTCGGAGGCGGGCGCTGCTGCAGCCTACCGCGTCCGGCTGCCGCGCAGACGTACCGCGGCAGCGTTCTAGTAGTGCTATTGCTAAACGTAAACATCGATCACCTTTCCAGTCGACTAGCTTAAACGCCTTCGCCCTTCTAGTCGACGCTACCGTATGACATTTGTGCACTGTTTAAGTGGAAATGCGTTGTGTCACCTATATGCACTGATCTGCACGCGCAGCTCATTGGCTAGCTAAGAACCGACGGTGGGCCTATATTTTAACTGTCTGCATTGCCTTTAACTTCATGTACGGTAGTTTTGAAGCCAATTACCCTTTTCAGCGTAGTTTTTATAGTTACTGCGCCGTCTTAGCTCGACCAAAAACGACCCACCGTCTTTGTGAAAGCCGTGCCTTTATAAGTGATTTTATGTCCATGCGGCAATACGACAGTTTTTCTGAATCTCGTCGGTGCGAGGTCACGTTAACCAGATTCTGATGTAGAGTTCCTATGCTAAACTTTTATATCCACTGGGCTGGTCCACCTCATCTCGCCTTTGTGCACTCTGTGGTGCATACGAACATTAGATCACCAAAGATGAAAGTTCGCTTCACAGTTCTGGCACTCAGTTCATCTGTGACAAACGCACTGAACTTTTGGGAGTTCACATTAAAGTTGGATCCGTAATATAAAGGTGGTCATGGTACTCCTGAATTGATAAAAATCTTTGACCGCCATTATGACGTCATGAACTCAAGACATCCGTCCAGCTGGTCACTCATGACACCTCTCCGAAATGCGAATCAGGCTTCAACGAATACTTTTTTTGAAAAGGTTGAATTGTACATAACATGACTCAAGGATGCACAAAGAAATCAGTGTTTGAGGGCCTCAAGAACACTGTATTTGCAGGACTCTTTAAATGTATGCACGGTGTCAGCACCTTTTTATGGGTTTGTGGCGACGGGGAGCTGCCGAATTCGCTCACGCTCAAGATGTCTCAGTACCACATCGAAAGAGTTTTTGGTTGCGTAAAATGGAAAGGGCGGCTAAAACAACAGATTACTGCTTACCAAAGGAACTACACAAGCAGCGGTTTACAGAATTGCATATGAGCCGGACGCTATTACGTATGAGCGAATGCGCATTCAGCCATTAACGGTGTAAGGCATATTCGCTTGAAACGTTCCAAAAGAGAGGCGCACGGAGGAACCAACAAACGTACACGAATTTTTCTTCACCCCAAGGTTTACAAAATTTCAAAAGAAAAAAGTCAAACACCATAATAGAGTAACCAATTAAAAAAACTGCCTGATTTATCACAACGTACGCTATGAGGCAATTTATGCAAAACGCACGCATTTAAAAACCGCCAAAAATAGGAAGACATACTAGCTAGCTAGCTTCCTTGAATGCTGGTTCTGGTCTGTCGTTTGCCGATTTTACGAAATAATAGTCTTTGTCTGCTGTGTTCATACACCGTTGTGCGTGCACGTTTTTCTGGTTGATTTTAGTCGGAATGGGCTGAACCTGATTCTTGAATATACGTTGCCAATATTCTTCGGCAAAACATCAATGTTATTGTCGAATGCATCGCATCGCAGTTCAACAGATGAGGCTCCAACTCAGCAAGTAATATTGGTTCAAACAATACTGTCAACACCTCCACTATAGGCGCTCACTATTGCATAAAACGGCTGCATTAAACGTCTAGAACATTAACTCTTGCATTAAACCTGTAGAACACGAAACCCCTTTTCCACGACGTGGTGCGCAGGCCATCATTAGGCGAATTCGCTACTATAAGCCACATTTATATATACAATGAATGATCCCGAGCAATTAATCTTGTAGCATCTACCTCCAGTGGCTAGCATTCAAGATTCAAATAGTAGTTACCATGCTACTGCAGAGAGTACTTCTCACCAGTTTTATTTCTCTTGTTTGTACGACTGAAAATACAGTATCGTTTCTACTATCGGCATTTCATGGGCCGTGATTAACCTCTGCTTTAGCCGCTTGTTTTTTCTTGGGCTGGTCCTTGCTAAGATTCTGTTTTTCCAGAGCTGGCAGCATGCCTGCATCATCTTGGTCTCTGGGTCATCCATCCAATGACCGTGACTTCGAAACTGGCATCACGCATGATGCAGCTTCTTGTGCTGCCTGCTGGCCTGCATCTTGCACTGTCGACACAGCTGGTACCAGTAGCGAAATGGATGCAACGCTTTTCGGTTTTGCAATGCTTCTGCACAATGCTTGGTTTTGCTTGTGCTTGTGCACAATGCTTGTGTAGGGCAGAATTATATTCTCTTAACATCCAGTACACTACAACGCTTATCCGAACACGAATCCTTCAATGCCAATATGTTCACGAACCTCCGCCTGAAGTTTCACTTAGCGGCAAAGCTGGCCACTGAGGCTCCCCTATCACAGAAGAGGCTTCGCCAGCATTCCACGGCGCTAGCTAGCAGGCATTTTATCCATCGGCAATCGGCTACCTTCTAGTGCTCTTTATTTCCACAGTTCATTACTGGTGGAAATAAAATTACTCGGGCAAATTATGCATATTCTTGCATGAGTTATTCTACCGTAGGTAAGATGCGACATAGAGGCATATAGATGCGTTCTACAAAGGCATGTTGCACTGTTCCTTACTGGCAAGAGGCGCGGCTAAGTTATCGCTCGGGGAGGGCAGACATGTGGCGTTTTCAGGTTTTTACTAGTCCGTGATTTGCTGCGTAGATGATACAAGACAACTAGCACCAGCGGTGGAATTAAGCCGGTATGCTGCCCTGGCTGACTTTATGTGGAGAAAATAGTTCTACAAACCCGGACTCTCAGCACGCCAGTTTTGCGGTACATCTTGGTGATTTTATATCAAGACAATATTATAATATTAATATTAATAATTTACATTTGGAAAGTGATCCTGGGTAGCACAGCAAAATGTTGAAGAAATTAAAGCACCATAATGGTGCGTGGCAGGGGTACATACAGCAGGATTGCATTACTTCTATGCTGGGAACATAGGTAGGATGTCTAACAGATAAGAAATTACATACAGAGCACCTGTCACCCACCCACCCTATGAACAAGTTTAAAAATCATGAAAGCACTGCTTGCCATTCACGGATTTTCCGAACTCGAAACAACTGATTTGATTACCAAAATCTGGCCACCACAGATATTGGGTGCGCAACAAAGGACACCGCTGTCTGGCTGTATGGGGGAGCGGCCAAGCGCATGCAAAATGGGGTACAGAAGCTCCTCATGGCTTTGCTGTCCAAGTGTATATTTACATACGTTTGTGGCAATAGCGAAACTAGAGTTTAATATTCGCAGGCCGTAATATGTTGCCGGCGGTTCATTGAAGTTCTGTGGTCGAAGCCATCCTCACTTAATGTTTTTCAAATTCCGACTGTGCAAGCAGACAGCGCGATTTGTATCTGATCGTGATTCACTCTTAACGGCGCTGGTGAGGTTCCAGAGCACGCCAGCCAGCGATGAGCCAGCGAGAGAAAGAGAGATAGGGTAGGGGGAAGGGAAGGCTGTAGCGGGGCCCAAATGTCCTCCGCGACCTGTGGTCCACTGAAGACGAGGGTGGTCTGGGTCCCCAAGATTGAGCTCTGCAGGGGCTGTTCCTAGACTCCGCGCGGCGTTGCCGTTTCGAGTATCCCTGGTACCACTTCCCCGGTGTGCGACCTTGCGTCTCAGCTTATGCTGTTGCATGGCCTGGAATTTGCGAAGAGAAATAACCTGAGGTC
Organism: Haemaphysalis longicornis; assembly: GCF_048455015.1. NCBI lineage: Eukaryota > Metazoa > Arthropoda > Arachnida > Ixodida > Ixodidae > Haemaphysalis > Haemaphysalis longicornis. The sequence continues at coordinate 474,363 of NW_027526213.1, forward strand.
AATGAACGCATTTTAATAAAAGAAATATTGGGAAATGGACACCAGACTACTTGAAAATTCAACTTGAACGAAAAACACAGGACGTCTGAAGAAAACACGAACACAATGCTCTTGCTTCGAACGTCCTGTGTTTTTTTGTTCAAGCTGAAGTTTTAAGCAGACATACACGAACTCGACCCACACCAAGCAATTTTATTCTTTTAAGTGTACCGGTCGGTTCAACACAGCAATAAATTCAATTCGTTTTAAGCAACAACCCAGGTATTGTGGATGATGTAGAAGGGCTGGGAGAGATTGGGAGGAGCTATCATGAGATGAGTAGATGACGCGTAAAGCTGAAGCTTAAAATAAAAGAAAACTCGTGAAAGGTAAGAAATACAGCATGACGTCGGTCAGATCCAGGACGTAGGAAATTAAAATACCCCTTTAAAGCACCTTCGCCCTCTTAAAAGAGTAAAACGAGGATAGTTAAGAAAGGCTAAATGAAAGCCTAACAACAGCAATAACAGAATCAGCAACAGCTTTGGGAGAAATATCCTTTGAGAAACAAACCAGAAAAACTAACTCAGAAAACACATCAAAACAAGGTTTAAACTATGGAGAGTAACATAATATAATATGCAGATAAAAACTAAGATATAATAGGCAGATAAGATAATACGCAGATAAGCAGAGAAGCAGATAAGATAATAAGAACTATAATAAGCAGAGCGGTTGAAACTGATTACCTGTTGTAAAACAAACGACAATTGTGCGCACAACATGGGAGTGATAGAGGAAGTGGTCGAAATAGGAGAAAGCGAAAAGCTACAATAAAAAACTAGCTAATTGCAAAGACAGAACGCTCGTATTAAAGCAAAATTGCAGGGCAAGATTACGCACACCATGGAGGAAATATTAAAGGTGCACGAACGATTCTACACAAGGCTGTACGCCAGCAACGCTGTACCAGGAAAAGCTACTGAGCATATGAGCTTCGCTTCCTATATCCCACTGGTAACTTACCAGGGAGTTACAAAGGCGATAACGGGCATAAAAAGAGGAAAAGGAGAAGCTGTTGATGGCGTAACCATCGATGTTTTAAATGGACGAACAAGCGATTTTTGGCACCTATGTGTTCTCTGTTCGGGAATAAATGGCACCACTTCAAGCACCTTCACACGAAACGTGTTGCTGGTAGCGCCCTTGGATTCTCTAGGTCACTATTTTTAGATGTACAAGCCGTACGTGGACTCTCAAGAATAATGCTGCTAGCGATGACATACAGATGCGGGGCAACATATTTTTTGCTGTAGGTGGGATTAAAAGCATTGTTTAAAAATTCGTTCCCGGCAAACAAAAATATTTGAGTGCGGGCTTTCTTATTACTTTATACGTCTTTTTTTAAATAGCGCATTGCAGGTTGTTTTTTTGCGGAGCAGGGCAGCCGCGATAGCTCAGACAAGCCAAGTTTCCTAAGCTAAAATGGAGCTGTTCGTTACACGTGAATAAAGTTTTGAATTGTTTAAAACTTTAACTTAGAATATTAAAACTTTCAAACAATTGATTAAAGCTTCATTTTAAAGGATTAAATTAAAGTATTTACAGAGCAAACAGCTCTTCGAAATGATATCTCTGCGTAACTTGTTCTGAAAAAAAGACAAACTCAGCGCACACGAACACTTGTGCTAAATATTTTCAGCAAGTGAAAAAAACGTTTAGGTGACTGCAAGGTTTGCTAATTACGTGTCCTGGATACGTACTGTAGTTCACGCTTGTACAGTACGTACCTCAAACCATGCAGTTTTCGGAAAGTTTAGTGCCAATGAAAATTTTTTCCCCCGTTTTTTATAGTCTTCTTATGGCCAACCCGCTATATAAAACGGTGCCTTTCTGATGAGGTAGATTGCGTACACGGGGCCAAAATCGCTTGCGTGTCGCTTTCATAGAAGAGAGAGAAGATAATGTACTCGAAAAGTTCGATGCAGTATTCCGAGACTGCTTAAGACTCTAAAAGTCCCCAGAGCGTTGCCAAATGACAGCATAATTCTGATTCACAAGAAGGCGGACACCAAAGTGTTTAATAATTACAGATCTATGACTACTCGCAGTTTTAGGGTAGCTACTTACCGAAATAATAGTTTAAATCATAAGTACCAGTATAGATTACCAACATCTGGAAGAGTAGGCTGGGTTTAGGAAAGGGTACTGAGCAGCGGGCCACACCCATGTCGCCTATGAAGTAATAGAAAAAAAACTCGGAGTTTACTTGTTCCGTTTACATAGTATTTTTGTATTTTTGGTGTGTAAAATGCGTTTGATTCCGAAAGCACCGCAGGATTTCTTGAAACATGAAACACCAAACTATAGAAGAGACCTTCCTAAGACTCCTAGACTACATAGATATGGGATGTACTGTACGAGTAGAATAATACTTCACAAGAAAAGTGAAATGTTCCGAGCCCAAAAGGGAGTTAGACAGGGGATTCAATCGCGCGGAAACGGTTCACGTAGTGTCTGGAGGGGGTATTTAGGAATCTTAACTGGGACAACGCAGTATTTCAGATAAAGGCAAAATACTCGAACCATACCCGCCGCTGTGGCTCAGTGGCTCAGTGGCAAAAGGTTTCGCGAAGGAATACATTGCCAAACCTTCAAAGACTGAAGTTGCCAAGAACGAACCCATGCAACAATTTTTCGCGCATATGAACGATCTGAATGCATACCGATCCACGGTTTATGAGGTGAGGTATGCTAATCTATGCCTTTTTCGCGATCGAGGCGTCTATTGCTGCTAAGCCCGATGACGAGGGGTTCTATCGCGGACGCGGCGGCCGCTTTTCACATGAAGGCGAAAACCGCAAAACGCCCGCGAGTTCAAGATATAGGCGCACCTTACAGACCCACAGATGGGCAAAATTCATCCGGAGCCTTCCACCATGGTGTCCCTCATCACCTGTTAAACATCGGCGCGTCAAACCTCATATTCAATCAAATCAATACTTGACCGTTCGAGGTTCACAGATGCCATAGTCTTTCGCACTGATCAGGCAGAGCACCAGCAAGAAATTCTTGAGAGCTGAGTGAAGGCAACTGTAAAATAAGTTGCAGGATATAACTACCCCGGACACGTATTTAGTGCTGACCCAAACCACTAGAAAGATATCCGGCCCATAATAGGTATACGCACGGGTGCGCTCGGAAAGAACTCCCACATGGAAAAGCAACCTACATCTACCAATCAAAAGAACATCCAACCAAAGCACCCTTTCAGTAATGGCTAATGGAGTGGAAACTTTGTCTTACTACACAAGGGGAAATAAGCTTAGGTCAGAATAACCTACCATGGAACGAAAAATGGTAGGCGTAACCCTGAGGGAAAGAAAACGAGCTTCCTGGATCGCGCAGCGATCTAGAATAGAGGATATCATAGTTCAAATGAAGCCCCCGCACGCGGCACCTTGAGTAATTTTGGTGACGGTATTGGCGACACCGCGGACCCCGAGCCCCCATACTCACGCTGTAAACTACCGTGGCTAGGAGTTCTAAGGTGGAGAGAAACCACAAACGGTGGCCTTCGAAGCCCAGGTCAAGCTCCGGCGGATGGGCGCACTGTCTGTTTACCAGGCAGGGAGCTCCGGGACCTGTCAAGCTATCAGGGTAAGGTTTGTGTAGAAAGTACCCCTGTCCCCTGCTTTTATACTATAGCACATGGTATTTTCTAAACCTCCTCCAAACATGATCGGCCCCCGAAAAGGGGCCGCACCGAAATGTCTTTCCCACCACTTCCTAACTTGAATCCTCCGAAGAACAACTACCCCCGCTTCATCGTGATAGAATCGGTAGACCAAACAAAACCTCCTGATTCACAGTCGACATTTCTTGTTTCAAATGTTTTTGAGAGTATCGTTGGAAAGACCTATAAGGCCAAAAAACATCGAACCGATGAAATCCTTGTCGAGGTCAGTAGCCAGGATCAGGCCGATAAACCTCTTGCTCAAACCTGCATCGCCGATATGGCCATCCGAGTCACGCCCCACCGGAGCCTAAACAGCCACCAGGGCGTGGTCTCCGAACATGATCTACTAAATGAAACGGAAGCTGACCTGCTGGAGTGCCTTCGTGGGCAAGCGAATAACAGCAGTCAGGGGAATAACCATACGAAAAGACGACAAATACCCACGAAGCACCTTCTTAACCTTCGACAGGTCCAGCCTTCCGGAATAAATCAATGAAGGTTTCGTGCGATGTCCAGTCTGGCCTTACATCCCGAACCCGCGGTGCTGTTTCAAGTGCCAACTGTTCGGGCACGGCAGAAATACGTGTCGCGCCCGACTTACCTGTACAAAATTCACCGCGCTCGACTACCCGTCTGAAAACTGTAGCGTGCAACAATTTCTTTGCATCAACTGCCAGGGTCCACATGCGGCCTAGTCCATAAAATGTCAAAAGTTTCAACTCGAAAAGAAAATCATACATATCAAGGTCACTGAAAACATCACTTTCCAAGAGGCGCGGAAGAGGTTCGCCGTTTTCCCTCTGGGGAGGTACGCCGACGCAGTTCGCCGGAGGGCGGAGCGGCGTTTTGCTTCGGTGGAGACACAGTACTGCGAGACATACTTTGTCCCGCCACCGACCCCCCCCCCCCCCGGGCTGCCTCTGGTGGCCCATCCCATCTCCACACCGCTTTCTGTGCCAGCAGAGGTTGTGGAGAACACCACGTCTGTTGGAAGTCATGCTGCATCCACCAGTTTCACTCCACCGTCCCAAACCACACATGAGGGAACGGAAGAGATGAGACTGAGGCACCCGCGGCAGCTCCCACCCCCGCCGCACCGCCTGCGCCATCCGACGCGTTCTTGAAGAAATACGGCGGTTGCGGGGCAGATAAAGCGCGCCGGAAAGGGCGCGCGGTTCAAGGAGCTTGATAAATCAGCCACTCCGAGGACAACTGACGACGCAATGGACGTCGGACCGTTCCTCTCTGCGGTGCACCACAAGGAACGCGTCCCGACGCTAAAGCCTCCCGACAAGCCCAAAAAGACGAGATTCACAGCCCTAAAAGACAACACAAAAACATACACACTCCAGTAGTTTTCATACTAAAGAATAAGGTGAAAAAACATATTTCAAAGGAACTGTAGAGGCCTTCCGAAAAATTTTGACAATGTGTACCAGATACTGCACTCCAACCAGCCAAGTGTCCTATGTCTACAAGAAACACATTTAAATTACAAGCATGCAAAATGTTTGAATACTTACCTTCTATTTAGGAGTGACAGGGATGGTGGTGGTACATATTCAGGTTGTACCACTAGCCTGCGTACTATAATATCGGACACAACACTTATTCACACCTCGACTTGGCTATTGACTCTGCAGTACTCTTTCCTTCTCTTGAGTGGGTTGTTGGCAATAACCCATATGGTAGTGACCACTTCCCCACTTCCCTAACCTACATAGGTAAAGGACGGAACAGTTCAGCTTCCCATAACAGGTTCAATGAAGCTAGAGTGAACTGGAGCACATTTACAGAAACATCCAAACTACACCACACATCTATAACCATTTAAACATTGAAGAACCTGCCCAACTCATGGCGCGCATCCTCCCTGCCGCCGAAAAGTTAATTCCCCAGGCCTCTGGTGCCCTGTGCAACCCAGGGAGGCCCTGGTGGAATGAGGACTGTAGGCGGACGCGGGAGGCCCAGGACAAGGTGTCGGGTATCCTTCGTCGGTACGTCACGTCCACTAACCTTGTATCGTTTAAAAGGGCAAAAGCACTTGGTAAGCGTGTGTGCCGTAAGGCGAAGCGAGCTATTTGGAGCTCTTTCCTGGCATCAATTAATTTATGTACGGACGCACGCAGGCCATGGACAAGAATACGAAAATTCAAAGCACAACAAACAAACAGCCTACCCCTGGTTTGTACTAGAGGGGATACACTTGAAGACCAGGCTAATACACTTGCACAACACTTTCAACACGTGTCCATTTCTGCACATTACACAAAAATTTCATGCAACATAAAATATCTACTTAAAAGAAGCCGCTGCGCGATAACAACAGGTCAGCTACGTCTTAGAACTCAGAGTTTACATTTTATGAGCTGAGGGCTGCTCTGAGCACATGTAAGCCTTCAGCTCCGGGTGCAGACAACATTACATAAAGTATGATGTAGCGCTTACACACCGACACTCTGAAAACACTGCCACACCTATACAATAAAATATGGCTTTCAGGGCACCTACCAAAGTATTGGAGAGAAGCTATTGTAGTGGCTTTTCTTAAAGAGGGGAAGGACCTGTCTTCACTAGCAAGTTATCGTCCCATCCCCCGACAAGGTGCCTGTGCAGGCTCCTTGAGAATATGATTCTTGAGAATGTGATTAACAGAAGGCTCGTGCACTTTTTAGAGCACAATGGTCTTCTCGAGGGCTGCAAGGCAGGCTTCAGGGCGGGCCGATCTATAAACGATCAGCTGGTTGGGTTAGAATCTTACATCAAAGATGCATTCACGCAAGGCTTACGATATAGCGTTCCGCTACGTTATGCTTAGCGATCTTGAGCGTTTTGGTTTGTCAGGCAACATGTTGAATACGCTTGCAAGCCACATGTCAGAAAGAACCTTCCGTGTGACACTGGGCTCTGCACTTTCACGGGTTACTGTGCAGGAAAACGGGGTGCCTCAAGGGGGAGTTTTATGTTGCCCACTGTTTTTAGTAAAAATGAACTCACTTGGGAGGGCACTACCATCAACAGTCTCTTACTGTATGTATGTAGGCGGTGTTCAAATGTGCTTTGAGTCCTCTAATCTGTCCATATGTGAGCGCCAAATCAAAGCTTGGTGTTCACAAACCTGCTTAACTGGGCCGGTCTTGAATCCGGGGTTTTCTGGACGAGCCCCTTGAAAGTCTGTATGCCGAGTGCGATAAGTGGAGCCTTGAACACCAGCGGACTTTCATATCACTGCCTGTGTGCCATTAGGACGGCCTCCATAAAAAGCACTCCAGTAATTTTATTCATCATATCATCCACTCATTTGTACCCAGCACGTCCATCTTCACCTGCTCCATTCTACTTGACAGTGGGAGCCCATGGGGAGAGACTAGGAATTTCATTTGCAGAGAGCATGAAGTCACCTGTTTCTGACTTCGTCCCGCCTTGGGACAGGTCAGCAATCTGTTGTGACATATCCTTGAAGTCCATTGACAAGCAAAACGCGCCAAGAGAGATAATAATCCAACATTTTTTTTACAACTGAAAGATAAATACCCATAGACTGCCTTTTACACAGATGCATCCAAAACTTCTTGCGCTGATTCATGTGCTGCACATGGTCCCCACTTTTCCAGCACAAGAGCACAAAATATAAACAGTACCATATTCACAGCAGAAGGGTATGGCATTTTAATTGCAGTACAGCACACCACACAAACCATAACACAACACTCCATAATCTTTACAGACTCTTTAAGTGTAGTTACAGCTTTAGAATCTCTCACAGAAAAAAGAAATTCTGTTCTCAATTGCCTAATTTGGTCAATAATGTCTGCCTAAAACTCCAAAATTAAAGTAATTGTTTGCTGGGTTTCCCGACACAGCGGTATTCTGGGAAATGAAATCGCTGACCAGAATGCTGCTGAAGCGGCTCTGCGCAGCACCGTCGATATACCCTGTGTCTCCTACCTCGACCTGCAACCATGGGTATGAAGAGGGCTCTTCGTAAATCTTGACAGGAAACATGGGATGCACAGATAAACAACAAGCTACACACTGTAAAGCCACGTTTACGCAAATACATAACAGACAGGCAAAACAGACACACGGAAGTAGCCTTAGCCAGGCTACGGATAGGCCACACTTACGTAACACATTCACGCTTGCTCAGTGTGTCTTAGAGACCCCTGTGCGGTAGGTGTGGAGAGGGCCTATCTGTAGTTCACATACTAATCCCACCACACGAAGCAGACACTTTCCAGAAATCTACAGGCAACAGATCCCACTCCACCCATCGCACTTCTTAGGTGATGAACCAATGTTTTTTGTTCAACGTGTTTTTAAGCATTTATCAAAATTTAAATATTTGAATCGCATGTCGCAGTATGCATAACCACAACCTGGCCATCCAGAGCAGCCATTTCCGTTGTCTTTATTAGTTTGTACCTCTATTGCTGACCAGTTTTAGTATTCACTTTATTTCTATGCTATCTAAATGTCTGTTTTGGCGCTATTTGCCCTAGTTAGCCTTGCGCCACTAAACACAACCATCATCAAGTTCAAATGAAGCAAAAGAAGTGGGTTAGAGCCGGACATGTAGCCGGATATTGTTTCATGGTTTACAACCTCGCTGAGGAAACTACGCGGTTGCAGCCTGTGGGGTAAGCATAATTTCATTCAGGGGTGGGTGAAGGGAATACCTAAGAAAATAGGACACAGAGAATTTTCTGTGGAATACACATAAACAAATTACTTTCAAGGAGGAATGGATTCAAATTTAAATGTAGGATGCTGTGGGCACGCTGTACTTCTTGGCGTCCCATTTGGTTTATTTCCCTTTTATACAGTGGCATTGCAAAATGGCTGGCAATCATTGGGAACGCAGACATTACGGGCATAAGCTTAGTGTTAAAGCTCAACCAGACGGATGCGAAATCACCCACCGCGTGAGCGTAGGTGTTGTACTGCAGCAACGCGCCGACAGCAGAAGAGGGCAACTATGAGAGCGGTGACGTCATGCTTCAGCCGCGGCATCGACTTGCGTCGCAAGACACATTTGTATGAACTGTGCAATTCTTTCAAAGTTGTTTTTAATGGTTTATGAAGTGTTCTTTTCGGTTCTTAAACTGAATATATACGGAGCCTTAGCATCATCAGTCAGAAACACTTACCCGCCTTATGCATCGCCGAGATTATTTACAGGCCAATGTTGAAATGCTCCGAGATGTATTAATACCAAAACCACCATATCTGAACAAAAAAGACAATATAATAAATAAAAGTGCACGCCAAACAACTTCTTCCCTTGCTACTTGATTTTATGTGCCCCCTGATTCATGAATTCAAAGCGTGAAATAAAAAAAAATTCGACGGTGCTTTGCTACTGAGGGTATAGTCGAAACTCAGTCGCATTTTGAAAGAAAAAGCCGGCACATACCCTGTTAAAAAAAGCTTATGATATCCTCAATGAAAAATCTACAGGGACGTTTTGCCCAGGTTTGAAACATTGACATTCAAATCATCACCGAACATTTATCCCTCGGCAATTCTTGCAAAGCTCGTATGGCTTGGCATAATTCTGTATACTAACTAGGTCGCCAACAAGTAATATAAGGTGAGTCTAGTTTTGGCCACATATGAAGAAGTATGCTCTGACAACGCTTGTTTCTCATGCACCGATCTTGCCGACGGGGCCAATTATGCTAGTACCACAAGCGATCTAGACAAAGCCCCCTTATTGCATTTCAGAAAGGTGATCGCAAATCCCCGACCTGATAGCGTTGATAGCGCGTAATAGCATTCATAACGCGTGCTTTTCACGCACCGATCTTGCAGAGAAGGCACACTGTCGTAATTATACAAGCAATGCAGTTCGGACTTCCTTATTTACCTGATAAACAGCTATCATTGGTCACCCAATTCCCCTATGAAACCACGTTAGCCACGAATAGAATGCACGTTTCAAAAAGATATAGTTTGCTAGCTCCTCTCAGGACAGCCGACAGGCGCAAAAGAAAAGAAAAAGGTATTGTTTTGTGCTTACCAGAATGACCCCAGACTCCGACATTGCCCCGAAACCCGGACGCTGCCGCCCGGTTTCAGATATTTCCTGGTGCTACATCGACGCCGATATCTGGCCAGAAAACACCTTTGGCGATAAAACTTTGTCGCATGTTAGGAATGTTTGCTTGATCATAAATCACATTGGAGGAAGTCATTTGAGGTTGTTATTGCCGAAAACATTTAAATTGTAAATATGTGTACATAGATCTTGCTAGAATATGTATGATCATTGTGTAGTAGTGCCACACAGGGGGTAAAATACTGCGGTGTGGTATGCTCAAGGGTGTCTGAAAAAGTAAATTGACTCGTCGACTAATGCGAATTTTCTAAAAAACATGTACAGGTTTTAATACATTGTACACAGAGATTTGTATGTAGAGAGAGCACTTTACCTTTTATTATATGGAGACGTTATGTATGTCATGCGCCTGTTACCTTTTTTTCCCAGCAGTGACGATATAATTTCTGTTGTAGTTGTCTTTTTAATTTTAAAGAATTTAAAAAATGTGGTATTCCTTCACGCTGCGAGTGGTAGAACAAAAGTTTTTCCCTTTTTCCTTGTGATTTTTTCATTTCTGCGAAGCACATGCCTATTGCGAAACTCCCCAGCAAATTCAGATGAGTATCTAACTTGTTTCGGGAAACGCTCTGCACCAACATATTGCAAGGCTTTTTGTACTAAAATGACGGAACGCATGCGTGTGTGCATTCAAACTAAGAACACACTAGCTAATTCGAAATAGCCGCAGTACACTGACATTATTAAGGACTTTTCGAATAAGAACAAACGATTGTTTCATGCAGTCAAAGAAAATTATTCCCAGGACCGTGGACATGCTGGTTAAACGGCTGCTGATACGTAAATACAAGCACTCCGCGAAGCAAAAACTAGTTTTCATGGCGACCTGTTCGTCGACAGCAAACCCTTGACAAGATCTCTGGACACACGGCGCGTAGGTGAAACCGGGCTTCTATTGTGTCAAAATGGTTACTTGAAAACCGTGAGAAAGGAACGGTTCTGGGTAAGACACTGCACGCATCGATCATGAAGGAGTACAATAGCATGCCTCTACTTCGTACACCACGCATCGGTATACTTTTATATCATTTGAGGATGCGCTTATTTTGTGGGCGAACAATCGCCGCACAGGCTCGTTTGTCGTTGGCGTTGTGGGCCTTTCACGATTTCAATATAGACTGAACGCACTCTCATAGAAGTTGACGGAACTTTTACGAAACGTTTCACGAACTTATAACGTGGATTTTATGCTGGCAACTTTCTCGCTTCTTTTACCTTTCTTTAGGAAAGGATGGTAAACGTTTAGTTTCGCCCTTCGGGTAATGCTAACTACAAAATCATAGAGGTTTTCAAATATCGTTCCTTATAATACCAAAAATAAGGCTTCCCTGACTCAAGCTTATGGCGTGGCTATTTCACAAGACTTTTGTGGTACTTTTTTTAACCGCAATTTTGCAAGCAACTTTTTTTTATCACTCATTGTAGGTCACCCCTGTTTTTTCTTCTAGCTACTCAGTTACACTACCCATTACTTGTAACCCGGCCTGCACAGTTGTTCATTTACCAAAATGTTCTTCTTTATGCGGTACCGACAACATAAGTGTAAGACTAACAATTTTAAACGTAAACGTCTTCTGCAATCGCAAGCCAAGGTGCACTTCCAGGTGACTCAAAAATGGCGAAGCTGGTTTTAATCAAAAAATACAGTGCGAACAATAAACCTTTCATTTACCAGCTCATTTCCCTACTAGCATCCGGAGGAAAACATTTTTACGTATAATGTTTTCTGAGCTAACCATTTATCTTGGCTTCTGTAACTTCTTCACCCCGTCCCAACGTGGATACAGAAACCGTCATTCATGTGAAACACAACTGATATCTTTAGTAAGTTATTTGTACATTGTCACCGACCACCAACCTAAAAACGACGGCATATATTAAGAATTCGCCAAGGACTTTGATGAAAATTAATCATCACACTTCGGTAATAAAATTTGGAAGGGTAAACATTATTCCGGGACTGTTAACGTGGATAGCAAAATTTTAAAACCTGTCTCAGTACTTATCAATAATGGTGCAGACTAAATCTTCGCCCCAAGGCTCAATCCTCAGTACTTCACTTTCCTATTATGGTCGACTCTTGCTTATAGGAACTCCACAAGGAACGCACAAAATATTGAATTAACCACCAGATGTCTTGTTGGTACAATATAGAGTTAAAAAACACCGTCCAAGACTGCAATAAGGGAGAAACAGACTACACAGCGCCTGTGCCACCTGTTCCTTCCTTAGTTTCGAATTGACCGAACTTCCCAATAAACGAATAGAACAATAACCGCATTTTTTTACTGCGCAATACGTGTCTTTGATTCCGTTCAGAATCTCGACTTTTGTCCCCAAGTCAAGCGTACGAAACGGGTTTCCATAATAGCTGAGACTTATCCCTAAAATCGGAGCCCGAAGCGTCCACCACGCCGACAGCTCCCACAACGCAGTTCACAACAGAAAAAACGTTCGAGAATGTCATGATGCTGATGGTTGGCTAGCTGACGTTGCAGGTTCAATATATTACACCACACTCAGAGGCTTTAAACCGGGCTAGTGTGGAGGGCGCAACACTGCAGGCGGAGCCCGAGAAAGCACTGGCTCAGAATTTCCAGGAATGTTTTACTTGCTGACCCGTACACAACGTTACCATAGTCCAATTGTTAAACTATTAGGATAGTAAAAACACGTAGAAGAAGTTGTTTGTCGGCACCATCACAAATGTGTGAGCGAACTTTTAGGATAGTCATTGCCTTTAAATATTTGTGTTTAAGTTTTTTGATATAGCGGATGAATGTAGAGAATTATATAGCGCATACATCGCGCATGGTTATGAGTTTTTCTTCAAGGACTACACCGAGAAACCTGTTTTGGGTTTTTACTAGAATTCATACACCATGAAGTCTAATTTCTGGATCCAGCCGAATGTCACGCCTGCTGGAAAACCAAACACATCTACCCTTTCTTGGATTAAATATAAAATAATTCCTACATTCCCAGCCAGCTAGCTTGTTAACACCAATGCTGGACTTGGCGCTCCCACACCGACAAGTTACATGATTTAAAGAATAGTTGCCCATTGTCCACATACATTAAATATGAACGATTCAATAGAAAATATGCTGCAATGCCTTCCTGAGGGAACTCATTTTCAATATAAGCTAAATGCACCTGAATACTCCACCTTAGGGCACGCATTTTTCCTGCACATGAACCATTCCAACTCTGCAGGTCTAACTCTGACACGAAAGCTTCTCCCAGACATGTAACAGCCAAGAGAGATTATCATGTTACCCGAGATGCCAAAGGACTTGAGGTCACCAAGGACGCATTACAGCCAAGCGGTACCATACGCTTTTTGACATCAAGAAATACCATCCTGCGTTATGACTTGCGAAGGAAAGGATTTTTGATACATACCTCTTAATCCACGAGTCGATGGTCGGCACATCGTCCAGCTTGTGAGGGCGATGAGTCATTAACTGGCAGATAAGGATGGGTACTACCCATTCTTTAGGAAAGCCACTTTTAGACTCCCTCTAAGATATTGGTATATGCTCTGAAAACCTTATTTTGTTGTAAAGGTGTAAACGTGTTTCAAGTGTGTCTGCGTGTAGGTTTCGTATCATTGCGTATGCAGTGTCTGCACCTAGAGCTGAAGGCTTACAAGTTGAGAGAGCAATCTTCAGCTCATAAAATAAAAATTGCGAGTTATACGAGGTGTTTGACCTAATCTTATCATGTAATCACCTCTTTTGCAGGATGTTTTCTGTTCGACTTCATGCATTGACTTCCTTTCACAGGATGGTTTGTGTTGCATGAATCTGTTAGTGTAGTGTGCTGAACTAGACACGTGTTGGAAGTGTTGTGTGCGTATGTTATCCTGGTCTGCCAGTGTGTCCCCTGTTTTACTAACTAGTGGCACGCTGTGTGTCTAATGTCCTTTGACTTTTCGTATACATGTCCAGACTTCGTGTGAGTAGGTGTATTATTTTAGTGATGTCAAGAAGATCCGCCAACTCTCTCGTTTTCCCCGCGTCGCACATATTTTTCAAACGCATTTACTTTTTTAACGAAAGGAGGTTGTCCGACGTGGGGTACCGAATTAGGATCCTCCAAGCCTTGTTCTTCGCTGCTCAGGCCAGCCTACAAACCTAATTTTAGCACGACCTCCTCTGCTTGCGCAGAGCACCAGAGGCGTGGGGAACGCACCCTTCGACGTCATCGAGGATGTGCGCCATGAGAAGTCGGGTTGCCTCTTCAACGTGTAGGCGTCCTATGGATGTGTGGTGTAGTTTATATATATCCGTAAACGTATCCCAGTTTGCCCTTGCTTCATTGAACATCTTATTAGAAGATGGACTGCTTGGGCCTTTACCTATATACGTAATGAGGTGGGAAGTGGTCACTACCATTTGGGTCTTTGCCGACTCCCCGCTCAAGACCAGAGGAGATAACTGCGGAACGAATACCTAGTTTAAGATATGACTATGTGTTGTGTCCTAATTTATAGTATGTAGGCTGTTTTTTGTTGAAAAGGCATGCTCCCGAGCATGTTGGTAACTTCTCTAGCAGCCGGCCTATGGCATCCGTACGGGAGGAGCCCCAAAAAGAATTGTGCGGATTCAGGCCGCCTATAAGGATGTATATTTCGGGCCACTGGTCAAACGGCGCCTCGAAATCAGAGCTTTAAACTATGAGATTATACAGAATGTAAACGGAGCATACCATTATAACCGATAAATATTAATCTGCGAACTGCTACAGCCTCAAGTACCGTGTTCAAGGGGATAGGATGGCTTGCTAAGGATTTCTCGGTGATTATGGCCACAGCGCCAGATGAGTGTGTACAGCGATCCCGTTCCTTCCTGAATACCATAAAATTGTTCAAGAAATTTGTGTTTGGAATTCATACGTGGTTCCTCAATATCTATTACACTCGGCTAATCGGGATGTAGTATCTTGTAAAAATCGTCATGAGTATTAGGAAGGCATCTACACTTCCACTGAACAATATTTTATCTCCCATTATTGAGTGTTCAGAGCTACTGGAGTGTAATAATTTGTCTAAGGTCTTTCAGGGCCCCGCACGGGGCAGCTTGAGTAAGTTTAATGACGGTATTGGCGACACCGCGCATCCCGAGCAACCAAACATAAGCTGTATCTAACCGTGGCGATGTGTTTATACGTGGAGGGTGAGATTCCACGAACGGTGGCCGTCGGAGCCCAGGTTAAGCTCCAGTGGATGGGCCCCCTATCTGTTTACCAGGCAGGGCGCTCCGGGACCTCTCTCGGTATGAGGGTCCCCCGAGCAAAGTAAGTGCCCCCATCCCCTGCTATTATACTAAGCTTTAATGTATTTTCAACCCCCCCCCCCCCGCCTCAAACGTGATCGGTCCCTGAAAAGGGGCCGCACCGAAGTATCTTTTCCTGCTTTGCCTTCCATCTCGCCCCCAAAGCCAGATAACTACCCTTGTTTTAGGATCACAGAATCTGCGGACAAATTGAAGCCGGTTACCTCTGAATCCGTATATCTTGTTTAGAAATTCCTTGAAGGTATCATGGGCAAAACATACGACGCCAAAAAGCACAGAACTGGTGAAGTGCTACTTCAAGTAAAAACTCAGAAGCAATCCACAATCCTCCTGAAACAAACCCGCATTGCAGATCTCGAGATAAGGTTCACACGCCACCGCAGCCTCAACAGCTCTCAGGGTGTGATCTCTGAGGCAGATCTCATTTCCGAAACCGATGCCGACCTTCTAGAAGGCCTAAGTAATCATGGCGTCAAGGCTGTAAATCTTATAACCAAACCCCGCGATCACAAGGAGTTAGCAACTAAACACATTACCCTCACCTTCGATCGACCCACCCTTTCTGAATTCATAAAAACCGCTTATATACCTTGTTCTGTCAACCCGTACATCCCGAACTTACGGCGCTGCTTCAAGTGCCAACGGTTAGGGCACGGCAGAAACTCTTACCGTGGCCGACTTAACTGCGCTAATTGCGGCCAGCATCACCTCCTTCATAAAACTGTGAATCCGAAACCTTCACCTGTGCGAACTGCCTGGGACCCCATGCCACGTACTCGCGAATATGTGACAAGTTTAAGCAGGAGAAGCATATAATCAATGTTAAGACTACCGAGAACACCAGCTACCCAGAGCCGCAAAGGAGGTTCGCCTCTTTTCCCTTGGGGAGGTACGCCGAATCAGCTCGCAGGAAGGCGGGGCGGCGTCTGTTTTCGGCGGGGACCCAGTACCGAGAGTCGGAATTCACCCACCACCGCCCCCCCTGAGTTGCCTCGGGCAGCCCAACCCTCCTCCGCACAGCTCGCTGAGCCAGCAGTGCCTGCGGTGGCAACAGCCACCATCAGGACCGACGCCCCCCCAGCCGCTGCTTCCCCACCCTCTCACCCTTCACTGGAGCATGCGGAGGAGATGGACCCCGTGGGTTCCGCATCGGCTCCCACTGTGCCACCTGTGGTGATCCCGAAACCTTCGGCGGTAGCCACTCAGAAAACAAAAGGCATTCGAAGGGGTGCCAACTGCAAGGGGCCTGGTCGAGCAGGCACCCCTGGGACATCCGAGGATGAGAGGGACGTGGGACCGTTCCTGTTTGCGTCGCAGCGGTAGGAACGGGTCCCTGCATCCAAACCTGTGTAGAGGCCGAAAAAGCCCCCTCTGAGAGTTGATTGATTGATTGTGGGGGTTTAACGCGCCGACGCAACGCAGGCGATGAGGCGCGCCGTAGTGGAGGGCTCCGGATTAATTTTGACCACCTGGGGATCTTTAACGTGCGCCGAAATCTCGTACACACGGGCGTTTTTGCTTTTCGCCTCCATCAGAAAAGCGGCCGCCGCGGCCGGGAATCGAACCCGCGACCTCGTGCTCAGCAGCGCAACGCCTCCCTCTGAGAGTCCAAGCTCCGAAACACGACACATAAACAACACACTCCACTAGCTCCGAACCCTCCATAATGGGAAGGCAAAGCATAGCCCAATGACTCTGCAGAGGCCTCCTTAAACATCTTGAACATGTATACGAAATACTGCATGCTAATCAGCCAAGTATAATGTGTATTCAAGAAACACATTTGAATTCCTAGCACATAAATTTCTTGAATAGTTACTTGATCCTCAGAAAGGACAGGGATGGCTGCACACACTCTTCTGGCGGATTGGCCATAATCGCCCGGAAATTCTTAGCATGCCACCCCGTCGCTTTGAACACTGTCCTTGAGGCTGTAGCAATTCGCACAATATTATTTGTTAGGTTGATAACGGTATGCTCCATGTACATTCGTCCTGATCTTGCACTTTCGAGCTCTGATTTCGAGGCGCTGGTCGACCAGCTGCCCGAAGCATACATTCTTACAGGCGGCCTTATTGCACAAAATTCTCTTTGGGGCTCTTCTCGCACGGATGCCCGGGGTTGCTTGTTAGAGAAGTTTTTAACATCCTCTGGGGCATGCCTTTTCAACAAGAAACAGCCTAGATACTATAAGTTAGGACAGAATACATACTCAAATCTAGACTTAGCTATTGGTTCTGCGATTCTCTTCCCTTGTCTTGAGTGGTGCGTGGGCACAGACCCATATGGCAGTGACCACTTCCCCACTTCAATAGCATTTATAGGTAAAGGTCAATGCACTCCATCGTTTCAAAATCGGTTCAACAAAGGAAGAGCTAACTGGAACGCATTTACGGAGAAACCCCAACCACACCACACATCCATAAGACACCTACACGTTGAACACGCTACCTAACTCCTTACGGCGCACATTCTCGACGCCACCGAAAAGTCCATTCCCCACGCCTCTGGTGCCCTGTGCAACCAGAGGAGGCCGTGGTGGATTGACGACTGTAGGCGGGCGCGAGAGGCCCAAAACAAGGCGGGGTGTATCCTTCGTCGGTACCCCACGTCGGAAAACCTCCTTTTGTTCAAAAGGGCAAAGGCGATGGGAAAACGTGCGCGCCGTGAGGCAAAACAAGAGAGTTGGCGCTCATTCATAACATCCATAAACTCTTACACCGACACACAAAAAGTATGGACACGAATACGAAAACACAAAGGACAGCAAACACACAGCCTGCCTCTGGTCAGCGGAACAGGGGACACACTCAAAGACCAGGCTGACACACTTGCAGAACTCTTCCAACGCGTGCCCAGTTCAGCACACTACACAGACACTTTCATGAAACACAAACAATCGTCCGAAAAGAAGCCTATACTAGATAACCATAGGTCGACATCCTAAAACTCAAAGTTTTTCACTGCATGAGCTGAGGGCGGGGTTAAGCAAGTGTAAACCCGCAGCTTCAGGCCCAGACAACATCACATATACAATGATACAACACCTACACGCAGACACACTTCAAAGACTTCTTCTATATACTAAAATCAGGCTTTCGGGGCACATCCCACCCTTTTGGAGTGAGGCCATAGTAGTGGCTTTCTTGAAGAAGGGGAAGGACCCGTCGCCTCCCTCAAGCTACCGTCCTATAGCCCTGACAAGCTGCCTGTGCAAGCTTCTCGAGAAGATGATAAATCGCAGGCTCGTGTACTTGCTTGAGTACAACGGTCTTCTCGAGGGCTACCAGGAAGGCTTCAGGTTGGGGCGATAGACAAACGATCAACTCGTCGCACTTGACGTGTACATCAAGGATGCCTTCGTACATAATCAGTATTGTTTAAATGCGTTTTTAGACCTCGAGAAGGCCTACGACACCGCTTGGCGTTATGGGATCCTTAGTGACCTCAAGTCATTCAGTGTTTTTTTGGTAACATGTTAAATACCCTTGTTAGTTACTTGTCGGAGAGAACGTTTCGAGTGAGTGTTGTTTTTGCACTCTCAAAGATTGGCGTGCAAGAAAATGGCATTCCGCAAGGTGGCGTGTTGAGCTGCACCCTTTTCATAGTAAAAATTACTCTCTTGGAAAGGTATTGCCACCTACAGTCTCTTATTCCATGTATATAGACGACGTGCAGATATCCTTTAAATCGTGTAATATGTCCATCTCCGAACGTCAAGTCCAGCTTGGCGTCAACAAACTTTCCAGCTGGGCTGACAGGAATGGTTTTAAAATTAATCCCAGAAAGAGCTCTTGTGTTGTGTTCTACAGGAAGCGTGGGGGTACCCCGATCCAAACATCACTCTTGAGAACGTGCCGATTCCTGTGAACAAGGAGCACAAGTTTTAAGGTATTGTATTCGATGATAAGCTTGCATTCATACAGCATATCAAACAGCTGAAATGCAAATGCTTAAAAATAATGAACGTTCTTAAAGTCCTCTCACACCAATCTTATGGGGCCGACAAAAAACTCCTGCTGCACCTTTACACTGCCTTGGTAGGGTCTCGGCTTGACCATGGCAGTGTCGTGCATGGGTCGGCGACAAAGACCGCAATGCAAATGCTCGACCCAGTGCTGCATTTTGGCCTTCGCCTCTGATGCGGCGCTTTCCGCACTAGCCCTGTCGAGTCTGTACGTCGAGTGTGACAAATGGTGCCTGGGGCATCAGCGGGAGTATGTTGACTTGCTGTATCCATCTAACATCCTATCTCTCGCCAACTATCTTTTTAATCCCACCATGAACGATACATCAAATTTACCACTCATTTCGAACAGGCCATCTATCTCCTTACC
Source organism: Haemaphysalis longicornis (assembly GCF_048455015.1). Taxonomy (NCBI): domain Eukaryota; kingdom Metazoa; phylum Arthropoda; class Arachnida; order Ixodida; family Ixodidae; genus Haemaphysalis; species Haemaphysalis longicornis. Next base: position 493,839 of record NW_027526213.1, read on the forward strand.
TTTCTCTCTCAGAGTTAGGGAGGAGGCTTCTGACCTCAAGGTCCCTCTGTCAAACATGCACGAGACACCCATCCATAATTCTATTTCACCATCGCAACTTCGTCCTCTATTATGCGACCTTTCATTCGAACTAGTAGAAAAAAAGGGTACCCTGGAGTGCGATTTGGCAGCACTTCCTGTTCATGTAGGACAAGTAAAGGTGCGCAGAATTTTTAGCGACGCGTAGAAAAATGCTTCTACTGTCCCTTGTGCACCGCACGGACGAAGCTTTAGTGTTGGTGAAGTGATAAGTTTTCATAGCATCTTTTTACTCGACAGAAGCGTATGACATCTTACTCGTTTCAAACCACATCCTCAAACAAAAACTTGCGAAGTCCATCGTGTACACAGATTATCTAAGCGCTCTACAGGCACTGTCATCAGGAAAGTAATCTATAAACTATGTGAGTAATGCTCTTTTCAAGGTACTAATGACTGCATATGCCTCAAATTTTCAATTAACTATATGCTGGGTACCAGGGCACTGTGGAAGCTTTGTCAATGAGGTCGCTGGTTAAATGGCTGGTGCTGCTGCTCTCACGACTACAGTTGACATTACATCAGTGCCTTACACCGACCTAAAGACACACATCAGACGATAGCTTCGTAACACATGGCACTTACACAGGAGTGAACAGACAACAAACTACATATAATAAAACCGCAATTGGGACGCTACACAACTGACTCACACAAAAGATACACTGAAGTCACCCTGGCTAGACTGCGGATAGGCCACATACATATAACGCACTCCCACCAGCTCACTGGACCTTCGGGACCCATGTGTAGCATGTGTGGACAGAGCCTATCCATAGTTCACATACTTATTACATGCAAGGCACTTGACACAACACGACACTAACATTTACACGAATTACACCGACGACACATTCCACTGCACCAATCATACTTTTTAGCCGATAAACCAATGTTTTCTAGTCAACGCGTTTTTAAGCTTTTAGCTAAAGCACATTTTATGCATCTCTTGTCATATCACGTGTAATCATCCTGGCCCTATACACCAACCATCTCCATTGTCTTTTGTTTTGCGTCACTTTTACGTTTAGTCACATGTTTTAGTATTTTTGGCTTATCAAAAATTCAGTAACTTCTTCTCTGGCGCTCTTTGCCCTTGTTGGATTTGCGCCATTAAGCACCAACCATCATCATCAAGATATTTCAGGGCTCTGACTCTTGGAAGAGTTTTTTAACCTTCTGTATTCGTGGACGCCGCCGGCTGTTCCCTTCGCCGCATTGCAGTTAGGAACTATCTGACGTCCCTCTCGTCGTCGGATGTCCTCGGAGTACCCGACTGGCCCGGCTCCTTGGAATGCGCACCATTTTGGGTGCGCTTTCTCTCAGCCTCGCCTCTGAGGGCGTCAGGAGCACCACGAGTGGCACAGGCGGTCCGGCGGGGGTGAGACCTGCCGCAGCTTCTTGCGTTTCGATCTCTGCCGTGCCCTCCCGTGTACTTTGGGCCGATAGAGCGGAAAGGGTGGATGCAATATCGCTCCCGACGTACCCAGTGTATCCACAACCACTGGTGACTCACCAAGCGGTGCGGTGACGGGTTGGGCTGCCGGAGGCAATGCAGTGGGGGCAGGGCGGGACCAGGTTAGACTCCCCTGTCGAGACCAGACTCCGCTCCGCCCCCCGGTAAGCTTCGTCGGCGTACCACTCCAGAGCGAAAGAGGTGACTTTGGCGTTGATTATTTTATTTTCACTATGAAAGTTTTCGCAGGGCTGTGAGTAAACCACGTGACATCCCCGGCAGTTACCACAGGTGAGAGTGCTGGAGTTGCAGTTGTCAGTGGGGTGATCCTGTGCGGCACATTTCGCACAGGTCGTTTTGTGAGGCAGAACCGTGCCCGAACCGCTGGCACTTGTAGCAATGGCACGGGGTTGGTATGTAAGGTCGGAATGGACAGCTAATGAAGCCTGCATTGACCGACTCAACAAGCATCCAGCGGTCGCGTGTCAAGATCAAGTGTTTATTATTTATATCAATGTCATTGCGACGCATGATTATCTTCGCACTGGAGTCACGCCCTGGTCTTGAAGGCCCACCAGCAGATCTCCGTCATTTTCATTTATTAGTTTAGGATCGAAGATGATGCCCTGGAAGCTGCTCAGCGTGCGGTGGGGCGTTGTCTTTATATCTGTGTCGACCATGCGCGTTTGCGTAAGCTGGTTGGTGGATTGCTGCCTGTTGCTAACATCGACGGGGTTTCTCTTTTTTCGAGTGTCTTGGCTTCGCACAACTTTCCATCAATGCTCTCAAACAACTTAGAGATGAGAAACACCAACTGCGGAGACGGGCTTTGATGGGTCAAGAGATTCCATTATAAGGAAGCGAAAGAAAGTGTCAGCTTTTGGAAATGCCAATTCTGGCAAGGGAAGAAGGGAAACTTTGGTGCGGCCCTCTTCAGAGACCGATCACGTTTGGGGCGGGGGTTGGATTGAATAAGCTATACGGCATCATAACAAGCAAAACATGGGGGTACTTTCGTAACCCTACCCTGATAGAGAGGCCCCGTGACTGCTAAACAGCCAGGGAGCCTATCCATCGGAGCTTGACCACGGCTCCGAAGGCCACCGTTTGTGGTTTCTGCCCTTCCCCTTAAAACTCATTACCATGGTTGGTTTCAGTGTGAGTGGGGAGGCTCGCGGTCCGTGGTGTCACCAATACTGTCTTCAAGGTGGCCCGTGCGGGGGGTTGACAACCTCATAAGAAGAGAGATGCATACGCTGGCACGAGGCTCACCTTACTTGCCGCTTTAACAACTGCACGCTGCCTGAGTCGATAAGGCGCCTTTGTCATTACACAATACCGCATTGTTTTTGCATTGAAAAATTTCGAATTTCATCAAGAATGGACTCTCACCTTGACGTCTCGTATTCAATATGACTCCCAATTATCCCATGCAACGAGATTTATCTTCACATTTTCAAGCTATATCTTCCATTGAATTGTATGTAAAATTGCCGGCAGCAGCATATCACTTCCAATGGGCCAAATATTCCAATTAAGCTACTTCAATTTATTGAACACCGAATGTATAAGTATACAAAAATGATTGGTAAGCTGTGTATCATCTTGTCTTCAGTTACTGTCGTATGCGTTAATTTCTGGCAGTGCTGACGACTCCCAGTTGGAGGTTGGTTGATCTTACAATATTTCTAAATGATCTACCAGTGGAAGGTGGACCTTAGCGTTAATAAATGTAAAATAATACACATGTCCTGAACTAATTCTGCCCATGCTCATTACTTTTTCAGCACACCAGCTTATTTTTAGCAATCAGTAATCAGATATAAATACCCCAGTGTGCATATCCCTTCGACCTGAATTGGCGATATCACCAAAATTACATAAATAACAATGGTAAGCTTTCACTCTACCTACAGCGGAACATTTATGAAGCCATTCTCACTTCTAAGTTATTTTCTGCAAGGCCTTGGATCGCTCAAAGCTCAACTATGCATCGTCTTCCTAGGATCCCGTACTTTCAAAGCTGATGGATTCTATAGAATAAGCGCAAAATAATAGACCCTATGCAAAATGCGCCCCGCCATCTCACGTCGACTCCGGTAACTAGGTCCGCCATTTTGGTACGGTCGTTTGAAACCGAAACCAAGTAGCAAAACATAGAAGGCGGGCATTGACCGCACTTGTTGATGGACTACAATGCCGTAGCATTGCTGCGTGCCGCAGTGCACGCAACGAGGAAATACCGGTCCAGATGGAGAAAAGGCACGTGAAGTTCCACGCTCTTGAACGAACTTTCTGACGCGAACTACGCCGGCGCGAGCAACCTTTGTGACACGCTGAGCGCGTTGCGCTGGGAGCGAGTATTTGTCATTGGTTCGCTAAGCGCGGGATTTCGTAGTCGCTGTCCGGATGAAAAATACAGCTGCGTTGGATTTCCGTGGTTCAGCCTTTGTATTATAAATGAAGCCTGAGCGTGCGTCACCTATTTATGACTGACAGCGGCGCTCGAGCGGGGAAACAGTACCACACGTTGTCAAAATTAGGCTTTATTTCTTCACTCGTCCCTGTGGCTCTACGCCCGCTTCATTTCATTGTTAAATGGTACCGCTTAGCCCCTACACGAGCCTTTCTCTTACCTAGGTCTGTAAACTTTTCTTGCCGCAATACGCCGTCACGGCGCGGTTGAAAATTTCCTCTGTGGCGGGCGCGCACGGTATCGGAGTATGTTGTTAGTTTCTTTTCGGTGCATTTAGCCGCCTGTCGTTGCGGAAGTGGCGTACACTGTTTTATGATGATCTGACGTTGGAAAATTCGAGTTTCTGCACTTGGTTCCCGATTTGCCGGGCTGACAGGTTTGTTTACGTCAAGTTAACTTGTTGCCCATTGTCATTTCAGCCGCGATGTATTTACTGTCGAATATTTTGCGACTAAAATACACACTCACTCCTCTAGTTTGTCACATACTGCATGCATGCCTCCGACGTAATGATAGTGGCCATTGATGTAGGTAGGTGAGGCAATTTTCAAGTTTTCATCAAAAAAAAAAACGGCCTGAGTTGCATCAGTCCACCGCGCATCAGCTTGAGTGGTTTTGCTTTTTTTGTATCCACAGTGAAAATCCACGTAAATTAAAATACTTCGCTGATTTATAGCGCGTGCAATATAGCAAACTGTGGATATAAATGGAACAGCATTCGCGCACCCCTGCATGCAGCGGTCTAGTAAACACGACATTGCCCAGCCTCTGCGTGCTCGCGAGATGACCACGGCGTGATGTTGCTTGAATGCTAGCTGGTAGCTCATAGGTGACCCTCCAGGTGACATGCCAGTCCTCGTTTCTGTTACTGTGTGTGTGTGTGTGTGGGGGGGGGGGGGGTGAGGCCAGCAAAACTGAGGCAAAAAACCCATTCCAAAGGCTACCAAGTTTTCTCCCGAGCGCTTGCAAGGCACTTTATTGCTGCTCGCATTGCTCCTGCACTCGACGTGCGCCGAACAGACGCATTGGCAAGGGAAGGGAGGGGCCATTTTCTTGCGGGCTTCTCCAGTCAATGTCTTGGACACTCGCTGGCTTGATGCCCTGCTGTCTCAGACGTCCCCACTGTTGTGGCAGTTGTGCACGCAAGCTCCGGTGGCGCCTCCTTAAAACCTTGGGCTTGCAAGAGGACGAGTACAGCTGCCAGGATGTGACTGCATGCTCCACTGCAACCAGCCGGGCACTCGCACGCTACCTCCACAATCGCCCCACTGTCCGTCTCAGAGGTGAGGCACACAACATAGGGCCGGTCAATTTTTCTCTGGGAGCGAAAGCAGCTGCTGACCACATGGATGAGGCCCAACCTGCAAGAACAGAGAGAGTAACAGTAAATAGCACTCAGGGAAGAACAGGACTAGTCCGCTACAGTTTATGCTAAAGGGACAGAGCAGAAAGCAGTGGCCGCAAGGAACATCTCGACTCAAAATGACCAGATTTTGTGTCTTGCTTAACACTGTTGCAAGGGCAATAATCTACACCTCAAACAGCAATGATGTCAAAATTGTTTTTCAAGTTCGAGCGTGCAAGTATCGCTGCATGATTTGTTAATGTACTTTCAAGAGAACCTCACCGTGGGTAATGATACCAGTACCCGCATATTCGTGTTCGTCATAACTTAAGCAAGCAATATTATGATTATCTGGAACTCACTTCCAAAACCTTTCCAGATAAACAGGTAAACATTCTGGCTATACCGATGACCCATCGAATTAAAAAAAAAAAAATTTAGTTCAGTGAGTTCGAGCTAACGAGGTTTTACGGTATTATCTGTTCGGGCACACTCAAAACATGCGCTTTAGAAGCTACCACAACCACCCCACTGCCAAAAAAGGACAAGCCAGACGCATAAACAGATTTTTGCGGCAGGACATGCGCAATAAATAATGAAAACACACACAAAAACGAAAATTCAAGGCGCATGTGCACTTTTGTAGTTGACTTCGCCGCAAAGCACGAATGCTTTGCGGCAAACGCGCGGGCGGACGACCGTCACGGAAAACGGCCGCAACCTTTCCGTAAACATCTTCGCCAAAAATCGTCCCGTAAATTCGATGTACAGCATTTGAAAATACCTAATCCACCCACTAGCGGTACGGTCTGGCGATTGTCGCTTTCCTCTTTCAGGGTTACTGCAACAGGGTCCCCGCTACGCATTTACATGGTAAACAACGGTGAACAAAGTGCTGTACAAATGCTCATACCGGTTAACTCGCGTCAAGGAAAAAACAAAGATTTACTTACTGCGAGTCGCACGTGTTTGTCCGCACCGATGAAGGCGAGCAATGCGGCTCGGTGGCTAGGCGGCATGCCCTGCTGCGCTGGGCTCGGGTGGGTCTTCGGCGCGGCACCACGAGTGGTGTGAGTCCGCAGATACAGTCGGCAGCGCAGACGAGTCCTTCGTCCACAATCCGTGGTCGGGACCCGAAAAACGCAGTCCAGTTTGAGCCATACCGCGTTACCGTCACCTACTCTTCCACAGTAAACAATGCGAGACTTCGCGATCGTCGCCCGTACCAATATGGCGGACGGTCTTGTTTACATCAGTGTTGCTAGATCACCAAGCAATTTCGCATAGGGTCCATTGTACCTGATTTGTTTTGGCTAGCTATCATTGCACTAGTAGCATTACATCTATAAAAGAACGTTGTTTCTCCCTCACTTAGTGCACACAGAAAAATAGCTTCGCCTTGTCTATTTCATAAAATATACTGTCACCAAATCTTGAGCATCCAGTTTACCAGCCGCCTCTTCTACGTTTAGTCTCGCCGAAATCATTTCTAGAAATTTTACGTCGTCACGTGGAGTCTTCATTCTTTTTTGTTTCATTCACGTATGCCACAAACTGCTTCTCAGTGTATGGGCCTCTCCTCACATATAGTCGCAATTGACAAGCTGATATTGAATTTTTTCACACTGGACTATCAAATTTGTTCTTCAGCCGGGTCTGTCGATTCCCCTTATGCTCCTTTTTCGCTGTATTTTAACTAAGATAGGATGATTGAACGCAATGCTTTTGGTTCAAGTTTTTATTTATATAATCACCGTATTCGTGACATTTGTTAGGCGTTGACCTGAGACAGCAGCGTCACCCCGGCTGTAGATGTCCTTGTATCGTACCTTCTATTTCTGTATGTTTTGCTTTTCCTTTACCTCTGTCAGGCGTCTGCGTTTGAGGGTGAAATAACTGAAGTCGGAAGATTTCAGGGGCTAATGTATTCGCCTGATACAAATAAAAAACAGTGAATTAATATACGAAACGTTGGAGAATAATGCGTGCCACATGATACCTTAGCGTTGTTGCATTTTTTTGCGCGGGACATTGGGGAAGAATGAAAATAAAGAAGAGGACGATTTGTGGTCTACAGAAAGGAAGAGAAGGAAGGCGAGCAGCGCTCGGACGCCATGTTTGTAGGAGATTAAGCAATTCATTCTGATGTAAATAGAGATTTTCTTTCTGTATGGCGGCTTCAGACTCCTTTCTTCCACATCTAATGGTGCCGAAACCCGGGAAAGAAGAAGTCGGGGCCACCAAGCTTGCGGAACGGGTACCAAGCAAAGTGAAAGCGGAGGCTACGGTGTCCACAACGTGGATCAGATCTCGGTAACGTTCCCCTGACTCGAAGTCATCCTACCTTCGGCCTTTTAGAAGAATGAATCCAACTATGCAAATAAAGCACTGTTCCAATTGGCGGGGCCACGGTGGTGCTGTCCAAATACGACCAACGCGAGGGACAGGCAAGACAGCGCTGACAGAGCATCCTCAACTCCAACAATCGCCCTCGATGGGACCTTGGAGCTACTCCGTACACGGTGAGGAGAGGGCTGAAACTAATCGTGCAACGAAAGACACGCTATATCAACAGCATGAAAGAAGTTTCACTCGGCCTAGGATGCCGCTTGAAAAGCTAAAGGCACAAAGGGACAGAGAAAGGGGACTTGCTCGGAGATTGTGCAGCGATGCAAGGACAACATTAAGCTTGACCGTCAGAACCCCAGATGTGTGTGACATGTTGAAGAATTTTCTGTGCGACATAGGAAGAGCTTAAGGTGTGCTAAGGCGTTTAAATGATGCAATTGAACGGTTTATCGACAACGACTACATGAATGAGGAATTCACCGATAACATTGAATATGAAGACATGATAATTGACAGTATGAGCCTGTCGTACCATCGAATTAAAGATAACAAGGTTGACACCAGTGAACAGTGTAAGATAATTAGGGCATTGAATGGATCGGTAACCTTCAAAGCGTTTTTTTAACCTAAGGCCTGCTACGAACCATCCGATTTTGAATACGCGCCTGAAGACGTTAACTCGACAAAAACTGCGCTCCCATCACATTTTCAACCGACGCACGGGGCACCTTGAATATTCATGGTGACGGTGAGCAGCGACACCACGGACCCCGAGTTCCCATACATAAGCCGTGTCCAACCGTCGTGAGGTGTTTAAAGGTGAATGGTAGAAGCCGTAAACGGTGGCCGTCGTAGCCTTGGTCAAGCTCCGGCCGATGGGCTCTCTGCCTGTCTACCAGGCAGGGAGCTCCGGGACCTCTTTGACTACCAGGGTAAGGTGAAAGAAGAAAGTACCCCAGTCTCCCTGCTTTTATACTATGCCCTATGGTATTTACAAACCCCCCCCCCCAAACGTGATCGGTGCCTGAAAAGGGGCCGCACCGAAATATCTTTTCCTTGATTGCCATCTTTGACATTTCCTGAACCAGATAATTACTCTCGATTTCTTGTCATAGAGTCCCTCAATCCAACCCACCCTCTTGCATCTCAGTCAGTCTTCTTGATCGCAAAATATCTTGAAGTCATAATAGAAAAATCATATAAGTGCAAAAAACAAAGTTCTGGTGAACTCCTCATCGAAATAAATGACAAGCAGCAGTCCACGAAGCTTCTAGCTCAGACTAGATTGGCTGATCAAGACATCAGGGTCACACCCCATCGGAGCCTCAACAGTTCGCAAGGTGTAATATCCGAGACGGATCTCTTGAACGAAACGGATGCGGATCTCCTTGCCGGCTTGAAGGATCAGGGCGTCACTGCCGTGAGACGCATCACTATCCGCAGAGACGACAAGGAGATTCCCACCAAGCACATTATCTTGACTATTGACCGCGCAGTTCTTCCACAAGACATAAATGCAGGTTTTATCTGTTGCTCCATCCCTCCCTACATCCCGAACCCGCGGCGCTGTTTTAAGTGCCAGCGGTTGGGGCATGGTACAAACTCTTGCCGTGGCCGAACGACGTGTGCAAAATGCGCGTCGCATGACCTTCCGAGTGACAACTGTCCGTCCGACACCCTCTCTTGTGTGAACTACGGGGGGGGGGGTGCATGCAGCCTACTCCCGGCAGTGCGAAAAATTCCAAATTGAAAAAAAGATAATCAACATCAAGGTAACTGAGAACATCACCTTCTCAGAGGCGCGGAAGAGGTTCTCCTCTTTCACCGTGGGGAGGCACGCCGACGCAGCTCGCCGGGGGGCGGAGCGGCGTCTGGTTTCCACAGGGACTCAATTCAGCGAGTCTGGCCCGGTCCCTCCCTCGTCTCCCCCCCTGGGTTGCCTCAGGCAGCCCAACCCGCCACCACGCCGCTTGCTGAGGCAGCAGCGGTTGTGGTGCCAACCTCTTCCGTTGGGACCGGTGCCGCTCCCGCCGCTCCCTCACCGTCCTCCAGTGCGTTGGAGGGTGTCGAGGGGATGGACATCGGGGGCCCCGCATCGGCTCTCACTGTCACCGCACCGCCCGTGCCACTTCTGGCGTCCCCGACGTCCGCGGCGGTGGCGGCTCAACCGAAGGGCTCCCGAAGGGGTCCAAGTCCGGGGGGCCCGGTTCGACGGCCACCCCCATGACATCTGATGACGAAATGGACGTCGCGCCATTCCTGCCTGCAACGCAGCGCAAGGAGCTTCCAGCGACAGCCAAGCCAGTAGAAAGGCCTAAAAAGCCTAATCCAAGAGTAACAGCCACGAAAGACGACACATGAACACACACGAACCCACACACTCCAGTCATTCTTAAATTTAAACAATGGGAACAGAAAACATCATCCAATGGAACTGGAGATGCCTCCTTAAAAATCTTGACGATGTGTATGAGATTCTGCATGCTAGTCAGCAAAGCATCATGTGTCTCCAGGAAACCCACCTCAATTCTAAACAAACAAATTTCTTAAATAGGTACATGGTATTCAGAAAGGATAAGGTTGGCTGCACCCACTCTTCAGGAGGTGTGGCTATTATCGCCCGGAAATCATTAGCATGCCACCCTCTCTCTTCAATCACTGTTCTCGAGGCTGTAGCGATCCCTACAATAATGTTTAATAGGTTGATAACGGTATGCTCCATTTACATCTCTGCTGATTTTGCTGTTCTGAGCTCTGATTTCGAGGCACTGGTTGACTAGCTGCCCGAACCATACATACCTACAGGCGACCTTATTGCCCACAACTCTCTTTGGGGCTCCTTCACAACGGATGCCCGAGGTCGCCTGATAGAGAAGTTTCTTACATCCTCCGGAGCATGCCTCTTCAACAAAGAACAGCCTACATACCTTAACGTAGGACACAATACATCCTCGCATCTTGACTTGGTGATTGGTTCCGCAGTTCTCTTTCCATGTCTTGAGTGGGGTGTGGGCACAGACCCGTATGGTAGTGACCATTTCCCCACTTCATTAACGTATATCGGTATAGGCCCGAGCAGTCCATCTTCCCGTAAAAGGTTTAATGAATCAAAAGCAAACTGTAGCCCATTCACACAAACATCTCAACTACACGTGGAGGAAGCCGCCGAACTCGTCACGGCGCACATCCTCGATGCCACCGAAAAGTCAATTCCCCGGGCCTCCAGTGATTCCCGCACCCCAAGGAGGCCCTGGTGGAACGAGGACTGCAGGCGGGAGCGAGAGGCCCAGAACCAGGCGTGGGGTGTCCTTCGCCGGTACCCCACGTCAGATAACCTCATTTCTTTTAAACGGGCAAATGCTTTTGGGAAGCGAGTGCGTCGTGAGGCGAAAAGGGAGAGTTGGCGCACCTTCCTCACTTCCATCAACTCATACACTGACACTCACAAAGTCTGGACACGAATACGAAAACTAAAAGGACAACAGACACACAGCCTGCCCCTGGTTAGCACAACAGGGGACACACTCGAAGACCAGGCCAACACGCTTGCACAACACTTCGAACACGTGTCCAGTTCAGCACACTACACAAACACTTTCATGAAACACAAAACATCTGCGGAGAAGAAGTCACTGCGTGATAGCAACAAGTCGCACACTTCTTACAATTCTCCTTTTTCAATTTATGAGCTGAAGGTCGCACTCGTTACTTGTAAACCTTCAGCTCCAGGTGCAGACAGGATTTCATACACAATGATACAACACTTACATGCAGACACGCTTGAAACACTTCTTCACCTCTACAATAAAATATTTCTTTCGGGGCACTCTCCACGCTCTTGGAGGGAGGCCATAGTAGTGGCTTTCCTAAAGGAAGGGAAGGACCCTTCCTCTCCTGCCAGTTATCGCCCCATTGCCCTGACAAGCTGCCTGTGTAAGCTCCTCGAGAAGATAATAAACAGGAGACTTGTGTACTTCTTAGAGTACAATGGTCTTCTCGAGAGCTGCCAGGCAGGCTTCAGGGCGGGGCGATCTACGAACGATCAACTCGTTCCGTTAGAGTGATATATTAAAGATGCTTTCATCCACAAGCAGTACTGTATGACAGTATTTTTTGATCTAGAAAAGGCGTATGATACTGCTTGGAGGTATGGTATCCTCATCGATCTGAAGTCCTTTGGCATAACGGGTAACATGATGAACACGCTGGCCAGTTACATGTCCGAAAGTACGTTTCGCGTGCGAGTTGGAACTGCACTCTCTAGGGTTCATGTGCAGGAAAATGGAGTGCCACAAGATGGAGTGTTAAGTTGCACCCTTTTTATTGTGAAAATGAATTCCCTTAGGAAGGCATTGCCACCGGTGATTTCGTGCTCAATTTATGTGGACGACGTACAATTATCCTTTAGGTCTTGTAACCTGTCTGTCTGCGAGCGCCAAGTCCAGCTTGGTGTTAACACGCTAGGTGGTTGGGCAGATAGCAACGGTTTTAAATTTAACCCAAGGAAGTGCACTTGTGTCTTGTTTTCCAAGAGGCGTGGCATCCGGCCGGATCCAAACATTCATCTCAATGGTGTCTCGATTTCTGTCAAAAAGGAACACAAGTGTTTAGGTATAATCTTTGACAAAAAGCTCACATTTATCCCTCACATAAAACAACTAAAGCATAAATGCTTAAAAACACTGACTATCCTGAAGGTTCTGTCACACATCTGTTTTGGTGCTGACAAACAACATCTTTAACGTGTTTTTACCAGCTTGATAGGTTCACGATTGGACTATGGTAGCGTTGTCTATGGGTCAGCCACTAAAACATTCCTCAGAATTCTGGACCCTGTGCTTCATCTAGGGCTCCGCTTGTCGTGTGGTGCCTTTCGGACTAGTCCAGTCGAAGGTCTGTATGTAATGTAGAGTGCAACAAATGGAGCCTAGAACGTCAGCGAGCTTACACAGACCTGGTTTATGCCTTTAAAATCTCATCAATGCCTCACCATCTTTTTACATCAGTTTTTTAAGATACATTCATATCTCAACTTCTTACTAATCGTCCATCAGTCTCTGCTCCCTTCGCTTTCAGAGTAAAAGAAGAAGCGTCACAACTTGATGTCATGTTCTCAGACACCATCCAAACCTCCGCTATTGAACTTCTAGCACCGTGGCAGCTTCGCCAGATATCATGTGATGTATCTTTTACAAGTGTCGAGAAAAACAGAGTGCCTAGAAGCGCGATCGTGCACCATTTCTTGTCCCTGCAGCACAAATACAAGTGTGTTGAATTTTACACGGAAGCTTCAACAACTGCCACAACTGTTTGCTGTGCTGCGCATGGTGGCACCTTTAATGTCTGTAGAACTATGAATGGAAATACAAGTATCGTTACTCCAGAGGCCTATGGCATACTTCTTGTAGTTAAACATATTGTTCTAAATCGAATTCCGAAATCTGTAATTTATAATGATTCTTTAAGTGTTGTGCGTACATTATTCTCACAGAAGTCTAAAAACCATGTGGTCAATGCTCTCATTAATACCATTATGTCTGTGTATGCGTTAAACCTTGAAGGTACCGTGTGCTGGGTGCCAGGCCACTCTGGAATTCCAGGTAATGAGACCGCACACCGAATGGCGGCCGCTGCTTGCCTTACAACTACAGTTGACATAACAACAATACCCTACACCGACCTCAAATCACACATCAGACAACACCTGCGCACAACATGGCAGGCACACTGGAATCAACCGACTGACAACAAACTACACGTTATAAAGACACTCTTGGGAGCATACACCACTGACACACACAACAGGCACAATGAAGTTACCCTGGCTCGATTACGGATAGGCCACACGCATGCAACACATTTCCACCTGCTCACGGGATCTCCAAGATTCCTGTGTAGCAGGTGTGGAGAGGGCCTATCCGTAATCCACATACTCATACAATGCAAGGCACCTTACACAACACGACACAAACACTTCAGAGAACTCTACAGATAACCTATCCCACTACATCCATCGCTGTTTCTAGGTGGCGATGCCATGCTTTCCGTGAAACGTGTGTTTGAGTATTTGTCAGACGTTAAGTTTTTAACCCTCATTTCCTATCACGAATTATCAAATCTGGCCCTACACACCAGCCATCACCATTATCTTTAACTGATTTTACTATGTTCGGTTGACACATTTTTTTACCTACCTTTTTGTGGTAACCACTTCACTTCATTAAATAACCTTTTCTCTGGCGCTCATTGCCCTTAATCGGCCTTGCGCCATAAAACCCAACCACCATCATCAGCACATTTTCAACCGCCGTAAGCAAAGGGAGAGACTGAGTCACGTTCGTTGTCTACACTTGACATCCAAGCTAAAGATGCCTTGTTTTCTACGCCACTTCAAGAGTCCTCGGAGAGCACCGGGATCTACACAGTATGCATATCAAGCCGTGTAACTTCTTCAGAAGCCACTTACAGAAAATGTCCCACGCATAAGAATACGAGGGCGCCACCCGCGGAAATCGAACGGTGAGATAGGACGCAAATATATGTAGTGAACGGCCAGAGGTTGACCATAGATTCAAACATTGGCATTGCCCGTAAGGAACGCCGCCGGCTGATGGAGACAGGACACAGGGGGCGTTGTAGGGAGAGCAAGGATGCCTCACTCATGGACAGCAGAATTGCCAAAGCAAAACGCGCGAGGAAGGAGCGAAATGCACTAAAGAACTCTTGTCAAGCTGCTGAAGAATTTCCATCTGAATTCAAGATCGTGGAAGATAAGCTGCGAATTTCTTCCTGGAAACGTCGACGGCAGCGGTACTCTCTCGGCGTATGCCCAAGAGACGAGCCCTACTGGCAGCATGGACATCTGGCTGACTTAGCGGTATCGACAGGAACGGAGTAATTGTGCTTTGGCGTCAAAACCTGTGCAGTCTAATCCCTGGCAGACCAAAGTTCGGAGGACCTGTGATTTGCTGTGTTGGTGAGTGGCTACCTTAATTTTTTGTGCGGGGCCGGGAGCATGTTGCATTTTTTGCGTGGGACATTGGGGAAGAATGATAATAAAGAGGACGATTTGGGGTCTACAGAAAGGAAGAGAAGAAAGGCGAGCAGCGTTCGGACGCCATGTTTGTAGGAGATTAAGCAATTCAGTCTGATGTAAATAGAGATTTTCTTTCTGTATGGGGGCTTCGGACTCCTTTCTTTTACAGGCGTGTTGGCACGTTAGCAGGACAGCTGCACAGTAGCCGTACCGAAGACTGAATCTAGGGAGGCTGTGTCGTGTGCCATTCTGATTGCTGACGCAATCTGAGCAAAACTACGAATAAATGAAAGTGAACACACCAACGCAAACATGGTGTAGCAGAAAAGAAGGAGAAAGCAGATTTAATTCATTGTGCTGCACGTGGTGTATGCCCTTGAACATCAGTATATTCCGACACATTCTATTTTCTAGGAAACATGTGCCTCCCCCAGCAAAATACAGTTTGAATAACGTGCCGATTCCGCAAAAAAACGAAGTTAAATATTTAGGAGTAACCTTTTCAGCTGACCTAACCTGAAACCGTCACATTGAAGCCGTGTCTTTTAAAGCATCACCAACTCTTAACTTCCTTCGTAGAAATTTTAAACACGCACCTCAGGAAGTAAAGGTACGGGTATACTTGTCAAACATTCGGCCCATACTCGAGTACGCATGCATTGTGTGGGATCCCCACACTCAGAATCTTATCGATTGCCTAGAATCAAGTCAGAATCATGCTGCTCGATTTGTAACTCATAATTACTAGTTTCCTACTAGCATTACTCGAATAAAGAACTCGCTTGGCTGGCCTAACCTTTCTTTACGTCGGGCACGTTGTCGCATTTGTTTCCTTTGTGATGTATACCTTCAGCGCAATGCCGTTACCAGGAATCTATTTTTAGTACCACCAAACTACGTATCTACACGGCGAGACCACCAATTTAAGATGAGAGAAATAGCTGCACGTACCTCAGTTTTTATGAATTCTTTCTTTCCCCGTTTCATCAAGCATTGGAATCGCCTTCCGCAACCCGTCATGAGGACAATAAGCAACGATATTGTTTTTGAATTATTAAGCCAGCATTTACTCAGTGAATAGTGCTGCGTTTGTGCTTTTTCCCTTCTTGCAATTTTTTAAAACTCTGTCTTGTATATGCCCTGTTTTATGCCCTGTTTAGTGACTTTTTATGTCCCCTTTCATGCCTTGCGAGCAGTCCTTACCACATATCGTGCAATTGTTAACTTTGGTGATTATGCTTCTTTGTTTTCATATTGTTGTTTGCTTGTACATTTTAATTCCTTGTTTGTAAACTTTTTCTGACTGTAGCATTTGAAACTGTTAGGCACAATTTTTTATGCCTTGTGAGAATCGCCCCCGACTGTAATGCCCTCGGTCGAATGTAGGTACTTAAAAAATAAATAAATAAATAAAAGAAGCCTGTCCAAGTAATTCGTGGGGAAACACAAGGAAACTATAGAGAAAATAGACACGCGAATACGATGCAGTACAAACGTAGTTGTTAAAAGGTATCGCCAGACGTTCGCCTTCAAGACGTGAAAGCTTACCTAAATGACCCGAAATAATTTTTTTTCATCAGACGTACCGCGGAATAAAAGCCACCAAGGCAGCAGTCGCCTCCCTCTCAGGGCTGCTACTCTCTCTCTCTCTCTCTCTCTCCCTCAAGCTTCTAGTAGCGGTCACTGTATGTAGATTCATGTTACTGAAACTATTAAAGTTGGTGGTGGAAAATCTCCTCCAATTTCACTAAGAAAATTATGATTATTTCACGAACTCGTTGCCGGTACAGTTTCCTTATGTTGACACTCTACGAGCAGCTTTCGACCCTTGCAGGGGCATGCCTGATCGATGTTGCAGGATAACCAGCCACTGTTGCCATAGCTGCGGCCCCGTACAAGCAGAAAACTCGGTACTGGCGGCAACATATGTCAAACTTTGACACGGCCGCCAGCCAGCAACGGGTGGGCATCGAATCCGCATTCTGTCAGCTGAAGGATCGCTTTCAACGCCTCCTTTACGTACCAGTGGAAAGCATTGCATTCCCAGTGGACATGGTGCTTAAAGCCTGGGTTCTCCATTAAATTGCCACATTGGCTTCTGACGCGATGGCTGAGGATGGCATGGACCTGCACGGAGTGGCTGATGCCTAATGTCTACATTCGCTACAACACTGTAAACGCAAACTAGCCGGAAATGGAGTTTTAATCAAGTAATGTGCCCTGAAAAGTACCTATAGCAAAAAATGTACTCCCTAGGCATGATCTAAAGAAGTGGACGAACCTCCATGGTAGTACCGTTGCCCATCCGGGTAGCAAAAGGGAGGATTTAGAACGACTTAACACCATTTGTGAGATGGCGTTCCGTTATTTGTATACTACCACGTCCACAATAAACGCCCTATCTGAGGTAATCATCTCAAGCGGGCGGTCGCCATGTTAGTCTTCTGTTGTCTCCGTGCACCAGCACTTCAACCTTGGCCTAATGCTAATTAGAACGAGTAAGCAGGACGCGACGGTTGCACGCAGCTACGAAACCAATACCGTACGTATACCCGTATAGATGCTTCAACCAGCGCGATCACAGGCAGAGAGCGCGGCCGTGTTGTCTCAATCTGTTTATTTTGGCGATAGGTGTTGTCAAACTCTGCTGCTAACGAAGAGGCAGTTCTTGCCGTTGCAAACAATTGCAATGTTCATCTGTTTCGCTTGCTTGCGCATACATAGACGATTTAAATTCTCGTGCCAGCGCGCCAACGCACCCGACTGCAGCGACTCAACTTGCCCTGGCGGCACGACTGGCTGCCCGGATGTAAACAACCTCTGTGGCTGTGCTATCAACGCAGCGCTGGCAGCGCGGCCGGTGACTCGGCGCGGCCGGAGCTTCAAGCCTCGCCTTGGGCCGTCGTTTTTTCTTATTTGTGAAGGACTAGTAGTGCCATTTGGTGGAAAGATTTTCATGTGCCCCTGTTACACGAGGAACGGCCGCAAACAGCATTTGGATACGGCGACAGGTGTGGACAGCTCGCTGGTAAGTGGTCTTTCATCAGTCGATGCGTTTGTCAAACGTTTGGATAGGGTTAACAGCGAAGTACCCGGGTACCCGTGCCGCTCACAGCACGTACACGCACGGGCAAAGAAAAAACCGCACACTCGTATTATTTTACTTGTTTGTGGGTTTGGGGTACGCATTCGCATTCTTTTGTAGGCCGGTTTGTAACAGGGCATTCGAGATAAAATCGTTTGTCGCGCATGGCGTCGTTTCAAAGCAACGTGACGGTTACTTCGTGCTGGCGAAAATCAGCGGTCAGACGGAAGCGGGAAGGAAGGTAGAGAGATCGGGAAAGAGGGCGCTAATATATAAAAGAAAGCGTAATGCAAGACGAGAAATATAACACAACCCGCCTGCATTTCTCCGAACTTCAGAACAGAGCCGCACACGGGTACGTTGTCACAAACTCAGCGTACGACGTCTAAAAGTACCGTATATTTTTTTTCATTTTTCAACGTGACCTGAGCCACTTATCTTCTCATTGCCGCGCATGCAGACCTGATTGTGTCCCTGTGTTTGAGCGCACAGCCATCCTTTTGCGACATAAGAACCAGCAAACGCGAGAAATTGTAGAAGCCAGCCACATCAGAAAAGCTGGTTCCGAATGTATCAGTCATCCCTCTATCGCCCTGCTTAATCGAGAAGTCGCATATTTAGACGCACATTGAGCGCTATTTCGGTGCTTCTTCTGGGAATGCGTGTTGGGGGTGGGAGGGGTGTCTTAATTTACGTATGATGCGGTTATCTTTGCTGATTTTTCGCCTTTCGTGCGCCTCAAAGTTCGTTTTGTGGTTTTGTTGTTACGGTTTTTTAGTATTTTCGGCTGAGTGCGCCGAGAATGTGACGCATTGGGGGCGCGGCAATTGGGCGCTTGGGCATATAAAGCTTTGAATTGTGCAATAATAAACTAGTTGCGAGTGTGCGCTTGTGCCGTCTTCATGTGTTCTTGTCCTCGTTAATTTGCGCGCAGTTTATTTTTCGCAATGCATAATTACCAACTCGCCCAACTCGCAACCCATTTACAGATCCTATACTCCGTAAAAATGAGTTGCCTGTACTTTTAGGTACGGCAAAATCTCGCGCAGCGCATCATTCTGCCAGGGGGCCGTATCCTAATGTCAATGCACACACTATGAAAGCAGCTTGCACTTAATGCGTCACATTGTCTGCTGATAAGCATTTTAGATTCGCCCCTCTCATCATCATTCACTTCGTGGAGATGGCGGGATTTTCTTTCATAGCTTGTTGTCACTGCAGTAATTAATAGCAAAATCAGTCCTGCAAATCACAGAAACGGTTCGTTTCACGTTGAAAATACTCACAGTAACACACTTTGCACCACACGGAGGAACAATCGGTTGCAGTGATGAGGCATAAGGGTAACTTGTTGTTAAAGGGGCATTGAAGGCAACCAGCAAGTTGGTTTCAAACGGAAGTCGGACCTCCGCATAGCCATTTCATCATTGATTTAGTGCCAAGGTGCCTTAAGTGCAGAGAAATCGCTGTTCAAATGCTCATCAAACGTGACGCAAACACGACTGCAGTCGCTGTTTTCATCAGGATAAACCGGAAGCAAGTGAAGCAGCGGTGATTAATAGCAGTATACAAGCAACTGAATACAACATTACCACGTACCAAGCAGTTTGGTCAGTTCCGGTCAAATCGCTCATGCTTCCCCAAACTTCCCTGTCATTTGCCGTTCGAGACCACTAAGCAAAATGTTTCTCCATTGGACCTGTGATCAGTATTTACGCTTCACTGAAGAAAAACATTGGCCTTTTGAGGCCCCGCAAGTTTTGGCGTCGAACGATTTTCTCATGCGTAGCTCGCATGCTCCCTTGGAAAGCGGTACTGCCACCCCAAGTATGGACGAGTAGCACCATCCAGCGGCAGCCAAGAAAGAAGTTGTGCGCGTCAGGCCACTTAAGCCCTTCTGGTGAAAACGTGTTTTTGCTAGTTTCAACCTTATTTTTAAAAAAATGCCAGGTGTAAGAGGGGTATAATAGTGTTCTCCGTGAGCTAATCTATCAACCTAGAGAGACTTGCATTTTAACTTCACTGCCATTTAAAGTTGTGCTCGAGTATATTGTGCGGAAGTAATATCTTTTTTATTGCTGCAAAAGCCACTATGGTTAATGTACTGGCACTTGGTTTTATGAAGCCTTTGCATTCCTAATTTAAGTACTGAATCTTCGCAGGGAACCTGGCATAACAATTTTATTACTGTACCGACTTATTAAGTTCATTTAACCATAGTGTCTGTTTTGAATTTTACATGTGGGTCATTTTTTTGTCTTTTTTGCTTTTTCAGGTAGATGTTCCTTTGACTCCCTGCCTGCATTCCGCGAAAGGGGAAATTAGCCTCCGCATCGATGGCCAGAGTGTCTTGACTGCATCATCTTTACTGGGAGGACTGTGTAGTCTGTTTGCATCGTTCTGGGTTTTCAACATTCAATATCCCAAGAAGGCACACAGAGCTCTAACGTTTGTGGAACATGCCTTTTTAGACCTTGCCAGCACCAAACCACGTGTGAAGGATTTAGAACTAATTAACTTTTATCGCATCAATAACCCTCACCAATATTTTATTTGTTTTCAATCCTGTAATCATTGGATAGTAGTTTAAAGAATTTCGTATTATGTTTCTGACGTTTTCTTTTTTTTACTGAACAGGGGATATTTGATGGGCCCTTCTGTATGCTGATAATACAGCTATCTTTTAGTGAAGCAATAATATTAACCAACTAATATAACTTGAAACAATTATCTAAATAATGTTGGCAACTGGTGCCAAATGAATCAACTTAACATTATCGGAAAAACACGAATTACATGGCTTTTTCTTCTTACTCTGAAGAAGCTGTCGCGATACCACCCATTCTGTTCTATATCATTGCAATTATCCCCTCAGACTGGGTCACTTTTCTTGGCACATTTGTGTCTTTATCAAAACGCACTGGTATTTTCCGCAGCATATTTCTCGTTCTTTATATTACTCATTTATCCATAACCATCTCATTGCTGTCTGTGTCCTACATCATTTATCTCTTGTGCCTTTACCATCTACAAAATGCTCGTTACCTTTCAATATCAAATCGTTACACAGCTCTCGCTCATTTCACCACCAATTGAAAAAATTTTTGTTGTTGTAAACCACTGCAACCATTTTTTTCACTTTGTGTACTGAGTACTGATGCGTACTGATAAGTACTCACGCGTTCTCAATCCTCTAGTATTATATAATGATGTCACTTACCATGCCGTTGTGTTTGTGCCTATGTGTTTTTCGCGTATTTCCAGTTCTTGTAGTAATATTGTTTCTACAGTTTGTTCAACTAGCACACAGATCGCTCATTTCACCACCAACTGAAATTTTTTTGTTGTTGTAAACCACTGCAACCATTTTTTTCACTTTGTGTACTGAGTGCTGATGCGTTCTGATAAGTTCTGATAAGTACTGACGTGTTCTCGATCCGCTATTGTTATATAATGATTTCACTTACCATGTGGTTGTGTTTGCGCCTTTGTTTTTCGCGTATTTCCAGTTCTTGTAGTAATATTAATTCTACGGTTTGTTCAACTAGCATTCTATTGCTGTCTTCCATTCCTAACTGGCGTGTTTTTAGCAATTTACCATTTTTGCTTTCTTATAGGAGGTCGCCCTAAGTTTTTATTTCGGAGCCTCCTTGTGTACACCATGTACCATGTAAACTTGTATGCGAAAGTTCGTTTGAAATAAACCTGAAACCGAGAAAAACCGTGTGAAATCAGTACTCCCGCAGGGAACTAGAAACTCTCCCTTGTGGCCTTGAAAAAACTCCTTTCGGAAGGCCTACAAAACCGCCCCAACTTTGCAAAACTCCATTCAAAAGAAATATATGCTTCCCTTGAACCTCCTAAAAACTCCCCTCGCGAGGCCTACAAAACGTAAAACTCCATGCAAAAGAAGTAAATGCTTCCCTTGAACCTCCTCAAAACGCCCCTAAAATAACATAAGTACTTCCCAAGGGAGCCATAATAGGCTCCTATTCAACCGCCTAAAAAGTCCATAAACACCACTTAAAAACGCCTTGAGGAAGTAAAGAATACTCCATTTTGATCTCCTTAAATTCTCCCTAACATTTCTTAACACTCCCTAACTACCTCCTTTCTATCACCTAAAAACACCCTGTTTTGAGGAGGTAAACAAAACCTCCCTGTTCCATGTAGTAAAAAAACTCCTACAAGGCGGATCACTAGAGGACAGGCGAAAAAGAACCTCTAGGGAGTATATGGGTGGAAAAAAAGTTTAGAGTGAAGAACAGGAGACGACTAGTCAGGCAGCTATGCTGCAAGACATCATTGCCCGCTCTTTGCATTCCCATTCGCTGGAATAACGTTGTGCGCGTGCGTGCATGTGTGCGTGTGTGTGCGTGTGTGTGTGTGTCAGTGTGTCTGTCTGTGTGTGTTTGTGTGTGTCTGTGTGTGGGTGTGCGTGCGTGCGTACGTGTGCGTGTGCGCGTGCGCGCGGGCGGGCATGTATGTGCGTGCGCATGTGCGTGTGTTTTTGTGTGTGCGTGTGCGTGCTCGTGCGTGTGCATGTGCATGTGCGTGTGCACGTGTGAGCGCGCGTGTGTGCGTGTGTGCTTGGGTGTGTGCGTGTGTGTGTGTGTGTGTTTTCCGAAGAAATCTCGGAAGAAGAAACAATCTCGCATCGGTGGAGCTTTTAGGGTCGAAGCACCTTAGGGGGGGTTGTGGGGGAGTTTTGTCGTAATTTACGGTAGTCACGGTGCTAAAACACCCGGACACTGGTCTTCCAACGCCTCACAGTAGAACTTGACGAGTACAGAAAGAACACACGCGGACACTCTTTTTCCAACACCTCGCCCTATAACGTTTCATCCGCGTGGATAAAAACGCGTATTAAAAATCATAGGCCATGTCCACTTACGTGAAACCTAGGGAGGGGCGAACTATGCAGTGTATGATTGTATTCTTGGCGTGTTGGCGTTTTTGCCAACAGAGACGACCGTTCTGGGCTAGAGGTGTAAAGCTTTGCTGTAAATGTCTCATGTCTTTCATGCACGAAGTGTTCTAGCGCGAGGCGTAAACGAAAGTCCCGGTGATTTTCAAGCACGCGTTATGAAGCCTTCTAGCGGGAGTCGTGAACGAGTGTCGTGTTTTTTAGTACGCGTTAAATTCCAGCGCGAGGGGTAAACGAGTGTCCCGGTGTTTTAGTACCATGACTACATGGGATGATGGTAACGACGACGACATGAGACGCCGCCATTCCGATCTCCTAAGGGGCTTACCTAAAATAACACACCGAAACACTCGTTTTCCAAGGCCTCGCGCTGGAACGCGTCCTGCTTCAAAGACCCCAGACCTTTACAGCGAAGCAGTAGCGTACCTCTACCCCCAAAGGTTTCATCTCTATGGGCAAAATGTCGGGCAGTATATGTTTCATTTAATTGCTTAAACCCGGCTCGGTGCAAGACAGATTGCCACCGCCTCTGCAAGTGCGCGATTCTTTCTCCCTCGGACGCTTCTCTGGCGCCGAATCAGCGCGCGCCGTGTGGAAGGAGAGAGATTTACAATATTTGCATATAATTATACAATGCATGCTTCGACGGCACCCCAGGTTTCACTTCAGCGGAGATGGCCTCGGTATGTTTCTGTCTAGAAACGCCTCATGATAGGTTTTCATTATTTTATGCTTTCTATATGGTTATTTGAGTCTGGGTATATTGTTTTTGTAACATGAAAGTGTTTTATGGCGGGGTACTCCAAGATCTCACTGACGTCATATTCTATACTGAAACGAGGTCGCCAGAATAAGTGCCATTGACGTAACGGCACCCGGATTCCTTCCCACAAATTCTCTCCCGGCAACGAGAGGTACGAGGTGCTCTTCTAACTGGCTCTGAACTCAGACGTAAACAGCTCTACGAACGCGCCTTATATCCTTCCCAATGACTCATTCAGAAGGTGCTTCCGCCTAGGAGAGGCGGAGTGAAGCAGCGCATTATGAGCTAGTAAGCGCCGGCATGTGGCGCCGTAATGGACTTTATCACCACGGCCCAGGAAACTCACAGGACATCCATGCTTGCGTGCGGTAAGATCAAATTGATCGAAATTGAATAGGCGTGGTAAGGAAAGAGTTAAGGTATGGGAATAAAACTCTGCGGCTGCGGGGTGTTGGTCAGTTTGGATACGGGAGTTTAACATCTCTGAGCATGTCTATGCATACGACCCTATTCTGTAGGCGATAGTGGGTGTTTGCTCTTATTTAGCACTGTTTTAAATTAAATGGGACATTTTTTTCCAAACCTTCCTTCATCTTGATTTGTGAATATATGTGTTGGTTTATATCGTGGCCACAGTTTGCTATCCTGAAGCGATAAAATCCCCATGTGGGCTGAAGCGTGGTGTCCCTAGCCGTATGATGAGAAGACGTTTCCCAGATTTTTCGGAGAGGTCAGTGCGGGCGTCGTAGTCAACACGGAGAGCGGTATCTTGGTCGGTGGTGTCGCCTTCTTCCAGACCTCAGTGTCTGTTGTCAATGTACTGTGGACTTGTTTCATTGTGGGTTGAATTATCTTTCTCGTCCGTTTAGGTAGTCTACCCGCCGCTAAGAGAAAAAATGCCTCTTACGCGTGTACAATGATATTCAAGATTCAATTTGATAGTTCACCTGGTGTGATCGCAAAGAGGATTCGATTCCCGTAAGTAGGAAGGTAAAGCAATAAAATCTATTGTCACGGTAGTTCAGTACTACAATTGTTTCCGTTTTAATTTCGAACGTCCCGGCGTCCGCACATACTGTTGTTTCTATGATTTCGGACTTTTGTCAAAGGAATTTCGTCCTGGCTTGTCGCCTTCATTTGATGAAAATTTGCTCCTTCGGTGAAACATCCAGTGCGGCGCTCAGCCCTTTTTTTGTAGGTTCCCCTATTTCTTGTTGGATGACCAATCCCCACATTGTTTTGTTTTTTCACGCGCTCCTTTTTTGCTACCAGAATGCCCTCTCTGATTTTTTCAAAGCTATTATGAGACACAGTTTAACGACCCTCGCGGTGATGGTGAAAATATGGGGGTTAAGGGCTGGTTTATATGCTGCCCTAATGATGGTGTTTATTTTGCATTCATCAGTGCGGGTGAGTCATTTCTGGTACCGCCAGCTGTACGCCTTCGAGACCATAATCAGTGCCGGCACAAGTTTTATCTTTTTTGTCATTCCTGCACTTTCGCTGTACAGGTGTTTCACAATGTGCGCTGAATGATCAATTTGCTGCCCTTTCGCGATTGTAAGATTGGCTCAGCCGCTTCTCTGTAGGGCCATGCCGAGGATTCTTAGGCGCCCTTTTTCGGGGATCACTTCTTGGCCGATATGTTGGGCTTTTTATATTTTTCCGTGGCGTCAATCAGCATTTGCCGGAGAGAGCTTTCAGTGGCTTCACGACATAAAAATTGTTAAATTGTTTTGCAATTCTTTTAATTCGGCGCCATACCCTATGCTTTGTTTCTCGTTGCTGCAAATATAATTTGTTCCTCGTTACAAGCTAGGCTTGCCTTGGTTTCTAAGGACCTGAAGTTAGCCTTTTCCCCCTTTAGAAGCTATGTCACACAATGTTCCCGCAGGCATCTTTTTAGGCCGTTGGACATGCGCTTTGGTGGTGGCGTAAGTTGCGGCGCGACGGGTGACCATGTTTGCACAGCATGCGACTGCAAGCTGCGTCTTACAAAATAGCCATGCAGCTGTAACACAAATGTTTTAGGACTCATGCCATCACGTTCAACGATATTGTGGAGCACTACCGACTCTCTCGTCGTAATTTCTCCCCCGCCCATTCCTCCCTCACGCCTCACCAAACCCCCCACTGGCGACTCTTGCAAACAGACCCCTTCCCATGCATAGCTCGTCTACACCACATCATTTCCTCATCATTCCCGTCTCCCAACTGTCCCCAATGCGGCCAACATGCCGCTCTGGAACATTCCATGTGGGCTTGCCCTTAAGATGCCTTCCCTCAAATCTCCAGCAGCGAGCTATGGAGAGAGGCTTCACGTGGTTCTAGCCAGGAGATTCAGGAAGCCGTGGTACGCAGAGCTACTGTAGTCGAGGGCGGCCTCCTCCCAGCCGCCACCAACCGTCAGTAACCGTGGGTCAAATAAAAGTTTTCAATCTCTCTCTGGCGCCCCGTTCCTGTGTATCGGGCGTCATGGTACCGAATTACCGGCCGCCACCCGGGGTGGAAGACGCCTCCACGGTGGTGGCAGCTCCAGCGCGGCTGCGCAACCCAGTGAGCGAATGAGCCTGCGACACAAACAAAACGGAGAGGCGCGGTTCGCAGAAGTGATTCCGAAACTCTCGAGTGCAAAAATAATATTACTTTTATCGCCAAGACCAAGACTACAGAACTGGTGGCGGAGTGCTGATTGCGGTAAATTCTGAAACTGACTTGTGTTCTTGAATCCCCCGTGTAGGGTATGTGCTATCCACATCCTAGTCATCATCATCGTGTACATAGTCATGTCATTAAAGCTCAAAACCCCGTTCTGGTCAGCCATGCCACCGACCCAGCTGCCTGTCTTCTCTTGCCTTAACATTTGGTGCCGGCAAACCCGGGAAGAAGACCAGGGACCGACGGAGAAAGCAGCAGGAATGCCAGTGGCTGCAGGCGTGTGATTTTCAGAAGCGTTCGCCGCTGTCTAACCCTCAGCCAGCTGGCGCCACGGCTGACTGTGACCGAACTGATACGACCGAACCTTTCTACGACACCGACGACAACACCGGTGTATCTACCGTCGGCTTCGAGGGTCACCAACTCACCCACACTAGACTAACACCGACAGCGAAGACCAACCGCAACTTTCTCGTCGACGCAGAAAAGCCACATCCCATCCAGACCTCCATGCTTGGCTCGAAAGCTACAGCTACCGAGTAAGCGAGCTGGTGAGCTCGACGCTCTGCGTTCGTTGCGGAAGAATATCCGTAGAGATGTTAAGAGATTTTTGTCCACTGGCGACCGACTGTTGATTTCACAATCTTGCGATGTGACGAAGCTAAAAGCTAACTTGGAGAACCTGCAACAAATCAGAAGTGATCTAATCGAATTCGATTCTGATATATTTAACCTAATTGAAGAGGGAATTGAGCAGGAGGTACAGGAGGCGAATAGATACCCGTCTCCTTCGTTACAGCAAACGCTTGCCTCCAACATTGGTTACAGTGCCTAAAAAACAAGCGGCCTTAGACATCAAACCACCTACATTGTTTCCAGAAATGACCGCCTTCCACAACACCTCGAGAAAGTTCTTATACTCGCTCTCCAAAAATCTGTCCAATCGTCACAACGGGGACGATGAGAACTTACCATCAACCATGGAGCGTGGGGAAACAGAAACGGTCCCTTTCGAGTTGTACGTAGCGCAAGCTCCTGAAGAAACGTGCATTGAGCCGATACCAGTTCAGTTTGAGTACATATTCGGCCTTGACTTCATGTACGGTGACGGCTTCCCTGAAAATGAAATCCTACCGACAAAAGTGCGTGCAACTACCCGCCAGCGCCTCCAACGTTCAACGGAAGTCGGCTTGATAGCGTATGCCCAGAAAACACGGCTTGCATAAAGCCCGACCATGATGACATTCCTAGATGCGGGCAGGGCTCATCTCGAGAAAACGTCGTCAGCCCGGATGGTCCCTGCGGTTGAATTTTGTCAACACCGTTACCGCATGGGAAACATTTCCCAAGGGCAAAATACAGACGCGGAAACTGGTAAACCGCCGTTACAGACACCGCCTACTTCTGAAGACCAGCCGCCTCACAACAAGGTTCAAGATTGAGAGCCAATTTTGAAAGGCCGTATTTCCGTCTCCTGGAGACGCGCACCATCGACGTCGTTTGTATGAAGACTTGAAGGATCATCACGTGAAAACCAGTACAGTTTCTCTGTCCTGCGTGCCACCATTACGACGCTCGGCGCTTCTGAATCTGCAACGAAGGTGGAGGCACCAATGGAAGTGAAAATGCAGGGGTACAACGACTCTCACGTGACCGGTACTCACTTGGACAAGCACAAGAAAAGGTTATGACTGTGGATTTGTTGCCCATCCAATGATTATCTCGCGGACAGGAGTAAAAGAACTGAGAAGCCTTTGCGGAAGGCGAGTCTTCATTGGAGCCGGCCATGCCAAAGCGCCGAAGAAGCATTTGCTGCTTCTAAGCACCGAGACAATACTTACGAACTTTCTACTACTCTGCCAAACCAACGGGAGCACTGTGAAGTGGCCTGCGGAGGCTGTGAGTCGACCAGCGAAAAGGTCGCGAAAACACACTTCTGCACAGCAGACTGGCACTGCTGAGAAGCCGGAGCTTTCGTTTGAGTCTTCAGGCAAAAGAGAGAGAGAAGAAACTTTATTTAAGAGTCGTTCGTTGCGAAATCCACACTGGATGGAGGTGGTTCCCTGTTCACGGGAATCCATATGCTGCTCTCACCGCCTGACCCCTGGTGACCACTAGTAGCTGGTTCTTCAGGGAGGGGCTGGTCAGCAAGATCCTCCATCTCTTGTTAAAGAGTAGAGTGGGGTTGGTGGGGCGAGACTCGGGTAAGGAGGGCGGGTGCTTCGGGCTAAACCTACACTCTCCTTTCATGTTCTAGAGTGTGCCTAGTTTTTTACATATTGGGCAAGCTTCTTCTAATTGGTTTGGGAACATGCGGTTGAGTAGACGGGGGTGCGGAAAGGACTCTGTCTGGATTTGCTGGTATATAGTTTTCTGTTCCTTCGTGAGTGCTGCGTGTGGTGCTGGTAGCGTCCTCCTGTCGTGCCTGTAATAAGTGGTTATTTCCCTGGAGGTAAGCAATGGTTGGTTTTTTGCCTATACTGCGGACGTGGCCCGGTAAGTTAGTGCTCGGGCCTGCTCGTGGGCAAACTCGTTACCCTCCACCGCAGAATGAGCCAGTGCCCACACTAATTCTACGTGTTCCTTCGGAGGTTTTTTCTCCTTGAGCACTCGGAGGGCGAACCGGGACACCCAGCCACACTGGAAGCTTCTTTAGGCTTGCTGGGATTCAGTGACCACCTTGGTCTTGTCCGGTAGAGTAAGGGCCAGAGCAATCGCCAGCTCCTCTGCCTCTTCAATGCTCTGAACTACAGCGGATGCACACATGAGCAGCTCTTTTGTGGTTGTCACCGTTGCTGTTGACCGGTTCGTACCGTCATTCATGAAGGCGCCCGTGAAGATAGCCCCTTCTTTCGCCAGAAGCATATTGAGAGCTCGAGCTCTTGCCTCCCGCCTGCTGCCATGGTACGCTGGGTTCATGTTCTTGGG
Organism: Haemaphysalis longicornis; assembly: GCF_048455015.1. Taxonomy (NCBI): domain Eukaryota; kingdom Metazoa; phylum Arthropoda; class Arachnida; order Ixodida; family Ixodidae; genus Haemaphysalis; species Haemaphysalis longicornis. Next base: position 522,940 of record NW_027526213.1, read on the forward strand.
AATGGGCTTGGATTTGATGGCTTCCAGCCATTCATCTGGCAGCTGGTCTCTGTCCTCAGATAGCGCCGCCTTCCAGCCAATTTTCTGCAAGATGCGTCTACCCGCTTTTGTTTGGCTCAGCCTTTGTTTCTGATTGGCGAGGTGGGCCTCAATGAGCTCGTCGTTCGAGTTATGCAAGCCCATTTCCAAGAGTTTGCATGTAGACGCGCTCATAGGAACTCCAATAGCTTGCTTCACGGCTTTGCGGATGATAACGTCCAGCACCTGTGTGACCACTTTGTTCAGGAGGAGGTAAGGTGCTACATATGTTATTCTGGTTACCACAAAGGCTTGGACGAGCCTAAGTTTGTCCCTCTCCTTGAGGCCTCGGGTTCTTGACGCCACCCGTCGGAGCATATGAAGGATTTGTTCCGACGTGCGCTTTAGTTTTGCAACGGGTATAGATGCCCTGTTGTCGGCCTGGATGACTAATACGAGAATTTTTGTGCTGGGGCGTGGGAGGATGTCGTCGCCCTCTAGGCTGACTTTTATGTCCTCTTTTTGTTTCTTAGGCGCCCTTGGCCGGATGATCACCAGTGCTGATTTAGCTGGGGAGCATCTAAGGCCACACCCTTTGGCGAATTTGTCCACAACATCTGCGGCTGTCTGCAGCGGGTCTTGGATCCATCCTAAAGAGCCTGCTTTCGTCGTCCAGAGCGAGATATCATCGGCATACAGCGCATGCCCCAATCCTTCGATCGCTCCGAGCGACTTTTCAGGCCCACGAGCGCCATGTTGAACAAAAGGGGTGAGAAGACGGATCCCTGGGGGGTCCCCTGGCTACCCAGTTTCACAGGAGGGGATACCTCTTCCCCCACTTTGATTCTCGCCTGGCGGTCTGTCAAGAAGTCCCGTACATAATTGTATACCCGTTCTCTTCAGGCAAGCTGTGGGATTCGCTGGGCTGGCATTATTTCGTCAAGGACTTGCTATATAGAGCACGGGCACGCACAACAGACTCCAACGCTGCGGCATTATCCAGATGCAGAGCCAACAGAAAAGTCGGGACTGTCAGCAAGATTGCCCTCGCTGCGCGGTTTTTCTATAACCGTTTACCGCAGACGCATATTGCATTTGCGGGAGTATGTTGAATCCCCCGTGTGGGGTATGTGCTATGAACATCCTAATCATAATCATCGTGTACATAATTATGTCATTAAAGCTAAAAACTCCGTTACGGTCAGCCATGCCACCGAACCCTGCTGCCTGTCTTCTCTTGCCCTAACACTTGTACTATATATGTCCGGAGCGATTTACAAATTCAATGGGTGTCACTAGCAATCGGGAACAAGAAAGTTATTATCGGCGCTTGCTACCGTGAACCTTCTAGTGGCAGATAATTTGTTAATATTCTACATTACGTATTCAATCTGGTAGTGGCAGGTTACCCCAACTGTCCTCTAATGCTTCTGGGTGCCTTTAACTGACCTAGTCACTCTGGTAGTGGTACGTCACCCCAACTGTCCTATAATGGTCATGGGTGACTTTAGCTTCCATAAGATCACTTGGGCAGCGGACGGTACTTCCGCAGTCGCTGTAGGGGCTGAACCGAAATCATTTTTTAACTTTGTAGCCCGTTTATCCTTAGCCAGATGCTAACGCAGCCGACCAGAATAACGGCAAATACAGCAAATACACTAGATCTTGTCCTAGCTACTTGCCCCAACACCATTACATCGCTGTCAGTCCTACCTGGGTTCAGCAACCACCAAATAGTCTAATCTTATCTAACCTTTCCTACTGTGCGTTGTAAAAAAGAAAGCTAAATATATTCCAAAGTTTTCTAGAGCTGGCTAGGAAGCAATTACTTCGGCCCTATCGTGTTTTGTTGATAACTTTCTCGGAAACATTTGAAAGCGATAAATTCAACAAAACTGCAACTTATTCAATAAAAAAATTGCAGAATTAACAAACAGATACATTCTGCTTAGAGCAACTCCAGAAAAACGATCACCCTGGTACAACAAAACCCTCTAGCGACTCGCTAATAAAACAAACTGTTTGTAGCGCAGTGTTAAACGTTCTAATAACCCACAGCAGTGGCAAGCATATGGCTTACGTAATGTTTCTTATATTCAGGCCTCACCTAAGTCAAAAGACAAGTTCACTAAAGTAACCCTTGCCTCTAAACTCGGAAATTCCCCTCGGCACTTTTGGAAGGTGGTAACAAGCCCTCAAGCCTGTACAATTGGAAACTCCAAGTTCCTCGACGAAGTCTCGCAACACTACTCAAAAAAATCAAAAAAGTCTATATGGCGTCGCAAACCAGGTCCTCCGTCGCAGTTTTGCTTGCTGCCGTACTAAGCTTATTAGACTGCAGCGTTGATACCCATTCTTTTTGGCGAGGAAGAGCACGAGGAAGAGTCCGGAGCAAACAGGTCATGTTTATGATTTCTTTAACTTTTATTCACAACCCTTATGACCTGTTTGCTGTGGAGGTGAAAAGAGCCTTATTAATGTATCCACAGTACTTAACTCCCCTTCATGTTACCCTCGAGTTGCCGGTGGAAGGGCCAATCCGCTTTCTTGATCTTCGCCTCACCTTCAGTTATAGTCATATATGCTGGTCCTATGAGCCGCTATCCAATAACCCACTTTTGCCATATTCGTCAGCCCATTCTAAGCTTGTAAAGCGCGCCGTCGTCAGCCTATGCTTTAGGAATGCTCTAAGAAAGTCTTGCTGCCACTCCATGGGCACAAGCTTTGAACAACAAAGCGATCGTCTGTTTTTAGCAGGGTATCCAAAGCCAGTGCTGGTGTCGGTAGCGGAAAGAATTTTGAGAGATGCGAGACCCAGTGCTCAACATACAGGTGAAGATGTCGCATCCGGCATCCGCCCGAAAGTTGGTGTTGTGCCCTATATGCACCAGATTTCCCACAACCTCAAGAAGGTTGGAAAGAAGGCGAATATTAGGGTGGTTTTGTCGGCGCCCAACAAGCTTGGGAAGTTGAGCCTACTCACAAACCCCAATCGCCCCACCCCAGCGAAGTGCAACAAGAAGCACGAGAAGAGGTTTGTTGCCTGTGCGAACCGGGTAGTGTACAGCCTCCCGCTCCAATGTAAGAGGCAGTACATTGGGAAGGCTGGGCGTTGCCTGAATGATCGGTTACAACGAGCACTGCAATAATATAAAATCTGGCACTGGTTGTTTCTTGGCGGCAAATTGTTCGAGATGCGGCTGTAAGCCTATCTTTGAGAAGTGTGCAATTTTATGCCGTGGTCGGACGCAACTTTTGCTAGAGATCGCTGAGGGTGAGGCGATAGCAAGACTCGGTGATAAGTGTGTTAGTAAGCCTTCGCTGGCCCTTACCGAAAAAGAATTGGTTTTCTTGGCCGCCGCATCACCGAACGTTTAATCTCTGTTTTTGCGTGCGCATGCGCGATCGTCCTTTGCAAAGTGTATAATGTTGACACAGTGGCAATAAAAAGTAGTTGGACGTATGCGCCCTGTGTATCTGTCCTCACTCCGTCCGGGTCCCTTTTTAGCGCAATCATTTTATTCAACTCGGTTTAAGGCAACTGAGCTTACATCAAATTGCTGTAAACGTTTTTGCGAAAATTATGTGGCTTGTTGTGTCAGCGAGAACAGCATGCAGCTTACAGGTGCTAGATAAACCTATGAACCGAACATCTTACGCCGTGTCGTAATTGGGTAGGATGTTGGGTAGCCCCAGGTGAAGCCAGTTTCTATGCAACCAGGCTGTGCATTCGGCTCGACAATCGGGGCGTGCGTTGAATTTCCGGCAAACATTTTCTCACAAGTTCGTAATTTTTCGCTTTAAGACCCAAGTTTGACTATTTTGATTTGGAGGCGCCCGCGAAGTTCGCTAATTAAAAGGTAGTATCTATCATCCCGGCGACCGTGAGAATTACCGTATGAAATTCTTCATGGAAGTCGCCTCTGATTAGCAAAACACTCTACGCGGAGATTCTATGGGATAAATATTCCCTACAAAGCCCCGTTTGCAGCAGCTACTGTAGCGCTGTTGTATAGTATGCTATTGTTTTCCAAGGAGAAGGCTCAGGTTCGAATCTGAGAGAGAGAAGAAACATTTATTAGAGCAGACGGTGGTGGTTGAACCGCCACTCGGTGGGGTGGGTTCACCTCAGTCCAGGTACCCTTGGGCCTTTGCTGCAGCCCTGGCACAGGTGACGAGAAAGATCCGGTCAGCGTGACGGGAGCTGGTCAGCAGGCCCTCCCACTGCTCTGGGGAAGGTCTGGGATTGCGGGTAAGCGATGGGGTGTTTTGACAGGCCCACACCATGTGGTAGGTAGTATTAGGAGAGGGGCAGAATTGGCAGGTGAGACTGTATTGAGTACGGGAGATAGCGTGGAGTATGGGTGCGTTGTAATGTGTGTTTGCTTGTAATCGACGCCAGATGACTGCTTCCTCCTTGGTTATTTGAGGGTGAGGTTGAGGAAAAGTGAGGCGAAGGTTGCGATAATGGTGCAGGATACTGTGGTAGCGTGATGGAACAGCGGGAGTTGGAGGAGGTGGATTGTAGGTTCTGTTCCTGAGGGAAATGCCCGGTGTGGAAGGGCACGGGCAGCGGCGTGAGCCGCCTCATTTCCATTGAGGGACGAGTGGCCAGGGGTCCAGACGATGTACAGCTCGGGGAGGGGATTGATTGATGCGAGTATGCGTAATGCAGGAAGTCAGATGCGTCCACTTTGAATGGTACGGCAGGCTTGCTGGGAATCTGTTATTATTGTAAAGTATTCGGAGCCAGTTGTAGCGGCGATGGCTATGGAAATTTCTTCGGCAGTGGTGGTTGATGTCGAGAGAGTTGTGAGGGAGGTGAGAAGTGTGCCTTCTGAGTTTACAACCGCCAGAGCATGAGCCTTGCGTGTGGGGTAGATGGCGGCGTCGGTGTAGCGAGTATCGGGGTGAAAGTGGAATTGTGAACGCAGGTGCTTAACCCGGGAGAGCCTTTTACCTTGGTGGAATTCTGGGTGCATATTGTTGGGAATTTGGGATACAGTAATGTGGGAACGGATTGAAGATGAAATGCGCTGAAGGGATTGTGAAACAGGTGGGGTCGGGTATCCGAGAACCCGGATGACGTGTCGGCCGGTACTGGTAAGGAGTCTGGTGAGTTTGCTGTTGCGTTGAGCTTCCAGGAGTTCTTCGAGGGTGTTGTGGATTTGGAGTTGGAAGAAACGACAAGTACAAGTTTGAGCAGGGAGGCCAAGTCCAATTTTGAAAGCTTTTCGAATTAGTATATCGACTTTCTCCCGTTCTTGGGTTTGAGGGCGATGTATGGGGTGGAATATGTGATGCGACTAATTAAAAGTGCTTGAATTAGTCGTATTGTATCGTCTTCTACTTTCTCCCGTTCTTTGGCTTTGAGGGCCATGTATGGGTTGGAATATGTGATGCGACTAATTAAAAGTGCTTGAATTAGTCGTGTTGTATCGTCTTCTTTGATGCCCTAAAGCTGGTTTGTGATACGTTTGATGAGATGGGTAAGTTTGGTGACAGTGGCTTGAAGGTGGGGAAGAACAGCAGCGGCAGAGCCATCTTGATGGAATTAGACTCCGAGTCTACGCAGGGTGTGTACTTTAGGAATGGGTGTGCAACCGATTGTTGGAGCAGGATCGGGTGTGGGAACTGGACATCGTCCACGAGTTCGAGAGCGGAGGATGAGGAGTGCTAATTTGCTGGGGGCACACATGAGGCCTCGAGGTCGGAGATAAGCGAGAATGGTGTCGATGGCTTGTTGTAGGGTATCTTGTTGTGTGCCAGGACATCCGGTGGTCGTTCAAAGAGGTAAATCATCAGCGTATAGGGCACGGTGGAGCCCAGGAATGGTTTGAAGGAGGGGTGGAAGCTTGACGAGAGCGATGTTGAAGAGGAGGGGTGATATAACTGATCCTTGTGGGGTTCCCTTGGGAGGAATTGGAAATGTGTCAGATCAAAATGGTCCAATGCCAAGCGTGGCAGTTCGGTCGGTTATAAAGGCCCGCACGTAGTCGTATGTACACGCACCGCACTGGGTTTCTCGAAGTCCTTCTAAGAAGGCCTGATGTGTGACGTTGTCAAAAGCGCCCTTTAAATCGAGGGCTAAGATGAAACTGGGATGAATTTTGCTGAGGTGATCGATGACTTGCTCTTTGTTCTGTAGAACATCTTAAGTTGAGAGGTGTGACCGAAAGCCGAACATGGTGTGTGGGAATAGGTGTTGTCTTCAAGGTGAGCAATGAGGTGGGTGTGAACCATGCGTTCAAAGAGTTTACCGAGACAGGAGGTGAGGGAGATGGGGCGAAGGTTGAAGAGCTGGATGGGCTTGTTGGGCTTAGGAATTAGTGATATATCTGCGTACCGCCATTGCGGAGGGAGGGTGCCATTTGTCCATTGGTTGTTGAAGGAATCTAGTAAAGCAGTTAGAGGGACATTGCCCAAGTTACAGATAGTTTTGTTAGTTAAACGGTCGTGGCCAAAAGTGGTATTTTTAGTGAGATAAGAGATAGCTTGGTCAAGTTCTTGCAGCGTAAAGGGAGCGTCAAGGGCAGGATTTGGAGCGCCGGTGTAATCAGCGTGGCAGAAAGGAGAGGTATTGCTGTCGGTACAAAAAGGGTGATCTTGAGCTCTTTTAGTAGCTGATCAATTGAATGGGGATAGTGTGAAGAAGACGGCGGACGTGATTGTGGGTGGCAGCTTTGGCGGGTTTCGGGCAAAGAAGACTACGGAGGAGGTGCCAGGTGCGTTTACTGGTTAGTGTTGGCTGGAGCAGGTCGGAGAAGGTAGCCCAGTTTTGTTTGTGAAGGGTGTGAGCGTAGATAGCAGCTTCTTGGGTCAGGGCTGCAATTCGACGTTTCAGGGATCTATTATATTTCTGCCTCCGCCATCGACGAACGAGGCCGCGGCGAGCCTCCCATAGATGGAGAAGATGGGAGTCAACTGAGGGATTCTCCACCGTTCAGGAATTGTCTTGGAATGCTTCTTGACAGCCGAGATTAACTGTTAAGTCCAATCTGAGAATGCTTTGTTTTTTAGCTTTCAGTTTTTTCGGTCATCGTGGTTTTGGTAATGCTTTTTTTACACTGGTATTTTCTATATCAAGGGATTGACCCGCAGGACATTTAAAATGGGTTGAAGTATGTTTATTAATGGTTTTGTTCTGTGTGGTTGGGCAGGGTAAATTAGGTTTGTCTTTAAGTTTATGCACTTAAAGACAAGCAAGGCAATGTCATCACTAACAGGGATAAAACAGTCATAGTTGCCAAGGAGTTCTACAGGGATCGGTACAATGGCCAGGACATCCAGGATAATGCCGAACAAGAAACTAGTTAATTAAAGATAGGGATCCCACCAGTAACGACCGAAGAAGTAAAGAAGGCTTTGAAGGAAAAGAAAGGGGGCAAAGCACCTGGCGAAGATCAGATACCAGCAGACCTCTAGAAGGATGGCGAGAAAATTGAACTATTAAAAGTGGGACACCTGTACATGCAATGCCTAATGACCACGAGTGTACCAGAATCTTGGAAGAACGGGAGCATCATCCTAATCCAGAAGAAAGGTGATCAGCTTACAGGCGATCACCTTACTGTCAGCCGTCTACAAGGTACTTACCAAGATAACCGCTAATAGAATTTCTGTCACCTTAAATTTCAGCCAACCTAAAGAACAAGCAAGGTTTCGTAAAGGCTATACAACAATGTACCACGTTCACATGATCAATCAGGTGATAGAGCATTGGGCGGAGTATACTTAACCCCTATATATACCCTTCAAAGATTATGAGAAAGCAGTTCATTCGGTCCAAACCTCAGCAGTCATTCAGGCATTACTGAACCTGGGTGTAGACTAGCACTATGTAAAAATACTAGAGGATACTTACAATGGGCAAACAGCTACCATGACCCTCCATAAGGAAGCAGTAAAATACCTATAAAGAAGTACGTCAGACAGCGGGACACAATCTCTTCAATAATATTCTCAGCATGTTTAAAAGAAGTATCCAGAACATTAGATTAAGAACGTGTGGGAGTAAGGGTTAATGCAGAATAGCGCAGTAACCTAAGATTTGATAATGACGTTGTCTTGCTAAGTAACTCGGGGGACGAATTGCAAAGCACTCTTACCGCACTGGACAAACGGAGTAGAACCGTGGGCCTGAAAATTTGTACGCAGAAAACTAAACTATAATGATCAAAAACCTCGGGACGGCCCAGCTATTTGAGATAGGGGGCGAGGCAGTAGAAGTGGTAAGCGAATATATCTACTTAGGACAAGTTGTGACCCCGGATCCCAAACATGAGGCAGACATAATTAGAAGGATACAAATGGGGTGGAGTGCATTTGGCAGGCATTCTCAGATAATGAATTGCAGCCTACCATTGTCCCTGAACAAGAAAGTGCTGAGAGATGCATCTTACCCGTACTCACCTACGGGGCAGAAACTTGGAGGCTCACTATTAGGGTTCAAGTAAATTGAGGACGACTCAGCAAGCAATGGAACGCAAGATGATAGGTGTAACGTTAAGGGACAAGAAGAGAGCGTAGTGGGTCAGGTAACAAACACGTGTTAAGGACATATTAGCAGAAAGTAAGAAGAACAAATGGACGTGGGTAGGGCAGGTAATGCGACCGCAAGATAACCGTTGGTCATTAAGGGTAACAAATTGGATCAGTAGAGAAGGCAAGTGCGGCAGAGCGCGGCATACAGTTAGATGGGCAGATAAGGTAAAGAAGTGTGCGGAGAGAAATCGTTCACAGTTAGCACAAGACGGGGGTAAATGGAAAATAATGGGAAAGGCTTTGCCCTGCAGTGGGCGTGGATAGGCTGGTGGTGTGATGATGATGATGATTATGATGACGATGCAACTAGGTTTGTTGCAGTTTGGTTGGATCTGGGTAGGTGATGACTGATTCGGTTAGGCTCTGTTATGTTGGGGCACCTTGGGGCGTATTATTATTGAGCCAATTTTAGGCCAGCCAGCTTCTATGGAAACTTCCAACAAAATTTCCCCGAGGCAATTCTCACGGCTGCCGTGAGATTAGACGCAGCCTAATTTATTAATACAACTTCGTACTAGTTGGTTAACAGGCGCGCGGATCACTGCTGGCGTTTAGAACACGCACAACTTTCTTCCGGAAAACGACTAAACTAATAGATCACGCGCCATAAGAGTAAACAAAAAGGCGACACAGCGTCCGCAGACAAGATGACGTCACCTGCTCGCTGCTTGGAGCTGTCGAAGCTGCGGGATTCCTGCCATTCACTGACTTTAGCTTCATTGACTTGAAAGTCAAGTACGTCGAGCTGCGCGCGGAGGGGGGGGGGCGATCGGCTATGCATTTGAAGCCCCCTTCAAACGCGGAATAAGAAACGATCATCCCACCTAATGGAACGCAAGGCTTCATTTCAAACAATCCTTTTGACATAATTTGAACCTAACATATATGTTTAGCCCCTAACAAATACTTCAAAATGGCAGATACATGCTGGAGCAGAACACACGGGGAAGCGTGCCCACAGAAAGTTCGCGGCGCGCATGCAGCGTGTTTTCATTACAATTTAAAAGCAAGTGGCTGGTGACCTAAAACATAGTAGTCATCTTGAGAGAAATGTTTCGAGCAAAAATGCATGGCGTACGTCACTTTTTTACAATGCCTAGGTTCCACTCCACAACGCCTCGCGAGGCGCGTCGTCTGCTTCTTGCGGGACGCGGTAACGGTATCCACACTGCTGTGCTTTCATCGTGCCGACACATTGAACGGGATGCCACAAAACTCTTTACCAGTGCGCTTTATCGTTTTCGAGTCTTCTTTCGGTGTTATCACACCAACTACGCAGTTACGACGATATACAAGTGCGGTGCGCCATGGGGAAACCCGCAACAGGACCTGATCAGGACAATTCTCGCAGCGGCCGCTACGTGGCGAGCACATACAGGGAGTCGCCAATAGCTATTAAATCGAGTGCTGGTGAGCTGCTCTCCAGCAAGCAGACTGCCTCCGCATTTAGGGCTGTTTTTGACGATCTTTTTCGAACGATTGACTAGTTGCTAACCCGTCACTCAATGACGCATCATTTCGACCTACGCCTAAAATTTTAATTGAGCACATTGGTATTTGTAACATTAGTGACTCTTCAAAACTCTCCTTAGCCTCAGGTATTGATAATATAAAATCAAAGTTTCTAAACAATACTAAAATATACTCATCTGTAATTTTGCTTAAAAGTTTGCAGCACTCACTTAGCACCGGTGAAATACCGTATGACTGAAAAGTGAGGAAGGTAGTGCAGATTACAAAATTTGGTGATAAACTCATTAGCAACTATCACCCAATTTCTCTATCTAGCATTCCTCGCAAAGTCCTCGAGCACAACATATCGTCTCAAATTGTAGCTCATCTTGATTCTAATTCATTTTCTTAAGCATCGCAGCATGGTTTTCTATAACATTATTGTTGTGAAACACTGCTGGCTTCTTTCACTAACTCTGTATATAGCATTTTGAGCCAGGGTTTAACCGCTGATTGTGTATTTTTGCACTTCCCTAAGGCGTTTGACAGAGTGTCGCACAACCTGTTCTTACTTAAATTAGGTAAATTTTACCTAGATCCAAACGTCCTTACTTGGCTGCGCTACCTTTAACCAATCGTTCACAATTTGTTACCGTTGAACCGTCTGATTAGCCTATATGAAAAGTACTATCTGGTGTTCTGCAAGGATCCGTAATCGGTACACCCTTATTTATAATTTATATCAACGACCTACCAACTAAGCTTCACTCGTCAATAATCTTAACCCCGAAGATTGTGTTATATACCGCAAATATTTCGAACACTAATGGCGCTAATTTACTGCAGAATGACCTTGATACCATCTCCAGATGGGGCATATGACCTTATCACCCTCAACATTAATTAATGCAAAGTAATGTACGTATACCTAAAAAGCTCTCCTAATTTCAGTTATTGCATACAAAACACATTATTACAATCAGTGAATTCATATAAGTATTTCGGCGTTTATATATCAAGCACACTTTTGTGGCCACAGTGCACTAACTTCAAAACTGTTAATGCAAACCGAACACTTGGCTACCTAAGAAGACACTTTCGCAAGATACCTTCTCCTTTAAAACAACACATTTACGAAACCCCAAATAAGACAAAATTAGAGTACGCTGCCTGTATCTGCGACTCCAGTATTAATTTACTAACTACCGCAGTTGAAGCGCTAGAAAATCGTTTGGTGCGTTTCATTTTAAGTAACTATCACCGTACTGCAAGCATTTCAAATATGAAATGTACTATACTATTAGCAGGTTTCTCGCTACCGCGCCAGCTGATACGCTTATATTTCTTCATAAAGTATTGTTGCGTCCTGTCAAACAGGGACACAGCGAAGTTGTCTTCACGAAGACGCAGGGGCAAAGTATTAGGTGAGGTGCCTAATTTGTCAGGGAAACATACAGAGAGCACCGGTTGGTGGCTAGCAATATGGCGACCACGAACCGAGCACACGAGCCGCTAGGTAACGCGCTGCTTCGTCGTCCTCTGCTGTGCCGCATCACACGGCACGTACCCACGCGGGGGATAAGCATATCCGTCCTACTTGATTATGCTCTCATCCCACAGACTGGCACGTGACATTACCCCCTCTCCTCAAAAGCATCGACTAGATGCTACAGTTATGCGGGGAAAATGTAGTCCGCTGCTAAATACATTGTGTGATCATCACGAGAAGTATTGTTTCATCCTGACCACATGCAAAATGTCTGGGCGAGATGGGGAACATCCTGCGGCGCTTGGGCTGGCTGGAGCGACAAAATTCGCATTTTTTGGACTCCGGGACATACTTCCGGCGCACAAGGCAACCGCATGGCTCACGACGCAGCCAGGGAGAGGCTACAATCACCTCCAACGGTTCCCGCCACGCCCGTTCCCTCTCTCCTAGCAGATTGGCAACTCCAGCTACGTCTCCTCAAAAAAGAAAGCAGTAAGCGTTTGCAAGCTGAAACTCTGGTTGGCATCCTTGCGCCTCTCAAGCCCTCTTCATGTTCGGGCGAGGTATATGCAATAAAGTATATGCAAATGCAGCGTACACACCACACATTGTACATAGGTGGTCAGCCCCGGCAGGCTCTCAACTGCACCGATGCCCCCACTGCAATAGTGATGCCATACCAAATCTCTTCCACTTAATTAGGATCTGTCCTATATTCGACCATAACCACCGCCAACTACTAACTTTAGGTCCTGCACCCACGACTGAACTGGAGCACGCTAGTCGTGTTCGTGAAGACCCCGCTACTCTAGAAATAATTACCCAGTACGCGCTTGAAAACGGTCTGTACAAGCTGGTACAGCGGTCTGACAGACATTCCAGGACTGGCCATTCCCATCCACGACCAATGTCAACAGTGCAAACTGCATTTTGGTGCCACTGACAGAGTGAAATGGGCATCTGGTGAATAGGACCTTAAAACTAGAAGTGTGTACACTGTGTGAATTGTGATGAATTGTGACCCGTTTCTGCTCCCCCTCCGCCATCCTCACTTCCCCACTGGGCCTCATGGCCTCTCGTCCTTAATAAAGTATTTCACTCACTCATAGGTAACATAGGTATGCTGTCGTAACACCGTGTACGGGCCAAAGTAACGCGGAATAAGTTTTTCCGAGAGTCTGAGGCGCCTAATTGGAGTCCACACCTAGACCTGTTCTCCAGGGGAGAAGGTTGCATGTAGGTGGCGATGGTTGTACGAGCGGCGTTACAACGCTGCTGCTGTTGTATTCGCTGGCGTGCCAGCGCGCGTGCTTCTTGGGCGCTACGCAAAAACTCGTGAAGGGGCCCTCTTGGTCGTCATGGGTTTCGGGTAGCAGCATGGCGTCAAGCATTGTGGAAGGTTCCCTACCGTATACAAGTGCAAATGGCGTCATTTGCGTCGTCTCTTGTTGGGCCGTATTTACGCGAACGTTACCTAAGGCAAACTTGCATCCCACGTCTTGTATTCTGCATCGGCGTACATACTGAGCATGTCGGCTATTGTACGGTTTAGACGTTCTGTTAAGCCGTTGGTCTGGGGGTGGTACGCGCTGGCCTTTCGGTGGGACGTGCCGCTCAATCTCCACACTTCTTGCAGCAGTTGCGCCGTGAAGGCCGTTCCACGGTCGGTAATCAGCACTGCGGCTGCGCCATGCCGCAGCACAATTCTTGATAGAAAAAACTGCGCAACCTCAATCGCTGTAGCCCGTGGAAGCGCCTTCGTTTCGGCATACCTGGTTAAGTAATACGTGGCGACTACTATGCATTTGTTGCCAGTTGTGGCAGTTGGAAAGGGGCCGAGCAAGTCCATGCCAACTTGTTCAAAATTCGTTCTAGGAACCTGAACGGGCTCCAGAAGTCCGGCTGTCCGTCCGGGTGGTAGTTTCCGTCGCTGGCAGTCCCGGTAAGTTCGTAAATGCTGCCGTACGGTGGCCGATAGCTTCGGCCAGTAGTACCTCTGCTTGATCCGTGCCAGCCTACGTGTGTAACAGAAGTGACCGGCGCTAGGCTCGTCGCGACAGGCCTGCGAGATTTTATTCCTGAGAAGGTTGGGTACGACAAGACGGTAGATAATTCCACTCGACGCGAAATTTCTCTTGTGAGAACGTTGCTCCGCAGACAGAATGGGGACAGTCCTCTAACATATGCCTTCGGCACAACGGTAGTGTGGCCTTGTAAAAAATCAAACAGCGATCGTAGTTCGGGATCAGCGCGCTGCTGCTCCGAAATGGTGGGTGCGTCCAGAACTCCGATGAGTGCAGCATCGTCGCTGTCGTCGTCATTGGGGGTTGGAAGGCCAACAGGAGCTCAGGGCCAACAGTCTGCGTCTGAATGCCGCTAGCCGGATTTGTGTATGATGATCATGTCGAATTCCTGGAACCTTAAGCTCCATCGCGCAAGACGGCCACTAGGGTTCTTAAGGTTCGTAAGCCAGCAGAGGGAATGGTGGTCGCTCACGACGGTAAAATGACGCCCATAAAGATATGGTCGGAATTTGAGGAGGGCCCAAACAACAGCATGGCACACTTTCTCGGTGGCGGAGTAGTTACTTTAGGCCCGTGATTGTGTTCGGCTGGCGTAACCGATGACGTTTTCGGCGCCGTCTTGCCACTGGATGGGAACAGCGGTGAGCCCCACATTGCTGGTATCCGTGTGAACCATAGGTGCGGCATCCTCGTCGAAATGAGCCGGCACAGGTGGTGTCTGTAAGCGACGCCGCAGCTCGTCAAAAGCATCTTGCTGTTAATCACTCCAGATGAAAGCTACGGTGAGCTACGTCGTGGCTCGAATGAAGATCGAATAGGAGAAAATAAGTTTTGAGAAATTAAAGTCTCAATTATTAAAAAAATTGAGGTTACAGTGGATCAGGACAGAGGAGCACGAAGAGAAAAAAAACTCCCACCTCCCCTCGCGGGAACCCCTGTGTAGATGCGACGCATAGGGGGTTCGCGGCACGTTTCCATTGAAGGTAGCGTAGGACAGCGGAGGAACGGCGCTGGAACGATGGAGCGGAGCGGCGCTGGCACCGCGTTTTATAACGCGGATAACGGTGAGGGGACGCGCCGGCGGCAGTGCATCTGCCGGGGCTATGACGCAACACAATCCAACACAATCCACTTCAATCCAATCCAATCCAATCGAATCCAATCCAATGCCCCTCGCGAGAGAGTGTTCGCTATCGGAGAGGAAAGGGGGTGAGCGGCGAAAAGCGAAGCTGGCGCGGCGAGCAGAATGGGGGAGGGGTGGACGCGGACAACGACGACGCCGACGCCGGATGGAGGGACAAGGCGGGTGAATGACATGCGTGGCATCTAAAACGTCTGACGCGGTGCACAGGCGTGGGGCGACTCTCTTGGGGGAACAGCACTAAGACGTGAGAGAGTGAAAACCGAACATAAACACTCTTGTTGCGTATGGCGTCGCCTCATGTTCTCGAGCATAAACACACCGGAGTCAGGGGTGCGCTCGTTCTCTTGAGAACCTCGGGTCGTCGCGGCGCGGCGGGGGCAGTAAACTGTGTTTTTCTGCGCGTCTTTGGGTGGCAGCTTCGGTGTTGTCGAGTGGCTAAACGCCCCGTGGCCGACCGTTTTTGTTTCTCGGCGGAGAGAATTGTTCGAGTCTTTGGAGCCAGCTGACACGCCCCTCCTTAATTTTGTGCCTGTCCTCAGGCACAAGTGTCCGCGTAGATTGACGTCCGTTCGTATCCAGAAACCCAACTGTCCACGTTTGTGCAGTTGCTCGATGCTGGCGTGGATTTTTCGTTGCTCCGGATATTATAAATTTGGTTTAGTGGGCGTTTGTCTCGATGAGGCCGGCGAATTTTAACTCGCTTGATTTTTGCGTGCCGTGGTATTCATTTCGTCGGACACGAACTTCGCAGTGTTTACGGCGTTGCATTGGTCAATTCGCTTCCGTCCGCCATGGAGTCGATGTAGCTTCTTGCGTGGTTGATGAGCGTGGGAACATTGGTGTGCGTTTTGACCGTTGGCTACGTGGGTTCTGTGAAGATCGCGAAGCTTGGTGCGTTGAAGGCGTTGTTTCCCTCGACGTGTGCGATTCGTCCGGTTCGGGAGCCGTTTGCCTTTTTGTTGGGCCTGCGATGGTGTGGCATTGTCGTAAAGTGGCGTGGCCGAACGGTAGGGCATTCGATGCCTTCGTGTGGATCTGCCTCGTTCCTTGTCGTTGTCGCCGTGTCCGTGTCGTCGCGCGAGGTCTCGAAACTTGCCGGTTCGGTCGAAGGTGATGCGGTCGGAATTTCGCGTGTGAAATCAGGCTCGATGGCGGCTCCTTCACCTCGTGCCCATATTCTCGCCGCTGCATCCTCCTGTACGATTGTGGCGTTTGTCGGGGGAGTCTCGATCGGAGCAGCGGGCGCCGGGAACTTGTACGTTCCGGCTCGATTGTGCCGCGTGCGCTGGGTGCGTAGTTACTCGTAGACGGGTTCGCCGGCGCGGGTGCGATGTCGTTCGTCTGCTGAACTGGGGCTGGGCCAGCGGGTGCCAGAGAGCTCGTACGTTCCGGCTGGGTTGAACCACGTGCGCTTGGCGTTCTGTTGCTTGTGGCAAGGTTGTTGTCTGCGGTTGTGACGTTCGCTTGCCAATTATGACGTTCGCTGACGTTCGCTGCGGTTATGACGTTCGCTGACCGGAGGGTGTCCTGAAAGTGTTTCCTCCGTGCGTGCTGGCTTGGTCGCGTTCCGTGCGCCGGGCGTTTCGTTGGTCGTGGCCAGTGTCTCTGATCTGGGTACGATGTCGTTCGTGGGCGGTACCTGGACTGGAAAAGCGGGTACGGGGGTTGTCGTACGCACCAGCTCGGGTGCGTTCCGTGCAGTGTTCGTTTCGGTTTTATTGGTCAGCTCCACCAGTCCGGGTCGATGTCGTTCGTCACGTCGGATGCGTTTTGTTAACTGTGCATCTCGTTCGTCGGGGCCATGTCCATCAATCCAGGCACGATGTTGTTGGTTGCATGGGTTGGGGCCGGGACAGCATGTGCGTAAAGTGTCATAGGTACTGGCTTGGTTGGGTTCCGCGCTCTGAGCATTTCGTTCGTGAGCTCCACCAATTCGGGTACGGCACCGTTCGTGGGCAAGGTCTGGACCGGAGGAGTGGGTGCTACGTACGTGCTGCGTTCTGGCTCGTGCACGCGGCGTACGTTGCGCGTCTCGTAGCTCGTTGCCGGAAAGATCTGCGCGTGGGTGATGTAGCTCGTCGGTTGGCTCGGTGTCAGAGCAGCGGGTGTTCGTGATCTCGCCAATAACTCACTTATCTTCACTTGTGTTTCCGTAATCGCGGCGATCAACTAGGAGAGGTCCGTTGAGGGGACGGTGCACCGTTTTGCATGCGTCGTTTCGTTTGTGTGCGTGTCGTTGTGCGTGCCGCGTGTCTCCGGAGCACGGTGTCTGTCGTGTCGTTGAAGACTTGCCGCTAGCTCCGGCACCGTGGAAAGCGTGTGGCCGACTCTCGCCAGTTGTCTCAGAAAATGTTCTCGTTCTTCACGCAGCCTCCCATTCTCGAATAGCTCCACTTGCAGGTTCGTCTGCCGTTCGTTGTCGTAGCCATTCTCGAATAGCTCCACTTGCAGGTTCGTCTGCCGTTCGTCGTCGTAGGCAGACTGAAGTACCGTTGGCACATTCGTTCATTTAAAGAGCTGGTGACGTTTTTTGTTCTTTTCGAGGAGACGCGAGACGATTTCGTCCTTACGGTCACAGTAGGGGAGCCCTCGTGATCGTAGTTCGTTGACCAACTGCTGCTTCTTTGTTAAACACAAAACGTCGCGTTCCGTTGAAGTCAGGAGCCGGTCCGTCACCGTTTACGTGGAGTCCGTCGTTGCCCCTCATTCCCGTGCACTCTCGTACTCGTGGTGCAGTTTGTCTGCTTCTTTCGTCTCTTCGTCCGTTTGTTCCGTGGCCTGAAATCCTCATCCTGTCGGCTGCGCCATGTGAGCTACGTCATGGCTCGAATGAATATCGAATAGGAGAAAATAGGTTTCAAGAAATAAAAGGTTTAATTAAGAAAACGGAGGTTACAGTGGATCAGGTCAGAGGAGCACGGAGAGAAAACGTCTGACGTGGTGCACATCTGTGAGCTACGTTGGTGCTGGATGAAGATCGAATGGGAGAAACTAGGTTTGGAGAATTTAAAGCGTTTAATAATTGAGGAAACTCAGGTTACAGTGGATCAGGACAGAGGAGCACGGGGAGAAAACGTCTGACGCGGTGCACAGGCGTGGGGCGACTCTCTTGGGCTAACAGCACACAGACGTGAGAGAGTGAAAACCGAACATAAACACTCACGTTGCGTATGGCGGCGCCTCCTGTTCTCGGGCATAAACACACCGGAGTCAGGGGCGCGTTCGTTCCTTTGAGAATCTTGGGTCCTGGCGGCGCGGCCGGGGCAGTAAATTGCGTTTTTTTGCGAGTCTTGGGGAGGCATCTTCGGTGGTGTCGAGTGGCTAAGCGCCCCCCGTGGCCGACCGTTTTCGTTTCTCGGCGGAGAGAATTCTTCGAGTCGTCGGAGCCAGCTGACACTACGTCGTCATGCGTGAGGTGAGTGATCGGGGCCGCAATGTGGGAGAAGTTCGCTATGAATCTCCGATTATAAGAGCACAGCCCCAGCAAACGACGAATGCTCTTTTTGCCGGTAGGGGTACGGAACTTTGACATGGCATCAAGGTTGTCAGGATCTGGGCGTACGCCGGCTCGACTGAGAACGTGACCGAGAAATAGTTGTTATTCATACCCGAAGTGGCATTTTTCTAGTTTTAGTGTCAGTGCGGCAGATAGGTTAGCCCGAAGAACGGACGCCAATCGCTCCAAGTGCTCTTGAAAGGTCCTGGAAAACACGACGACGTCGTCTAGGTATACCAAACTCGTTTGCCACTTCAAACCAGACAGAACCGTGTCCATCATTCTTTGAAATGTTTCAGTTGCTGAGCACAGACCAAAAGGAAGAACTTTAAACTCATAAAGCCCATCAGGAGTAACAAATGCGGTCTTTTCACGGCCATGCTCATGGACTTCAATTTGCCAGTATCCGCTCTGTAAGGCCATTGGCGAAAATTAGCGGGCATGTCGTAGTCGCACAAGTCAGTCGTCTACTCTCGGCCGAAGAAACACGTCTTTTTGGTTACTTAGTTCAGTTTCCGATAATCTACGCCAAATCTCAAGCTGCCATCCTTCTTTTTGACCATGAGGACGGGTGACGCCAGGTGCTTGTCGATAGCTTAATGACGTCGTCATCTGGCATCTGGTCCACCTGCTGCCTTATCGCATCGCGTTCTTTTGCGGACACTCCATTGGGGTTCTACCGAACCAGTCTGTAATTTGCGGCAGCAATTATTCGCTGTTTCACCACCTGGGTTTGGCGGACTCCCGACGTCGACGAAAAGCAGTCCCGGAAGCTGTTTAAGAGTTCAGAAAGCTGGCGTTGCTCTATCGGCGAGAGGTTGCGGTTAACGTCGATTACGAGCTCATTTGCCACACGGCTGACGCTTTATTCTGCAGAACGATGCAGTCAGTTGTCTTGTCGATGTATTCGAAGACGGCAACCGCCGTTGCCTTGGCAACTCGTCGACGTTCATTGGTAAAGTTTGTCAGCAGGACCTCCACTTCGCCGCAACAGGCCCATAGCAATCGCGATCCCACTTTCTAGAAGAAGGAGACTCAAGACCTCGGCATTACCAGCGCCGCTTAACATGTCATCACTCTTAACGGAAACAAGCATGCAGGCCCTTGGTGGTAGTCTAACTTCGTCACCGACAATTAGCAGGTGTGGGGGTCGGTTACCGGTACGTTCGGTTGTGTTATTTTTCGTAGAAAAACTCACAAAGCCTTCGCCGACGTCGATTACCGCATCATGATCCCGCAAGAAGTCAATTCCTATAATAAGCTCTCTGCAGCACTGAGGAAGGATGACGAACGTACCTACAAAGTCCGAATCGCCAATGCGTACCCTCGCGGTACATGTTCCGACAGGCATCATTAGGTGACCCCCCGCAGTCCGAATATGAGGTCCATCCCATGGGGTCTTGATTTTCTGAGCCTGTCAGGAGGTCCCGACTAATTACGACTAATTATTGAGTAGTCCGCCCCGGTGTATACTAATGCGGTCATTTCGTGTCCATCGAGAAAAACTGCAAGTTCGGGCCACGTGTTCACGTCGACGTCGAAGTTTTCGGCTGCCGGTTCCCCAACTGCCGACGGTAGAGGGAGGCCTTCGGAGCCTCGAGTACTGGCAACCTTGCCTCTGAAGGTTGCTTCATCTAGTTTCCCCGTGGTGGTGTTGGAGCCTACCGGGTAGGTGGCCCTCCAGGAGTGCGGCGGCCGGGCGAACCTTGGAGAGCTGGGGACGGCGAACGCGATCGATGGAGTGGTGAGGTAGCTCGACGCTCGGCGAGGTAGTCAGAAATGGCGACCAGTGTTCCTCCGGATTGGGTGGGAATCGAGGCAGTCTAATTTTGCGGTAGGGGCACCGGCGATAAATGTGCCCTCTTTCGCCACAGTGATAGCAGAGTGGCTGGTTGTCGGGAGTTCGTTAAAGGTCGGTCTTGCTTACTTGGGGACGATAGTATTGATGCGGACGGACCGAACAGTTATGACGAAACTGCTATTTGGCAGTAAGCGGGACAGCTTGTTGTGGCCAGCATTCGGCTGGTTGGGGCGGGTGGTGTGGAAGAGGCGGCGCGGCATGTCTAGCGGTTGCGGCGGGAGCCTGGGCAGTGAGAGCCGTGGCGTAGGAGACTGGGTATGGTGACGCTGGCTGCACTGCTTGTAGGGAAAAGGCGTTGCGATTTCCATCGCGCAATATGTTGGTGACGGAGGCCTGTATGGATCCCGACACGATGATGCCGCAGTTAGCGAGGTTTTCTCTCAAAAACACGCGGATTAGATCTCGAAGGAGGTTGTCCTCATCCCTGGCCATGACAGCAGAGATGCTCGACGATGTTTTGGCGCCTATGCGGTCTTATTGTCGGGAACGCTGCTGTAAAGCCCTCTCAATGGCAGTAGCCTCACAGATGAATTCTTGGACCATACGTGGCGTATTTCGCACGAGACCGGTGAAAAGCTGTTTTTTTAGGCCATGCATAGGATGGCGTAATTTTTTGCGTTCTGCCGTGTCTGGTTCGGCTCGCTTGAACAGACGGGCCACATCCTCCGCGAACATAGCCATACTCTCGTTGAGTTTCTCAGTCCGTGCTCAGACAAGACGCTGTGCTTGTTCACGGCGGTCGGAATTCGGGAATTTTGCTTGAACCTCGCGACAAAATTCTTCCCAAGTGCGCAGGCTCACTTTCCAATTCTTCCCAAAAATAGACTTGCTTGAGCCTTTTGGTGGGAGTCCACTGGTTAAATGCAGCCACACGCTCGAACTGTTGAAGCCAGTCATCAACGTCTTCGTAAGCCTCTCCGTAGAAGTGGGCGGGCTCGCGGGTCTGCTGAAACGCCACTGTAGTAGGCATCGCCTGCGCCATTACCTCTGGCTGAGAGGCGTGCCTCCTTGATGCAGACTCCAAGAGAAGGCCCTGTTCTAGAGGAAGGCCGAGTTTCTGGCGGCTACACCGATGATCCGGAGTGTGAACGCGCGAAGGCCTCTCGTGGGTAACATCCGGGGGCGTACGGGGCATCGGAACCACCCTCCACCAGTGTTGCGCCCTGTCCAACAGGGACACAGGGAAGTTGTCTTCGCGAAGGCACTGGGCAAAGTATTTATTACGGGAGGTGGCTAATGTGTAAGGGGAAACATACAGAGAGCACCGGTTGGTGGCTAGAAATATGGCGACCACGAACCGAGCAGACGAGCCGCTACCTAACGCGCTCCATCGACGTGCTCTGTTGTGCCGCATCACATGGCACGTAACAACGGGGGGATTAGCATATCTGTCCTACTCGATAATGTTCTTATTCCACAGACTGGCACGTTACAATATACTATCATTCCTCTTTACGCGATACAGTCTTGTCTAGCCCTTACTACACTTCCCGATGCCTTGATCATCGCAACAAGATCAGACCATTCATATGCGACACCAAAACCTTTTATCACACATTTTTCCCTTGCACGGTAAGATAGAGAGAAGAAACACTTAATAGAGCAAACGGTGGTGGTTGAGCCATCACTCGGTGGGGTGGGTTCGCCTCAGTCTAGGTACCCTTGGCCCTTGGCTGCAGCCCTGGAACGGGTGACCAGAGAAATCTTGTCAGCTGACGGGAGCTGGTCAGCAGGCCCTCCCACTGCTCTGGGGAAGGTCTGGGATTGGGAGAAAGCGATGGGGTGTTTTGACAGGCCCACACCATGTGGTAGGTAGTATTAGGAGAGGGGCAGAATTGGCAGATGAGGGTGTACTGGTTAGGGGAGATAGCGTGGAGGATGGCTGCGTTGTAATATCTGTTTGTTTGTAATCGACGCTAGATGACTGCGGCCTCCTTGGTTAGTTGAGGGTGAGGTTGAGGCAACGTGAGGTAAAGGTTGCGATAATGGTGCAAGATGTCGTGATAGCGTGATGGAACAGCGGGAGGTGGAGGAGGATGGACCGTGGGCTCTGTTCCTGAGGGAAATGCCTGGTGTGGAAGGGCGCCGGCAGTGACATGAGCCGCCTCATTTCCCTCGAGGGACGAGTGGCCAGGGGTCCAGACGATGTACAGCTCGGGGAGGGGATTCCTTGATGCGAGTATGCGTAATGCGGGAAGTGAGAGGCGTCCACGTTGAATGTTACGGCAAGCTTGCTGGGAATCTGTTGTTACTGTCAGGTATTCGGAGCCAGTTGTACCGGTGATGGCTATGGCAATTTGTTCGGCAGTGCTGGTTAAAGTCGAGGGAGTTGTGAGGGATGTGAGAAGTGTGCCTTCTGAATTTACAACCGCCAGAGCATGAGCCTGGCATGTGGGGTAGAGGTCGGCGTCGGTGTAGCGAGTATCGGGGTGAAAGTAGAATTGTGATCGCACATACTAACCCGGGAGAGCCTTCTACCTTTGGTTGAATTCTGGGTGCATAAAGTTAGAAATTTTGGATACAGTAATGTGGGGCCGGATTGAAGATGGAATGCGCTGAAGGGCTTGTGAAGCAGGTGGGGTCGGGTATCTGATAACCTGGACGAGGTTTCGGCCGGTAGTGGTAAGGAGGAGTCTGGTGAATTGGCTGTTGCGTTGAGCTTCCAGGAGTTTTTCGAGGGTGTTGTGGATTCTGAGTTGGAAGAAACTACAGGTAGAGGTTTGAGCGGGGAGGCCAAGTCCAATTTTGAAAGCTTTCCGAATTAGTATGTCGACTTTCTCAAGGTTCTTTGGGTTTGAGGGCGATGTATCGGGTGGAATATGAGATGCGACTAATTAGAAGTGCTTGAATGAGTCGTATTGTATCGTCTTATTTGAGGCCCTGACGTTGGTTTGTGATGCGTTTGATGAGACGGGTAAGTTGGGTGACAGTGGCTTGAAGGTGGGGAAGAAGTGCAGAGCCAGAGCCATCTTGATGGAATTGGACTCCGAGTCTACGCAGGGTGTGTACTTTAGGAATGGGTGTGGAACCGATTGTTGGAGCAGGATTGGGTGTGGGAACTGGACATCACCCACGAGTTCGGGAGCGGAGGATGAGTGGTGCTTATTTTCGGGGGGCACACGTGAGGCCTCGAGGACGGAGATAAGCGAGAATGGTGTCGATGGCTTATTGTAGGGTATCTTGTTGTGTGCCAGGAGATCCGGTGGAAGTCCAAAGACTTAAATCATCAGCGTATGGGCCGTGGTGGAGACCAGGAATGGTTTGAATGATAGGAGGGAGCTTGAGGAGAGCGATGTTGACAAGGAGGGGTGATATAACTGATCCTTGTGGGGTTCCCTTGGGAGGAGTGCGAAATGTGTTAGATCGAATTGGTCCAATGCCAAGGGTGGCAGTTCGGTCGGTAAGAAAGGCCCGCACGTAGTTGTATGTACACGCACCGCACTGGGTTTCTCAAAGTCCTTCTAAGATGGCCTCATGTGTGACGTTGTCAAAAGCGCCCTTTACATCGAGGGCTAAGATGACACTGGGATGAATTTTGCTGAGGTGATCGATGACTTGCTCTTTGATCTGTAGAACATCTTAAGTTGAGAGGTGTGAGCGAAAGCCGAACATGGTGTGAGGAAATAGGTCGTTGTCTTCAAGGTGAGTAGTGAGGCGGGTGTGAACCATGCGTTCAAAGAGTTTACCGAGACAGGAGGTGAGGGAGATGGGGCGAAGGTTGGAGAGCTGGATTGGCTTGTTGGGCTTAGGAATTAGTGATATATCTGCGTTCCGCCATTGCGGAGGGAGGGTGCCGTTTGTCCAATGGTTGTTGAAGGAATCTAGTAAAGCGGTTAGAGGGGCATTGCCCAAGTTACGGATGGTTTTGCTAGTTATACGGTCGTTGCCGGGAGTGGTATTTGTAGTGAGAGAGGAGATAGCTTGGTCGAGTTCTTGCAGCGTAAAGGGAGCGTCAAGGGCAGGATTCGGAGCGTCCGTGTAATCAGCGTGGCAAAAAGGAGAGGTATTGCTGTCGGTACCAAAAAGGGTGATCTTGAGCTCTTTTAGTAGCTGATCATTCGAATGGGGATAGTTGTGAAGAAGACGGCGGACGTGATTGTGGGTGGCAGCTTTGGCAGGTTTCGAGCCAAGAAGACTATGGAGGAGGTACCACGTGCGTTTACTGATGAGTGTTCTTTGGAGCTGGTAGTAGAAGGTAGCCCAGTTTTGCTTGTGAAGGATGTGAGCGTAGATAGCGGCTTCTTGGGTCAGGCCAGCAATTCGACGTTTCAGGGATGTATTATATTTTTGCCTCCGCCATCGACGAACGAGGCCGCGGCGAGCCTCCCATAGATGGAGAAGATGGGAGTCAAGTGAGGGATTCTCCACCATCAGAGGAATTGTCCTGGAATGCTTCTTGACAGCCGTGAATTATTGTGACGTCCATTTGTCTAGGTTGGTGATGGTGTCTGGGAATGGTTCAGCATCTTTACGAAAGGATTCCTAGTCCGTGAGGGTAGCTTGACCGTTGCGAGGTTTGAGTGTGAGGCGGGGTATAGTGATACGGATATTGTGATGATCGCTGCCCAATGTGTCTTCCAAACACTGCCATTCCAGTTAGGAAATATTCTGTGAAAATGTGAGGTTGGGGTTTGTATCTCGTGATACACTGTTGCCCAGCCGTGTAGGGGTGGTAAGGTTTTTGCAGAGAGTGAGAACGTGCTGCAGAGTGGCGTTGAATAAGGTTGCCCCTTTTTTGGTTGCATGATGATAGCCCCGTGCTGGGTGCGGAGCGTTGAAATCACCTAAAACAATAAGAGGAGCGGTGCGAGAGGTGCGAATTGCGTTGTAGATGAGGTGGTAGATGGTGGTTAGGGAGTGCGTTGGAGGGCTGTAGATGTTGAGAATGAACAGGCTTGTGGCCTTCGGGTTGGAGGGAAGAATTTCCAGAAAGGTATGAGCGGTAAGAGATTTCCATCACATCCCAGGACAGGCTGTGTCCATACCTGATAATTAATTGTTTAAATCAGCGTTATCCGCCCATTTCTCTGTGTGAACAACTTCAACCGTATTCTGCTTGTTTGTGTACATTGAGCATGCCATTCTGGCTGTTCATTGTTTTTTGGCTGTTTATTGTCTTTTGTTACTCTTTGACCGTTACTATGGGTTCCGACGCCTAAATACGTTATTCGTTGTATTACGCGCCCGTGTATTTTTTATTGGGTCATTCAATGAATTTCGCCTTTCAACTGTAGACTTCTGCGCATGTTGGTGTTTACTTTTATGCCTTTGCAAACAGTGTCCGATCTTTCTTCTGTTGTTTGTCTGTTTTATTTTGGAACCATCGTGCTCTGTATTCTTCTTTGCGATTATTGAATTTTCAGTCGTGTAATCATTAGTTCTGCTGCTATATTTCTTCTATCTGTACCTCATATGCAGTAATCACACCTACTCCTATCAGTACGATGGCCGTGAGGGTACAATAAATAAACAAGAGTGTGGCGGGGAGAACGCTACACGCGGCTGTGGCGTCAGCTCTCACACTGCCTCCCCCTCACAATTTTGCCATGCGTCGCCACCAAGGAGCGCCCTCCTCGACTTTTTCCTAAAAGCTGCTCCTTAGGGCGCTCATCCCAACCACGTGACATTTACGAGCGATGTTCAAGCACGATTTTATAAAAAGTGGGCGATGCGTTACGCGGTAAGGGCAGATTATCGCGCGCCGCCGTGTTTAGGCTGATCACGCGATCACTTCTTTAGACGTAGGAGGATTGCTCCGTAACCGAGAATACTGCAGGGCGAGTTGCGCAACAATTTTGCATTAGGGAGTGTAGTAATCGTTAGTGCTTTGCGAAGCAGTATATATCTATCCTCCCCAGTTTTCATTCCGGTGAAGCCGTTGTACCCGAAACGGCTCTAGGGCGCTTCTTCTCCCCGCTGACGCCATACCACAAGCGTCACTCCCTCGCTAACACCCATGCCTCAATCAGAGGTTGCGCAATGAATTGATAATGCGGCAGCGCCGCTATAAGATTTTTTCGGATAAGTACACAGAAGCGCGAATAGGCGTAAAAACGACTGAAAGCCGCAGCTGCCATTGCCGCCTCAAATTCCACCCCGTATAGGTGGTGCGAACACCTCCAGGGTGAAGGGCCAGTTGTCCGGAACAAAGCCGTGAGCCACTAATCTTACGTCATTGAAATGATTTCCGAGCGACATTTTTGCCGCCGGTGTATTTTTGCATCTGTGTAGCTGTTATTGCATCTAAGAACCCAGCACATCTTTCTAGACTTCGTTTCACCGCACATATTCGCTCACAACACAACCAAACCATTCAAAGCACTGAAGTAAACACGGCACAAACAAAGGGAGGCGGCGTAGTCCAATGCACCGGGTCCTTCCATTAACGACGGGAGTGCCCAGTCGTGGCGCCACCCATCCAGCTGCCCAGTCCCATTGTCGTTTAGGGATTGGGCATATACATTCAGACAGGGATACGTGTTCTACAGAACACCACTGTCAACTTATAAAAAATCTTAAAGTGATTCTTTTTGTTCTCCTGGTCCTAGTCAAATGTGGAGAACTGGAAACACAAATACGGGACATTTAGCCCATCTCCACACAAAATATGTAGTATTACGCTTGACGCATGTTCGTTCGTAGAGAGGAATAATGGGTTATAAAATAACTTGCCCAGTTTTCACTAGTGGCGCGAGGATGCAGAAACAGCGGAGCTGGCGGTCGCCGTAGTATCTCCTAGTTTCCATAATCTTTGCATAATTTTTCAAGGCTGTGGTAAGTTTTGGTAGGGTTTGCGATATTCTTGCTACGTTATGCTACGTTTTGAGGGGTGAGGCCACGTTTTGCCGGATTTTACATGGCGGCTGTGATAGGCCCCCATACTGATAGCGAATAACAAGGAGTAAGAAGCTGGGTGGGCCGCTAGCTCAGCTGTTTCTCCAGCCTCGTGCCGCTAGTGCAAGCTGCACCAATTTTTGCATTTTATTAGATAAAAAAATGTATCATCTTAGAAAAGGCATAGTAACGGGGGCAGATACGCATATGCCTCTTGGGCCCGCAGTTGAGCAAGTGCGAAAGCAGACCTTATTGCTATAATATCCTATGTGCGGTGGTGCACTGTTTACAGGTGGTGGATTTTTTTCTTGGTATTCTTTTTGCTAACGCCCCATGACAAATTTGACGCCTAAACAGCTCCGCTGTTTTTTGGGCGAATTTTTAAGCAGATATTATCTCTTCAGCTACCTAAACGCGAAAATTTTTGTCTGTGTACATATGTTTGTGTGGGTCCGTCGGTCTGTCTGTCCCATGATTCAGCCACCGGGCATAAGTGTAAAGGACCCTTGAAGGGAACGTTTAAATAGGCAAAACATTACCTAACTACTAAACTACGGTGTGCATGTCATTACTTGTCAAAGCGCTGAGCACAAAGACATATTAGACGGTAAAAATTAATAGTTAGGTGTCGTTCGGTTTACCTGGACAATATTCAAATCAGCTACATATCCTGTAATCTCTAAATCTGCGAGCGGCACTTACAAATGGCTGCTAACAAACTTGCAAAGTGGGCTGATCAAAATGGTTTCAAGGTTAATCCTCCAAAGAGCACTTGTGTTTTGTTTTCAAGGCAGCATGGCACTGGGCCAAATCCTGATGTCATTCTGAGTGGTGTGGCCATTCCGGTTAAAAAAAGAACATAAATTTCCCGTTTTTGTGCAAGACGATGAGTAACGCTTATTTCGCACATTAAAAAGCTAAAAAAGGAGTATATCAGGGCAATGAATACACTGAGAGTTTTGACCCATCAGTCTGGAGCAGATAAAACGTGCCTTCGGCGCCTCTTCAAGATCTTGGTGAGGTGACGCCTGGGCTATGGCAGTATAATATATATGGATCCCTCAGTCAAACAGCTTTAAAAATATTGGATTCAGTTCTGCACTCGGGGCGTCGCCTTGCATCCGAAGCCTTTCGGACGAGCCTCATCCAAAGCTTATACGTTGAGTGTGACCAGTGGTGTTTAGAACACCAGCGTTCTTATACAGAAACCATGTATGCTCGTAAGGTGGCGTCTTTGACAAATATTCCATACAATTCTATCATCACGAGCACGTCGACCAGCGATCTCTTCCTTACCCGACCATCAATCACCATGCCATGCGCCTTGCGAATAGGCCCGCATGCCGAGAAACTCGGTATCACGATGAACGACCTGTACATAACTACTCCCACTGACCTTGTTGCCCCTTGGGACGCACGTTCAGTGTCGTGTGATGTATCTTTTAACCTAATTGACAAAACAAAAGCATCGAAAGAGTGCGGCTTTTTTACAGCATTATCTACAATTGCATCACACATACCTACATGCCACCTTCTAGACATACGCTTCAAAATTGGTTTCAGCGGTCGCATGCACTGCACATGGCCCCCGCTTTACTAGTACAAAGACACTGAATAGAAGCTGCTGTATGTACACACCAGTAGCGCATGGAATTTTAATTGCGGTAGTACACATCATGGAAACAAATTGCACTGAGGGAATGTTTACAGATTATCTGAGTGGTGTGAGCACATTTTACGCGTGAGCGCGTAAAACCAAGTAACAATCCTATCTTAAACCGACTAATTAGAAAGATAGCGCCGACTTATTTTTCGAATATGACGATAGTGGTGTGCGGGTGCCAGGGCACAGCAGCATTTGTAAATACTAAATTGCTGACCAATATGGTACGGCGGCAGCCCTTCGCGCTCGTGCGGATAAGCCTCTGGGGCCATATTTCGACATGAAACCTGCTATCCAACATAGACTCCGAGAACGATGGCATCAGGAATGGAACAAAGAATCACATAACAAACTATACACAATAAAACCATACACAGGTAAATACGTCACTGATAATTACGATATGTTCACGGAAGTGTCTAAATGCAGATTTCCAGTAGGCCACACTTACGCTGCACACGTATATCCTTTGAATTGCACACTCCTACCAGTTTGTAACAAGTATGGGGAACGGCTTTCCGTGCTCCACATGTTCAGTTTGAAATCTGGAATGCCGCGAGAAAACGAAACTTTCCCAAAATCTACACGTAGAACATTCCATTACACCCTTCACTTTTCCTAGGAGATGAACAAATGTTCACTTACAAATCTGTTTCAACCTACCTTGAGGATATACACTTCTTGACCATATCGTACAGGGCATGACTTGAGACCATCTCATCCCTGAGGGAGGTCCTGATGATTCTTTTGTGTGCACAAGGAGCCCCGTTACCGCATCACCATCTGAGAATCCATGCGATGCCGTCTAAATCACAATCCTCTTTTATCCGTCATTAGTCTAAGGGCCCTCTACAGCCATATACATAAATTTTTAAAGAACGCACATGCTCCGTAACACGTTATTTATGCGTAAATATCACATTGAAAGACCACCTAATACTCTGGCGCTCTTTGGTCATAGATACTCTTGCGCCAGTAAACACAAACATAATGCTACTACCAACTGTAACAGAAGGTTCTAGTAGTTTGCGCGCGACAAGTAGAGTGCGGCAATATTGAATTGCCTTGAGTAGACATCCACTCTGTTTACTGGGAGAGGGGCGAGACGCGAGGGGAAGGTCGCGAGCAGAAGTCGTAAGAAACAAAGAAGGCACTAAGGTGACTGGGGCGACAAAAGACAACCGCCTTTCGAAAGCATTTGTAACAAAGTTCGCAAGTACGAGGCCAATTTTTATAGGACATTTTCTTTCGCACATAGCCACAGCCTTTGTCTCAGTGATGAGGACGGTGCCCCCGCTCTTTGGTGACCCTCACAAGACTCAATTTCGTGCATCGGAAGAAACCTCTCTTTTCGATACGCCCTTATTTGAACCGGACATCTTTTTCTGCTCGCCCAACAGTTTTTTTCTTTATACACCAACTTATACACCAACTTTGTGTATTCGTCTTTTTTAATCAAAACACGGCCAATCCAACTCACATGAGGCCCAACATACTTTGGCAGGTCTGGTATAATAATCCTTGCGCGAAAAAAAAAACATTCATCCTTATCACGATGAAATTACCATAGCAACATTCGGCCGTATAAGCAGAAAACTCGCACCGTCATCACTGTACAGTTTTCTTGCAAACCTTGTTAAAATTTGTTTAAAACGCAGGGAATTGCATTCTTCCGTTTTGTTCGGGCGCCCAAAAAAATAAATGCAATTGTTTACGATTCTGTTTCAGAACTATGTTTAGTTTAGGAGCATGGATGTTGGTCAAAAATACTATATATTACTTACCGAGGCCGTCTATAGTGAAACATCTGCGGCATAATGGATTACATATTCAGATAC
This sequence comes from Haemaphysalis longicornis, assembly GCF_048455015.1. Taxonomy (NCBI): domain Eukaryota; kingdom Metazoa; phylum Arthropoda; class Arachnida; order Ixodida; family Ixodidae; genus Haemaphysalis; species Haemaphysalis longicornis. The sequence goes on from NW_027526213.1 coordinate 553,303, forward strand.
TACTGTGAAAAATTTTTGAAGGCGCACTGACACAAAAATTTTGCATCTTGTCTTTTTTGCTGCGATAAGCAGCTAATGGATGACAGTGGATGACCTGGCAGCTAAACAGTGGATGACCTGTTTATCACGTGTAGAATCCTGATTTACTTCACCGCAGGACGTTTGTTTTAATAAAGACGTTTTTAATGCGGCCAGACACAGTTTTGGTTTAAGCTGGTGCAGCGAAAGGCTGGATTTGGTATAAACAAAGTTGGCCACGCGACTGTCGGACGGATATCACAGCAGAGCGGCCGTAGCACTGTCGATTCCGCATGGGCGGCAGTTTCTGCTAATACCGCTACGCACTGAAAAAGCGGCCCTTAACGTTATGCAGGCGCCGCGAGTGCATATTGCGGCCGTGGCTATAGCCGCGGCAGCAATATGCACGAAGCGCGACGCTCGAGACAGGGGGTGGGGAGACGCACAATGGGAGCAGTCGTCCGGTCTGCCTACACGTCTGCCTACAGATGTGTTAGGCTTGACACTGCGGCGGATATTCGAAGGCCGCTCCCGTAAGCGGCTTCGAACACAATTTTTAGGGCAATTCGCCATCCCATCATTACCCGTTTCTCCTATGTGCTGCCTTTTCTGGATTTTGAGTCCCATTTCGTGAAGCGGTAACAAGCTATCGCGCGAGCTACCCGCGCCTGCCTGTGCCACTGCGCGGCCGTGGCCGCCGCCTGCGCAGCAACCGTGCGGCTCGCTCAGTGCGCTTTTCGAGTCCTCGGCGCGTTTTCGCGTCCAGTGTAATAAAAGGCAATGAAAATAGAGGGCCTGGAATCACTGTAAAACTTAGGTGGTGGTCAGCTTCGCGATGAGCCAACGAAATCCCGGCGACTACGCCACCACTGATCGGATCGTTCGTTGCTCTAGAGCAAAAGCACCGACCTCCGATCGCAGTGGAGAGGTGGCAAGGAACGCCGGCAGTGCGGAAGCGGTTCACACAAACACTCGGAACCTGTTTGGATGTTTGTTTACTCTACATCCAGGGAATGTCGTTTGCGCGGGTTCATCCGCTGGCTGCTCGGTAGCGTTTCGCGCATTTAAAATTGATGAGGCTTATGATCTAGGCTGTATTTGCCGCTGAACTTTTGCAAATGCTGTATGTGTATTCCCACCAATCGATCTCCGAAGCTACCAGGCCTTCATAATTTTGTGTCGGTACTCCTTAAAGGAGCCAAGAAAACAAAATACAAGTTTGGTTTATCAGAAAGACTGCTTAGTCCCGATAACAATGATACCAATATCACCGGAATCTTCGAACAAATAACGCAGATATTGAAGAAAACATGTGAAGCAGTCGCAACCCCCCAGCTAATTTCCCGCAACTTTTCTATGACGTCATGGAACCTTGTTTGTGCGATTGGCGGCCGCCCAACAGACCTATCGCGACGACACATGACTGGACGTCTGCAATGGGGCCTCCAGTTTTATTTGACCGCATCACTTGAATGCTAACGTGCAATTAACGCACTGAAAATTATGTTTTATTGTTGGCCCGTATCACGTCATACTTGCTCATAACACGTCACTTTGGCGCGAAATTTGAAAGTTTTTAAATACTTCTTGCTTTTTTTTTCGTAAAAAACATCTTTTGGCGCTGTAATGGAGCTGAGTGAGATACTTAATACTAGTTCTTTCAAATTAAACGAAGTTATATTTTCTCTTCATGGCTCCTTTAAAAGAACCCTCAACGCTATTTTACGTTATGAAACCAGAAGTGCTTACGATTGCTGAGGTACACAATATTTACCGAAAACTTCATACTTTTTACCGTCTTTGTACACGAAGTATTTGTACGTGCAAGCATTGGTCGGTTCGCGACACAGGAAAGGCAGCATCGGCGGCCGCGCCCAAAACTCCTAATCGGTGGATAGTGTCATAAACATTGTCATAAAACTGGAAGCGCAAAATGTTCCGCCCGTGCGGAGTTTGCAGAGCGGAGCGCGGATTCTAACGTCATCATTTGCCTGTGGAGAATTGAGTTCCACCGCTAGCCCCACGGGATATAAGACATGTTTGATAGATTTCCAGCAGTCTATTAGTGTTTGCCTTTTTATGCGACGTCGTCTTAGACATACGCCGGTGTCGTGTTTACGTCAGTTTTACTCGGCCATCAACTTTAAAGCCAAAGCCTAATTGTGTTATTTGTTTTCTTGTTGTCAATGGGAAAATTGTTATTTGTTCGTTTTTGCATGATGTCGCAAAAACGTTAATGGAAACTATTTCGATTGCCATACTCAAGCACGACATATGTGAAGGGCCGTGAAACTGCTTTTACATTTCTTGATAAAGAAATACTAGTGTAAATATAAAGTATAAAAGTAAAGTAACAACCAAAAAACGTTTATCAGACGCCGTAAAATTGAACACAAACAATGACTGCCTATCATAAGACAATACCAGCCTCTGCTGTTCCATCTGCCACAACCCAAGGCTCAATGCTGTGCTCTTAGCTTCTTATTTATTTTATGAACCTTATATAGGTCTTTTCACATGTAATTCTATATTATGCCGAAAATAAAATACGTTCAGTGATAGCCTTCCACTTCAATACAAGGTGGTTAACCATCTTCTTCATGCCCTAAACCACCACTGCGAGTCAATGTTAAGGAGTGTAGATATAATTATAACATCTGCCGAGCGGATCCAACATATTGTGTGTGTGCTCCTGACGACTCACGCAAAGTTAACTTTGTGAAGGCAAACAATGGCAACTGTTTTTAGAATTGAAGTACTTGGATGCGGCCATTTATTTAGATACGTCAAAACTACAACCCACATGATTTATACAAACAAATGGTTATTGTTCTCTGTGATAGGTAGCTTTCTTAGTTTACCCCTTATATACATTTGGGAAAGACTTAAAAAAAATTTTACCCCAGTCCCGAAAAAGCTTCTGAAGCAGTAACGGACGCAACGGTGCAACACGGCCTTTCAATCATGAACACACTGGTACCTTTTGTGCTCTTTGCCATGGTTGTAACTAGGGCTCAAGCAGAGTGAGTGTAGTTTAAATTTTTTTCTGTGGGAGCCTATCTCTTCCGTAAAAAACAGAAATATGTCAAGTTTAGAGCAGAGATCTAGTTGTTTCACGTACGTTTATACCTCTTGGTATGATGCAGATACTTGCTTCGTAACAGTAGTTTATAGAAAGTCGATTCTGCAACATGCCATGCGCTTTTATAGTTCCCTTTTGGCACTGATGCTAAACTCACCGTTATAGAAATAGAGGCTTACACCAAAATTACTGCCATAGAGATGGTGTTGCTTGCGCAAGATTTATTAGGCTTTATATTTTTCGTCTATAGAAATTGTACTATGATGTCATGGCATTTTCCTCCTGGTGTGTTTATGATTTTACGACATACCCAGCGAATAACTATGTAGGGCTATAACTGCACCCAAGGGAACGATTTCTGCAAGTTGAGTTAAAAATTCGAAAGCCTAAATAACCGTACCCGGAAGAACTATACGGGGACATTACCAATTTTCTGCAGCAATCGCAATTAGGATATCGTTTCGACAGGATGCTTATGAGCCCATACATGTGTAGAATTTCAAGTACTAGTACACAGTTTATTGCTATCTGCACGATTTATACCGTTTTACTAATTTGTGTCTCCAGTTGCAAGAGATTTCCTTGCCAAAAAGTTTAGCTCCTAATAAGAAAATCGGCCGTTCGTGAGGTTGCGCGTCAGGCCGGCGTTTTAAGACCTCGAAGCATGGCCATACATGGGCGTAAGTTCTCTTTGAAAGTGCGAACAAATATATATGACCTCTTGGAGGTAAACTAGCATCTACGATTTCAAGCCTGCTAGAACCGTGTATGTTACGCTTTAAAATATTGCCGGCGCTGTATACGCCCTGATTGCCATCACTTTAAATTTGTATAGGACATCCGAGGTAACAAAATGCGGTCACCGAAAACGGGTTACCATGAGAAAGTTGTGAAATATACTGAGAGTAGCTCAAGCAGGTCAGCATTTGACACTGGTGGAACGGTGACGAAGCAATTAGTAGGAGTTTTTTTTTACCTTGAACAATGCTCGCAACTGCTTGGTCAATCATTAAGACACCCTGAGGACCTACGGGTTATTTAAGAGTAAGTTTAGAAAAAACGTTAATTGCACTTCCACTGACGTCACGTTCTATGCTGTCATTTTATCTATTTTAAATTGCTCAGCTGTAATAAAAGGTTGTTACCAGTTACATTAGCGAGGAATGGTAAAAACAATGAAAGAGGCAAAGTAGCAATTTTACGCCAAGATGGTGAGATAACAAGGTGAAGATGTAATTGGAATAAATAAATCTCGCTGTGCCGTGTTAGATAGCTTCAAGTGTCTTAGAGTAAGTTGAGTTCGATCGGAAGCGAAACGAACTATTCCAGCTTCGGGTGTTTGAAGTTTAGCTGAAAGTGGGTTATGGTGTAAGTTTTTGTGGAGATCTCGAAGAACATTATGAGCGACATTTTAAATGTTTAATATATGGCGTCCCGCGAGAGTTCTGAAGTTAAAGTATTTCCCTAATATTTAAACGAATCAACTGTAGAGTTTTTGGAGTAGAATAAGAAGTCTTGGTGGGTTCGTGAAAGTGTCGACGGAGAATGATAGGGCTTATGTTTTCATCGTAAGTATAAAACTTACGCATTTTTCGCACCATCCTTGAATGAGAAAAAAAATGAGATTGTACTGTGCCGGTGTCAGTAGCATTGTGACTAGTACGACAAAAGCGTCATCAGCGCGAAAATTCGGACGCCAGAAGATACGTATTTCTGGGGGCTAGGAATGTGGGTTAAGGAAAGAAGACGACAAAGAACGCCCTCTTGAGAGACGCTAGAAGTTACAGCGGAAAGGTAGCAACATGACATAAACTGTCGGGCGTTTTTAAAGCTCAACTGTCCAAGTTAATAGCCCAGTAAAAGAAACCTTTAAATAGACTTTGATTAGAAACATTATTAAACGCATTCCCGTATTGAAAACAATGTGTCGACAGGTACGTAAACCTGAATCCTGGAACTCGACAGGATAAAAGTTGCAAGTTAAAGCGGTGCAATATCGTTTCAAAACTTTTCTCATTTGACATGAAATTAAGGTTAGTGAAGTGTGTCCTTAAAAAAAGGCAGAGCTATAGAAAATGTTACCTGGACGTTGAAGTATTGGAGCATCAAAAAAGCGGCTTGCTAAGGGATGATACCCATAACGGTACCACGGACTCCGTAGTCTTGCTAAAAGCTTGTTTTGAGGCAAAACGTAAATCTTCTTGCTAAATATTTGTACTTTGTCTAATAATCAACAGGGGTAGGGTGTACTTTGAAAGCTTGCAATTTTCCCCCAATGCAGCAGGACCAAAACAAACTATGATGCGTAATAATCCGACCACGAGTTGCAGTAGTGAAAGTTCTTCTGCTGTTCGGACAGGTTTTCGAAAACCCGATTGACTTGATTCTAATGATTGTGCAATTCTATGATTGCTGCGCCAAGCGGACGTGTTTGGCAAAGGGAAACAGAAGATCAGCGCGGTGTGTGGGTTCTGTGGGGACGTTTTCCGCCCTTTTCTTTGTCATGAGGGAGGGCGCGTGGTCCTAAAGTGCTCAGACAATATATTGACCCGTTACCACCGTTGCTCCAGCTCTCCGTAAAGGCATATGTTGAGGCTGTGCTTTTCGCGTAATTGGCTGGTAACTTCCGGCAATTCCGCTCAAAAAAGCGAAAGACAATCTATTCAACCGTTGCCGCACTTGTTCCAGCTCTCCTTAAAGGCGCATGTTGAGGCTGAGCTTTTCCCATAATTGGCTGACAACTTTCGGCTATTCCACTAATGTTTTCGTTGTTACTCTATTACGCGGCCATCTAATTTTCCAGCTTTCAAAAAGTGGTTTTAATTTGTGTGATGCACGTCATGAGATATATACAGGAAGTATGCAAATGCCGTTAGTGCCGGGACAATTTTGGCGTTCATCTCAACTTGATTTGCAGTAAAACCAGCTGGCATTAACAGAGGCTGCTGCTAGCATTCGGTAAAAAACACCACACAGGATTTTCGGAAAGGTTGGCATTACTGCGTGTGTTTAATAAAGTTTGCCTCGGGTAAAAATGAAATATTTGTAAATGCGACAAACCTCTCCTTAACGTTGAACGAATGTACGTGTAGCTAATTTTCCTGTGATGCGTATGCTTGTGCTGCATGCGTAGCGTTAATTGTTTTCGCGCTACAGGAATTGTGTGTGTATTGTGGCGTGTCCATGCTGCCAGACTTGCACTTTCTAGCCCACACTTTCTTGCACTCTCGGGCTTTCTAGCCCACTCAGCCAGTACTTCTTTCGTGGCGTGCGGTACAACAAACTCTTAAAGCGTCGGAGGTGGTGGTGACGGGAGGAAGTAAGTACGGGGGGTTTCACTCACGGAGCACTCTAGAGATGGCGCCGCGAAAGTCCCAGCGTTCCCCGCGTGAAATTGCCTGCTCTCCGGCGGCGGCGTTCGCGCTGTGACTTTGTCGTCTGCTTCAGCAGCGGTTGTTTGGACCTGTTTTGGCGCAACTTCGCTCCATTGCGCGGTACTTTTGCACGGCTTGATGAGCTTGTTCGACATCTCCTCAGAGTAACCCGAACCCCACGAAATTAAGTGGTCGTACGGCAAACGTAAGTTTAGGATTGGTTTTCTGGGTGGGAAAACAACATGTGCAAACCCCATACAGACATCTGCCTAGAGAAACGCTACATTTTGCGCACTACTTGCCACGAATGGGACTCCGTTTTCTAAATTGGTGATTACAAATTTGGTTGTGTTTTACGAAGTATTACAAAAGGCGAAAGTAGCAACCGGTTCTGATCAATATGAATTACAAAAGTTTCTTCTAGATTTCTCGCATTTCTCAAGCTTACTGAACTAGCTAGTTTAAAGAGGTATAAATTGGAATCACTAAGCTCAGAGGCCGCATTGTTTCGGTGTCTGCGTTCGCGTCGCGCTGTGGAGCAGGCCCAAGCTACCCCATCAGGGTGGCTAGGTTCCGATCTCTCACCATTCGAAAACGCTCCTCTCAGTTTTCTTTCTCCGGATTCACGGCCGGGCTCCAGCGGCGGTGTCCGCCGCTCTAGCCCGGCCGTACGCGACGCTGCTGCTGCGTTTAGGACGCCGCCCCCGCGAATTTGAGGTCAGGGCTGGCAGAATCTCTGCTTTCACTCTTTGTAGAGCAACGTGCGTCAATTCAAGTGACGTCGTATGGGCAATTGTTGTGGGTGTCTTTTAAGGCCTTGCTTTCCAACCACCTTCACAGCGTGGATTGGGGTCAATTTTTTTCCTCTATTCTAACCACTGACACTGGGCAAAACAAAATTTTGCAAGCTTGCGAAATACATAGAAAGGACATTTAGTTGTGTGGATACGCGCAATCGTTCGCTAGAACAAGGTTTGCCCGGTTTTGTTCACAATGTTCGCTTTTGCTATTATTATTTTATCTATTCTGAGCGTGTGCCGTCCCCTATGCAGTAAGAGACTGTTCCTGCTCGATAATGTTGACGCACGAAATCACATTTATCCATTGTTTTCTCCGTGCGAAGTTGTGGGTAATACGCCGAGTTGTGATATATATCAGCGTGGCAATGCGAGCCACTGAATTTTCACAGAGTTGTTTACAGACTAGGTATGTTCACATGCACCACGTGGAATTATAGTTTTATTTTCAATGTTTAAGAGGTCTCTATGCCTTCAACTTAAACGGGGTTAGATACAATGTTGATATAAATTTCCAAAGTGTGTGTGTAAGGTGTGAGGGAACGGACAGCAGAAGCTAGTATTCAACTTGTGCTTATTGGTTGTTATGGGCTCAGCAAAACCCATATATTGCCATACTTTTGCGTGTAGTCACACCCGAGCACGTGTGGCACATGTGAACAACAGGCGGACGATTCGTTCAGGTAACGGGGCGGCCCCAGTAGACAGTAAACAAAGTAAGCTTCGTCCAAGGACTCTATGGCAGACGAATAGAAAAATTAGGGGTGAAAGTGCTGACTCACCTAGCCTTGATAAAGGTGGCTGGATACCTTCGTCCTGCAGTGGACACAAGTTGGCTGACGATGACGATGATGGGGCATTACGGTGGGGCACGCGGGCGAAGCTAACTTGTTTTTATCACTGGTATAGATTCTGCTCCCGTCACCTACTCGCAGTGGCCGACGTTGGCTTCCGTCCTTCGGTTGCCGTATCATCTACTAGTGTGCATCGACTGGATACCGAAAAGACACGGGCACTAGGAAGATAACCCTGCCTCTACGTCACCTGGGAAGCAGCCCCCGAGATTCCCAGTGCCAACGATTCTCGTCGTGAGAGCAGTCCGGCGGGGCACGCGCGTCTCGCTGGTCTAGCTAAGAACTATTTCGTATTATATTCTTTGTTGCTTCAGGCTGCCTCGTCAGACTGCACGACGCATTAAAAAATGACGAAAGCTGTTGATTGCCTTCAGTAAATGTGACAGACCGCGTCTCAGAGCCAGCGCTTAGACTGTTCCAACTGTGGCAATTGAGACCATACAGGCTGGTGTTGTGGGGTAACGAAAAAATTGGCTCCAATCGGAGCTGTCAAGGTGGTTGGAAAGCTTTAAACGACACCCACAACAATTGCCATGCGATGGTCCGCCGCTCTAGCCCGGCAGTAGCCGACGCTGCTGCTGCGTTCGGGACGCCGCCCCCGCGAATTCCAGGTAACGGCTGGCAGAATCTCTGGTTTCACTTGTTGTAGAGCCACGCGTGTGAATATAAGTGACGTCGCATAGGCATTATTGTGGCTGTCCGCCGCTCTAGCCCGGCCGTGGCCGACGCTGCTGCTGCGTTCGGGACGCCACCACCACGAAGCGGACGCCGCCGTTGTAGCCCGGCCGTGAGTCGGGAGACAGAAAACGGAGAGGAGGGTCTGGCGAAGGCTAAAACAGCGGAACCTAGCTCTCCTGATGTGCTAGCTTGGGGCTACACCACCGCGCGACACAAGTGCCGACAGCGAAACAATGCGGCATGTGAACTTAGTGATTCCCATTTACCCAGGCAGCACGAGCATGTGCGGCCAATCTTTGCCCAAAGAACATTGGCCAGCCCTTCTCCCCCCGGCCAATCTTCGGCCAAAGTGTTCGGCACTTAATCCAAAATGGTCCTTGGCCGTGTAAGGCTGGAGCTTGGCTGTCATTCATTGGCCAATCTGCTTTGGCTGCTGATACCATTTGGTCACCGACCATTGGCCGAATACGTATGCCCTACAATTGGCCAAAGAAGTATGGCCTACTATTGGCCAAAGACGTATGGCCTACTATTGGCCAGGCATGTATGGCCTACCATTGGCCAAGCATGTATGGCCTACCATTGGCCAATAATGTATGGCCTTCCATTGGCCAGATTCTGGTTATTCTATGCAGGCCAGAGGAAGCCTGCCCAAGGCTGCTGCCATGCATGCCCTGGAGCAGGCCGTTAACCTTGGCCGCGTTAATGGCACACAGGTGTTATGTAAATGAAACACAAACCAGTCAGTTTCATGTCTTTATTTGTCCTTACGCAATGCATGCAATTTTCTTTTGTTGGCTTTCAGAGCACTTAGATGGCATTCGCAGAGTATATTTATCAATTTCTTCATAATCAGCATCGTCCAGCATCGTGCTTATTTATATTGCCTTTCTATCTGTGTCTTCGTCTTTCCTTGCAATGTTTTCCCATGAATTCTTCATAATGGCTGCCCCAATTCCCTTGTCGGCTTCTTGGTCTGGCTTTGCTGGTCCTGGAAATGAAAAATGAAATAATTATGAAACAAACAAATGAAATCAAAGCAATAAGCAGACCTGCCTACTTTCCCTGACTGTGCGCGGGGACCCTTGAATTTCAACCCCATCACCATTGTACGAATGGTACCTCGAATTTCCCGACAAGTGGCCGCTACAGCACAGATGTTTTTCTTTTAATGACGCGTGCACGTTGTTTTGAAAAAAAATGGCCGCCACAGAACAGAGCTTGTTTTTTTTAATCACGCGTGCACGTTAGTTTTTGTTGCTGCGGCAGTTGCGGTGCTGCGAATGAGCACTCACCGCCATACTTATAGAACATTTTAACCATAATGTAGAGTACCACTAAGTGCAACTAGGTGCTGCTCGAATGGTGTTTATGGCTTCGAAAAGCTTCCCACGGGACGCGCTCACCACAGTACTCCCTAAAAGTGTTAAAATAGGTACAACAACGGCTGGGTCTATCTGTTGTAGCTATCGTTGAACGCGTATTATCGGTAGGAAGCACTGATTCAAGTTCGGTGGGGAGTGTGGGCAAACATGCGCTATAATGGCAGTGCAGATTGAGGCGGGCGTGTGTGCGTGAATGTGTGCTTTACTTATGGTGAAGAGTCACTCAACCCGACAATGTCTTGAGCACATGCATTCTGAGCAGTTTTGAAAGCATGCGAAGCCCGCAATTGCTACCGTAAAAGTTGGATCAAGTGTTCTCCTGCACGCAACTCGAGATCACCGGCAAAGTTGGGAGGGAGCACTATCCCGAAACACCAAAATTCAAGATGGCAGCAACGATCCCTCACCAAGAAAAAAATACAGGAAGCAAATGCACCTAACATTTCACCAATGTTAGTCATCGCTTTCAAAACCACCAAGACAGTTTCACCGAGTCAGTTTCAAAAAAAAAATTCGCAGAATTCCGCTTGAAGTCCGCCCCAGTCTCATGCCCTGACAGTAAACCATGCAGGCTACCTTCCTCCGAACCATCCCGTGCATTCCTTATGCCATAGCTACCAAAGGACCCCCCCCCCCCTTTAAGTTTTAATCATTCCCAGATTTCGTTTTCAGTCATATTAGGTATGTTCACTTTCCGGCGAAAATCTTGCAGGCATAGAGGAGGTCGCGGTCTCCAAAGCGTCACCGCATTGATGCAAGAAAAGCGATACATTCAGCATGAGCTCACAACCTCTCTAGTGCACAACAAAAAGCCACCCGAAAAGCCGCAGGGGACACAAGGACCAGGATTGTTGGCGCCTGTCGCCTCCATGGAAGAACAAGCTTGCTGGCCGCACTCTTCTGCGCGTCGCGGTCCCACCGAAGGCGCCCCTCTCCAGGATAGCTCTTTCTTTGCTTTCGGTCGACCCTTCCGCAATTACCTCTTCAAGTTTCGCACGCCACGGACAGGCCAGACATTCCTCCCTTTCTTCCATTGTAAGAGGGGAAAATTTTGAATAGGCTGGTTTGGCGAGGGCCGCGACAGTCGTGTTTAAGTACTTTGGAGAAGCACAAGTGACACCCCCCTCTCTCTACCAAGGGGGCTGGAACCCGCGATGCTCAGCCCCTCCCCCCCCCCGCAACCCCAAACCTTTAGCGATGCCCCTGTAAACACGTTTGTTGATAAGCTTATAAATAGAACTGACACCGAACGCAACGAAGACGACATTAATACAGAAAGTAAGGATGAGTAAATGCACACGCGCTTAAGCTACCTTGTTTCCTTTCTTTCTCTCGCGGCAGTTTTGCTGTGGGTAGGTGGGGAGGCAGGAGATATAGGAATGACCTAGAGGCAGGAACGTCTCGCAGCGTTTGGTGAAGTGAAAGCACTGCGCTTCGGTAACACTTATTAGGGTTCTTCATATGAATGTTAAAATAAAAAGAAGGTGGAACGGAAGTAAATTAGCAACGTTAATTTTTCACATCTACTATCGAAATGGGGCTTTGCATGCTGATGTTGCGCCTCTATTTAGCATTAGTTTCCGCGCAGTGTGGCCCAAACCCAACCCTCGAACGTAATGTCATGTCATCCGACAAAAAAAAGGCAGTTTTAGCATATCGTTACCGTGTTTGCGTTACCGTTTACCGTGTTACCGGAAGCCCTGGCGACGGTGAAGCCTGTGCCGGTACGTTACCGTTCGCGGTAACTCTCGCGCTGCGAAGCCTACTCCCGCAAATACGGTAAACGGTAACGTAAACACGGTAACGATATGCTAAAACTGCCTAATATTAAAGCTAAAGCGTTAAAATAATGTCTGGGACATCCCGTGCACCGAAACTGCCACACCGAGACATCCTGCACCAACATGTGCGTGCACCGAAATGTAAATGTAAGTACAGTTCAAATATACAATCTTTAACGCCGAAGTATGAACGAACAAAGTAAAAAAAGCATTCAGGAAAAAAGTTAAGAAAGAAAAAACGCAAAAAATTGCAGGGGGTGCTTACGACTCTGAGAATGTGAAGGCGAAATTTTCTGTTGATATGCCTTGAAATTTCGTACGAAAGATACGGCCACCCCCGCGCCCACTTTATTCCTGCCTTGGCTTCGGGACCATTTTTTCCTACACCCCTGTCAATACATGCATAGCACAACAGGGCTAAACACGCTTGCAAATACAGGAAATAGAGTAAAGGAAGACCAACATACCTTCAAACACCGTCACCATGCACTGCCCTAGAGGGCACTCACGACGAATCGCAGGACGCCGCTTCGTTGATGTCCCTCGTTGCACCGAAATTCCAGTACACACACACAATCGTCCCCTCAAACAAAGACCGAGCACATAGTACGGTAGAAATAGGCGAGTCCTGGCTTCCTGCCGCGTATAATACACGTGACGGATGCTGCTCTACAGTTGAGAACGGTAGTTTAGATCGAAAAGCATCAAACAAGTTAAATAAACTGAAATTACGCGTGGAAGCGATCGAAAATTACCCCAACGTGCCTAGCCACCCAACTGTTTTGCCGGCTATTGCCACAGAACAGGGAGGATTTTAGAGAAGCAAAGGTCTAGCTTTGCCTGTAGTGCCAGAAAAAGCGTAGTGGCGGCGTCGTGAACTACCCAGTACGCCCGCTTGATGGCGCTGTAAACACGGCTTTGTAAACATGGCGGATGCTTTTTGCACAGGCCGCTTGAGCTCCTTAATAACATGGCTGCCCTCGCACGGCGGCCGCCGGCTCGCTGCTCCACGGCCGGACTCGACTCTCCTCCTCCCGCGCGCGAAAGGGGCGTCGAGTCCGGCCGTGGCTGCTCCTGCTGGCTCCTGGCTGGCACGCTGGTCGCGTGTTTACTTGCGCCGCGCTAGTGAAGTGATGTTACGCCAGGTGACCAGATGGCCTCGACTGGCACAGACCACAGTGAGCAGCAAGTGAGAACAAATCGTTTATTGACATCCGCAAGTTTACAGAGGCCAGGACATCATTTCATTTCGATCGCTGCAATTGTACGTCGCTTTCGTGACAACATTTTCTTTTTTTTGCCATAACAACTCGTTCACTTGCGCTAAGATTTCGAACGAAGGGCACAAATGAAGTATTGACGGCGACAACGGTTTCCTTTGCACCGTCTTTCTAGCGGAGTGCATAACACTCACCTTCTGTTGGAAGAATCGAATATTCTGGCCTCGACAGCTGCCTTCCGATGCGGAATTTCCCACATTTGTCATTCCACAAGCACTCAATTCCCGTGTTTTGCCAGTCCTCTCAACAACTGATGGACGCAAAAGCACATAACAGCAATAACAGTCACGAAACCGGTGCTCCGCGCACATTGAAACGGTCGGCCGTTGCAGCGGTTTCAATTTGAATTGGCGGCTTTGTGGTTGCGAATTCAGAAACGAGGTGGTGCACCAGTCGGCTGTTCGTAAAAAGTTGCGTACATTTTTGCTCAACGGATGTTTGATGCGGAACTTGTTAATAGTATTTTTAAATAACACATTGTAAGCGAACTGTGTGGGCTCTTTGAGTCACAGAATGAATGTTTTGTATTCTATACCAAAAGTAACATTTTGCCTGCGCCGTCTGGTGGGCTTGATGGTCGAAAACAGCGCTTTAGGTTGGTCCAGGTTGGTCACGTGGGGCGTCGATTTTTACGCCGCCTATAGGGAAGACAGGGAACGTCCAAGCTTGAGAGGCCTGCTATTGCTTACTGGCTTTGCTTTGGCTTCAGCTACTGTCGTCTTGCTGCTGGCTGTGGCTAATGTTCAGTTTCGGTTTCAGTTTGTTTTTTGTTGCTGCTGAGGTGCTTTACAAAATAAATAACTGTAGGAGATCCCATAGTCATACACCATAGAATTTCTCGAAACTCCTGAGCAACTTTATGTCATAGAGTAATACAGTAATTTCGGCGTCAAATGAAACGCGAACACAAAAATATGAAACCAGAACGTGCAAAATTGAAAAATACTGTTCGCAGAGTTCATATATTGGCTTGCTGTTGGTATGTTTGGAAATCCACTTTTCCAAATGTTGTTTTTGTAACTAATGCACGCGTCATTTTGGCTTGCATAGAAAGAAATTGCGCAATTTGTGGGTTCAGGTTCATATTTTTGGGTTCGCGTTTCATTTGACGCCGATAGTACGTCGACGTACATTTGCTAGATCTATTTTGGTTTCACCCGTTCTTGCCAAACCTCCCCCCACTGCTGAGCGCAGTCGCTGCTTGAATAACTAATGACCTCATTAAAAGATGTGAAGTGAACTTCCAAGTTGAAGAGAGACGTAGATTTTTTATGCGCTACCTTGAGCTTGTCAGCTACTTTAAAACGAGATTGAAGTTAAATATTGGCTTCTTTCTAGCATGAGGCCGTTGCTTAAGTGGTCAGTACGCCTATATGTAATTACAACAGATATATTAGGGTTGTTTAGCCACCTAACCAACAACAATTTTTAAAGGTGTTTTCGCATACTTTAGGCAGTGACATTTTTGTTAATACGAGCTTTCAGACGTTCACGCGCGGATTAAGGAAGTTTAGCTGTAACAATTATAAGCAATGTGAAAGGTGCAACATTGCAAACAGGCGGGTGCAGTACGCGAAGCAGCAACTTACAAAAAAATAACAAAACCGGAAAGTAAAAAAAAGTGGCTGGAGGGAGAGGGGTAAGGCTAAAGCCAGCAAAATTAGAATAGGTGATATCTCAAACACTGATGGCGTGGCTCCTGTTTGTACGTAAGGGTCATAAGTTTTCTATTTATATAAAGCGCGCGAAACGGGCGTGGGGCTGCCTTCTGTTACAGGAGTGTAGGGGGGGGGGTAGCCTATGAAGAAAATTCCGAATTTTATTAGACCACCAGCCGCATCGTAAACAAGGGGTTTCAGTTAGAGTTGGAACTGCGACTCACCGCTGCGTCGTGAAATGAGTGGCGAACACAGCTAGAGGTTTTCTTTTTTTTTCCCCTTCAGAAAAACAGGGATGGACGTCCGCATGAAACGTTTATTTTCTTTGCTCGGTGGAAAGATTGCCGAGCAAGTAAAATAAATAAAATTTTGTCATGCCTTTCCCCTGAATTCTGTCACCCCTATGTCTAGAGCTAAAAAGTGTCACTGACAATCCACCTCCACAGAGTGGAATGCCAAATGATATTTATATGGATAAAAAGTTCCCGTTACACATTGTAGCGTGTAGTGTTAACGCTATACATTGTATTTAAAACTTTGTCATAACGGCCGTTGTCTGCTGCATATGATGCATTATCTTATCCACAATGTGTTAGGAGGTCCCCCCGCCAGTTCGTACTCTGGAACCTCGTCATGTACTCCGCTTATCTATTCCTTTATATGTATGCTTACCCTTCAATAAACTTCAAACTTCAAAATGCACCTATCCCCTTATCCCCCCTCTCCTACCCCTCCTCTTCCCTCAGTTACATTCAGCCCGACGTTTGAGCCGACACTAGACCTTCGATTGATTGATTGTAGGGTTTAACGCGCCGACGCAACGCAGGCGATGAGGCCCGCCGTAGTGGAGGGCTCCGGAATAATTTTGACCACCTGGGGATCTTTGATGTGCAATCTCGTACACACGGGTGTTTTTGCTTTTCGCCCCCATTAGAAAAGTGGCCGCCACGGCAGGGAATCGAACCCGCGACCTCGTGCTCAGCAGCGAACGCCTTAGCCACTGAGCCACCGCGGCGTGAGACAGTAGACTTTCACTTCCTGCCTCAAGTTTTAAAACAAGCATATCGTCCGGCACAGAAGCGATGCTAATTATTTCTATCTTTCGAGGGATAAACAACCTATAGAATTAGATGAAAAGCGTTTTAGAAACCCCAAATGTCCGCTAGGCCGAAAACGTTCGTGAACAAATTGGAAGCGACCGGTGCAAGAGTAGAGCGCATGTGGGAGAAACGGGATGGGAGTGACGGCGGCGTAGGGGCAAACATTTTTGTTTAGGCGAGAGGCGACCTCATGCCGGATCCTCCTTCAGCAGTGTCACCCGTAACCTCCATTGGTGTGTCGTTCACTATATATATGGCTTGTTACTGGCGATATAAAATATACTATTCAAGTACTTGGCCAACTGATATCCTCACAAGGAAATTGTAAGGATGTAACTATTCGTAATGCTGTTGTAATAATTCATTTTGGAGACAGATTCATCACCTCGGCTGCGTAAAAATGGCGGCAGTCAAAATCGTGAAGGAACAGTTCAAATGGGCTACATTCGCTACTTTGAAAAAAAAAAGCCGTGATACACGTTGCCTGGGTGAGAATATGTTTGTGGTAACGACATGCACAAGATTATTAAAGCGATAATTGAAAGCATGCTATGACGTTGCAGGGAAACACCGCATAATGTTCCTTTTAAATCTCCATGTTATAACACGCATACGCATTTCATCACAACCACGGAATACATTATTTCCAAATTCAGGACGCGCCCAGCACGTGATTTCGTACTATTAAGGTATTCACAATCGTATGTATAGCTTGTATTCAACAACCTACGTGAAACCTCGTAACGCATGTATTATCCTTTGTGCATGTCCGGACAGTTCTTATGGCCTGGATGCCAGAAATATAGGGCTTCGCAACTTCCGTGGTTCCCACCATTTTTTATGAACAACTCACGTCGTTTCAGAGCGTTCGTGGTTCATACAAATATACATTAGGGCGTAAAACATTAGCATGGCATGCAGCTATCGTAAAATACATATTTCTATTACCCGAAGGGTTCTTTTTTTGCCCAGGTACTGAATTATAAAGGAAATATAACCGAAATGAAACGTCAAGGATGTTCCACTCACCAGGACGAAACGTGTTTTCGGTGAAGCAGCTGGGTCGCAAGACATTTTGGCACAGCGAAGTATGCAGTCATACATAGCAGGGCTAAGGGGTATGTTGTTATTACGCCGCAAACTTAATAACATTTATTAACACAGCAAATGTCTCAAATGAAAGGCTGATGTGAATCAGCAGCATCCACGTGTCTCACGGGCACTTAGATGTATGCTAGGAGCATATGCATGTGCGTGGTAGGCTGGGAGAATGAAAATGAAATGACTGGTCTACATGCTCATTGCCTGTTTTTGCTTTTATTCATGGGTATCATGCCTAAAGTAACCAGAGCGGTGCGGTGCTTCCAAACACAACACGAATGCTAGTTAGATCTGTTGCAACAGCTGCCGTCTTCTTTCGTTTTTTAAAAAAGAATTCCCTTACGTCGCCTTTGCGGCGCTAACTTAATATCCTCGTATTGGTGAAAATGTAGCATTTAGGGGTAACTTTTTGTTTAAGCAAGCTTAGGCGCGAAAAATATTTGAAATTTAAGTTAGCATCCTACACACTAATATTTCAGTTAAAGCAAGTCTGATGTCAGTGGCCGTACCTGCTTTATCAGAGCTTATTACCTAAAGGAGAGATCTTTGGCCATCATTAGCTGACTCAAAGAAAGGGGTATTCGCTGAAGAGGTCACTGCCACCATCTGGCACTCGCGAAGCTACATACCATGCTACTGCATGCCACATAGTCCCCGCGGACAAGCGGCTCGTTCCCCCGCACCATTGTATTTCCCGGCCACCGCGACCCCTCCTTTTAGAGGTCGTCACGTACACACGCGCAATTATCTGGCCGGAGATCTTTTCTAGATGAGTGGCCGCAGAGAAAACGAGTATTCCGTGGCCAGATTTTTGTCGTTCGTCTTCGGACCTCGGCTGCCAAACAAACAACAAGTATTTCGTGGCCAGATTTTTGTCGTTCGTCTTCGGACCTCGGCTGGCCAAACAAACAACAAGTATTCCGCGGCCAGATTTGTGTCGTTCGTCTTCGGACCTCGGCTGGCCAAACAAACAACAAGTAATCCGCGGCCAGAGTTTTGCCGTTCGTCTTCGGACCTCGGCTGGCCAAACGAACAACAAGTATTCCGCGGCCAGATACTTGTCGTTCGTCTTCGGACCTCGGCTGGCCAAACAAACAAGTATTCCGCGACCAAATGCATGCCGAAGAACCTATGTTCTCTGGCAGCCCAAACTTTTCCAATGGCCAAACAGGCCAAGCATCGCCAAAGATAAGCCAAAGGCTGGCCACGTTTTCTGTGCTGCCTGAGTATATAGATTTAAACTAGATAGCTTAGTAAGTTTTAGAATTGCGACAAGCTGAGGGAAATTTTACAATTCCTATTCATCAGAACCCGTTGCTACTTTCGCCTTTTGTAATACCTCTTAAAACTCAACCGAATGGGCAATCACCAATTTAGAAAACGGGGTAGCATTCGGGGCAAGCAATGCGCAAAAGGTAGCGTTTCTCTAGCGGCCAGATGTCTATACGGGGTTTGTGCATTTTGTTTTCCTGTTCTGCAAACCAATTCTTAACGTATGTTTGCCATACGACCACTTAATTCCGTCGGGTGCGGGATAGCACCCTGAAGCTGCTATCGAACAAGTTAATCAAGCCGTGCGAAGGCACCGCGCAATGGACGCGAAGCTGCACCAAAACCAACCCAAAACAACCGCCGCTGAAGCATACGACAAAGTCGTACCGCGGACATCACTGTCGGCGAACAGGCACTCCCACGCGGGGAACGCTGGGTAAATTCTCCGCGTCATCTCTAGTGTTCTCCGTAAGGGAAACCCTCCTTCTTCAACCGCTCTCTCCCCTAACCGCCACCTCCGACGCTTTAAGAGTTTGTTATACCGCACGCCACAAAAGAACCGTTGGCTGGTTGAGCTAGAAAGCTTTGCTTTAAAACAGATGAAAAACCATGTCGCCTATTGAACAAAATTCATGGTCTTGCGCAACCTGCACTGCCGGACAGGTGAGGCTAACGCCGGCTCAAGCGGCAGATGAGGCGGAACATTCACAGACACGAACGGTCGACTTATCGCCTGATAGTGTGCTGAAGAAACTGGACGATGTCATTCGACGGCTGGACTTGCTCGAACAGATACATGATTCGCAACGGGTTTTGCAGGACCATACGAACCAGAATATAGAGTTACAGACTAATACAATTCATGGTATGGAAACATCCCTTGATTCTCTTTCTTCTAAACATGATGGTATCCTAAAAACCATTCAAACGCAAGAACATCAGCTAAAAAAACTGGAAAACAAAGTGTCTGATCTGGAGGGGCAGCTTCTGACCAAGGATGCTCAAATTTCTCAGCTTGAACTAGAAGTAAAAAATCTGGAACAATACTTCAGCAAAAACAACATTAAGACTCATGGAGTTCAAGCTATAGTTAACGAAGATATGATGCAGGTTGTTGCATCGATTACCCAAAACCTCAGTCTCCGCGCTCCAACCAGGAAACAAATTGAAGCAGTAACAGGATTAAGGCCTAGCCTAACCTTGTCACTCCAATACTGGTGCATTTTATGAGGCCTGATGTACCAGATAGCTGGCTGGGCCAACTGCACTAAAAAGCTTAAAAATCTTCATGAAATAAAACCTCACGGCCCGTGTGAAAATTGTGCTATGGTTTTCCAAGTGCTGCGCTAAGGAAAAAAGATACAAGTTCGTGTGGGCACGCAACGGACGAGTATATGTTGAGAAAGTACAAGGCTCTCCGCTAGTAAGGATCGACAATAAAGCTGGGATAAACAACCTGAAATAAAACGACCATGAGCGCAGACACCTTTCTTGAGTGGGACCGGTTGAAGAAAGATTGGGTTTAGGAGCGACTTGGTGTTGCTCTTCAGCTAATTCACGTTCACGTTCGAAGTCTGGAAAAGCACTGGAATTTGTTGTTGACATATCTGAAAGACATCATGCCGGCTACAGAGCTACTCATTATAACTGAGATAAATTTTACCGAGCAAGAGTGCCCACAATTCTTTTTTCGAGGTTTCCAATCATTGTCGCTGTGCAGAAAAGATAGAAAAGGAGGTGGCGTTCTGGTGTTTGTGATGGATTGCGGAGCGCATCTCCGTTTCGTTTACTGAGGCTTAGGTTATATCAGTTTCTATTGTTAAGTATTCAGCAGACTTTCTGGTTATAGCGCTTTACAGGCCGCCTAACAACAATGTACTTGTTTTTCTTGATGAGCTTTCCTTTTGTTTGAAGAGACACTCTAATATTCAGATTATACTAGCAGGGGACGTTAACATAGACTTGTCGCTTCCGATGAAGTCAATGGTTACGGAATACCTAACTTTAAGAGCAAGCTTTGGCCTTGAAAACTTACAATTTACAGTCTTGCCTCACCACACAAACTTAACGTTCTAAATAACATGTTAAAAAGGATTGCCCAGAGTATAATTTATGGCACCTGTTATCATGGCGACAAACCCTCCGTTAGCATGAAGATTGTTGATATGTTACCCGTGCAAAAAGAGTTCATTCTGGACATTCTCTGCAAACATTTTTTTCCTCTGAATTCAAGCCTATCAACAAAAAACCACGGCCTCGCTGTTCCATAGAAAAATTTATTGCCCGGAGGGTGTACACAAGTTAAGGCAAAAGGCACGACATTTCTATGTGCCATTATATTTTAATAAACTTCCGCTCAATTCCTCTATCACATCGTAAAAACAGGCTTCAGAATTTATTCGGCCATGGGTAAAATGTACATTAAGCAATTATGCGCACTTTTCTGTACATCGCTTTCTGCCATATGAATTATGTTAAATATGTTCTTCACGAGTGACATTGATGTCTTAAGGGACTATTGTGTTACTACTCTAAACGAAGAGTCGTGCATTCTGCCAATTTTATTAAAATATGTATTCGCCGGAAATTCCAGCGTTTTTATGGTCAGATGTTTCTTATTTTTCTTAAGAAGTGGCGCCGTACAGGTACGTCGCCACTTCTCGGGGGTTTTAAGGAGGCAGAGGAGGATAACCATCTTTATTGTGTAATACATTTGTGTGACGTCTTCAGGAGGCGGAGTCCTCAGTCCAGGACCCCATATGCTTTGCCAGCCGCTACAGCTTGCTCCACCAGTCGAAGCTGGTCGGACAGGCATGAGCTGGACAGGGGGCGCCTCCAGAGCTCGGGAGAGTTGTACGGATTCGGTTTGGGGAGAGGGTGGGAGGGGCATCCACCAACCATGTGGAAAAGAGTAGTCTGCCCCACAGAAGGGGCACCTAGGGGACGTAATGCGTTCGGAGTAGTGGCAGACTCTTTTTGGGTGGGGAAAGGTGTTTGTTTGCAAGGCACGGTAGTGGTGTGCCTGCTCTATAGATAGGTGTCGGTGGGGTGGGGGAAGGGTGCGTCGGGCCAGGCGTAGATGTTGGGTCATTTCTCGCACAAGGTCGTGGGCCGTTTCATTCCCTCTCACTCCCAGATGGGCTGGAGTCCATACAATCTGGATCTGTCGCTGCGGGGGGTGGCGTAGTAGTATTGCGCGGGCCGCAGCGTGCACCCTTTCGGCCTGGAAGTGCCGGCAGGCCTGTTGGCTGTCCGTCACTACAGTAGTAGCCTTGGTTGAGGAGATGGCAAGCGCGATTGCCGCCTGTTCAGCTTCACCTGGTGAGCGTGTTTTTATAGAGGCAGTGATAGTCGTTCCTTCTTGGGTGGGGCTTACTGCCAGGGCGAACGCTGGGTAGGAGGGGTATGCCGCCGCGTCTGTGAAGACGGCATCAGCATCTTGACTGTACTGCCGTGAGATGGCCTCCGCGCGAGCCTTGCGTCGTCCACTGTGGTGTTCCGGGTGCATATTACGCGGTAACGGTCAGACTTGAATGCGTTCTTGAATATGTTGGGGTAGGGGCTCTGGACGTGGGCTGTTGTAGCCTGGTGTATTCATTCCTAATTCTGACAGGACATGGCGGCCAGCCTTGGTGAGAGAGAGCCGTTGGTATTGCTGTAGCAGATGTCCTTCAACTAGGGGTTTTAAGCCCAGAAGGTACGCTTGGGATAGGAAGCGTGCTCTAAATTAGGGCCACGAAATAACTGTCTCTCTTGTTTTTTTAGTTTTACCGCAATCTCGAAACAAGAGAATTTTGGTTATCCGCCTCTATTGAAAAACAAAAACAGCAAATGCGATCTAAATTTAACATACATCTGTATGTGGCTTCACCACAACTCCTCAAACTAGCGAAAACGTACCTGGTCATTGGCCTACCACGCATTTCCATGTAGGTTGTTGAATCAGCATCATTATCTTTATCTTAAGCCTGGTTAGGTCCAATGCATCATGTAGGCCTCTCCCAAAGATCTGCCACCACGTCTATCGAGCGCCTGAAGGCCGATACTGTGATTGTTTAATAACTGAGAGGTTTTTAGCAAATGTACTCAACCAGGGTTTGGAAATCCTTGTGAGGAAATGCTATTTATGTCCCATGGAGCCTCACGTATAAGACGCCACCGGATACCACGGGGGCTGTACTTATAGATTCAGCCATGCTAGGTTGTTGAATAAATCGTATCAAAAACCGATATCGAAGGGCAATCTTCATTTTCGCCGTCACTCCTGATTGCCACGTAATACCATTGAAGTTAATGCTATGTTGATTCATGAAGAGCGGGCATTGTTTTGAAGAGCTGGGCCCGGGGCCTAGATACAGGAAAAAACTAACTTTTTTCCCTTGATGCGTGTCACCTGCTTCTTTTCTGACCATCCTTCCGCCGCCCGATAATGAAATTTGCTCGCACAGACTGCGTAGAGGACGCCACAGAAATACTGGATGGCTAGTTCACAATGTCGGTTCTTGTTCGTTGAGCCGGTCTGTGTTGTCTTCAGCAGATTCATTTTTAACGACACTTGGATGAACGGTGTAGCTAGCGAGTACCGGATTTGCTTGACCAATGACACAAACGTTTATGGAAACTCTGTTCTGGACAAAAGCTAACTCGCCATCAAGCTTTTCTTATAAACGTCATCAAGTTGAATTGGCCGAACCTGCTTTAGGTGTCATTTTCGCGTATGCACATGAACAGTAATCAATGATGTTCTGTTTTTAAGAATATCGGTGGTCCTTGTTCTTTCCAACTCCATGCAATTGGCGTTATGCAGACAATGCTCGTTTCGTCCCTGCCTTCTTTTTTGCCGCGATATGAGTCGTTGGTTACGGCTGCCAATTTTTTTACCAGAGTCATCAAACTCAAGTCTTATTTTTTTGTGACATGCCCCGGAATCCCTGTTAGCATTTAGTTGGACTGCTCCTGTTGCTGCACTACACACGGGCTAGGTGATAGCTCTGGGTACAAAAAGTACGCTGGATGCCGTATAAAAACAGCTGCGTGTTTGCCGACAGTGTTGCCCCTGTTACAGATTAATGAGCGGGGCGAACCTGTTTACCAATTAAGCCCTGCAAAGTGTGCAAGGGCTCTTGCACACCTGCACGGGAGCAACTTCAACAGCAATCTTAAAAGTTTCCTATGAATGCTCACGTTGAAGGATGGTATTGAATCGTGCTAACGTAGTTTCTTTTCCTTTATTTCTAGCGAAGCAGCCAATTAGCCGGAGAATTCATTTGGAGGTCGCGTCTGATTCATCGCAATCCTTGGCGCAATCTTCCAGGCCCAAGAGGTTTCAGTAATGAATGTCAATTTATGCGAGGGTGATTTGGTTTTTATGTGCGTATTTATAAAACGTTTCGCGGTACCTAGTTTTTCATATCCTGGTTCAAAGAAGCGTATGCCACATTGCTATCTAAAATCTGTGCCTAGAGGGTGTCTGTGCACCCTTGCAGTCTAACGACGCAACTGCTTTTGTCTTCGGCAGCCGCTCAAGAGCAGCGCCTCCGGGATCAGCAGATAAGGCCTGTTCAGCCATCACGTGCCCTAAAGATGCACTGCGCCGTCATTCGAACCACTGGCCATTGCTGCAGGGCTTCATTACATATTATGTTAAAAATAATGGAACCCGGGGCTTTGACACCATTCATATCGCACTTTTTCCTCTACTAAAATTATGATTATAGTGTGCTAGTTAAGCTCGTCATTTGCGTCTTTTCTTGACCCACTGAGTGTCTAGAAATGTGTACGCAAAAAACTGAATGTCAATGAATGCTATGCTGAAGAACTGCGCGTTCCGGTGAGGACATGTGCTTTCGTGTTAAACTGTCAGCATTTATTACATTGCGGATACGCCGTATTTTTTACTCAATAAATCAATGCACAGTGGTGATAGCGCGTGATACCGCACACATATACGCTCACCTTCAGAGATGTCAAGGCATCAAACACGCACCCAGCCTCTGCTGTGTTATTTTTCATTTCATTGTTAGCCGCCTTGAAAACAGTTTGTATACCTGAAAAGGCGGCTTTTTTTTCTTTCAGTTCGGCAACCAATCACATCACCGGTGTCCTGTTTTTTTTTAACAGCGGAGCTGTTTAAGCTTTAGTTCTATCCGTGCTGGACGTTAACAGACGCTTATATTCATCGGTGTAGTTTAAAGGGTTAAAATACTAGTCCAAGACGCATGAGGGAAAGAGGCAAGGAGGCAAGGAACACAAAAGCAGGGGCTAGGACTGCGCGCCTCGAGAACAAAATGCGACTAGAGAGGTCCCGGGAATCGAACCCGAAACCTCTACGCAAAGAAACCGGCAAGCTAACCAATAGGCTACCCCATAGGTCCGAGTTCTACTGCGCTAGCAGCGGTGGGGAACAATAACATGTGCAGCCATATAGAAACAAAAAAAGTTCTGTTGCCGTGCAGTTTGCCACACCTACCATAAAATAACCCCATATAGGAATTTACGGAAATATTAAAGCAAAATGGGGTAATTCCGAAGCGAAAAAACTAACAACAAATTTAAATGTGCATACCAGGCAAGAACCATTTCATCTCGGCGTCCCCGGCTTTGTCTTCACAAGACGGCAATGCAAATGCACACAGTTTTTTCGGGGTTAGAAAAATTAATAAAAGAACAAAAAATTTTATAACCTATCCCCCAAATCAGGCACATCAGAAAACAAATAAAAGACGCCCATGCATAAAACATACAAAGAAAAACCAGGGAAACAAAATTGTTGTGCGTTACTTCAGCGGACCACCGATATGCAAAGTGAAAATTTTACCTAGCCTGTATAGGTCTTGGTTTCACTTGGTCTACCTTTGTCAACTGTATTTATTATACTATTCGTCCAAAGTTTGCCTTTTTCTTCGGTCGCGGTCCTGCTTCTGTGATTTTTCGGGACGAAAGGCTAGCTCTTCTTCAGTCTCCAACGGTAGCTTCGCGCGCTTGGCATTCCGGACCCTCTTGAGTGAAGAAGTTCGATAGGCGATATTCAAGGGGTGGTCAGACGCCACTTGCCGCCTACGGCTCAGGCTCCAGCTCCAGCCCAATGCTCAGACAAGAGCAGACGGCCCGGCATGGCTTTCATCCATGGCCAAGCTCACAAGAACGCATGCATGTGACTGGCATGCGCGCTACAAGTCACGTGCTTACGTGGGGCACCAGATGCGGAAGCCCACACTGGCCGGGGCGCCGGGCGGCTAGCGAACGCGGCTGACGCCTGAGATCAGCCAGGCGAGCCATGTGATGCGTTGCCAAGGGTACGGCGCAGATGCGGTCAACTTCACGGCAAATCCTATGCGGCGGAAAAAATACTCGACGAGATCCGTGTGTCCTCTTGCTGTCTTCCCGTCATCTTGTCGTTTGCGGGTTCAAGAACTCGGTCCATTACTCCCCGCAGCTGGTTCATTCAAGAACACGTGACTCGCCAACTGAATGCAAGATTGGCAATTGATGACAGCGGGCCGGGCCTCCTCCTATTCTCTGATAGTGCGCGGGAGGAGGAGGCTTTGAGCCGTCATCGGCAAGAGGCGCCTGACTACCCCACGGATATCACCCTGCGACCCCTTCGGCTCGAAAACCGCCGGAAGCGGCAGCTCAACCGTTGAGAAATGCAGGCTTTGGACTAATACTATACTAATTACCACTAAATCAAAGGCTAACCGAGTGAAACCAAGGCTAACACCAACTTTTGCGTTGCATATCCAGGGTTAGCCGCCGAAGCCGCTGCCATTTTTGCAAAATTGTCTGTCGTAAGAAAAAACCCTAAGTCTCGAACTTCTTCGCAATAGAAGGCTAGCGGTTCGCACATTTAGATAAATGCATTTGTCAAATTCTGGCTTCACGCCTTCGGCTACAACATTTAGCAGTTGTGGCTGCACCCCGAGATGGTGGGTACCTGCAGCATGAGCAGCTACTTTAAAGCTACTTAACAAGTGTGCTCTGTGGACGACACCGCTTGACGCAGAATGTTCACGCCACTCCTAACATTACAGATTGTGGCCTGTTATGTTGCTGACACCGCTGGCCTGATGACTGCGCTTGGTCACCACCATGTGACTTACCCGTGCCTTTAGGCACCCGCACCGCCCAGATCAACGATGAATCCCGTTACCCATTACCAGCCGGCTAGCACTATCCGGCGCCTGCAACTCCGCACGCTTCTTATCGTCGACGTCACCAACCATGGGTGCCAATCTGGCCTACTTAATACCCAAAACATCGCCAAAAACTCCGGACACGATACCCCTTAGCTCATGACGTTCACGCCGCTGCTAATCTTCCAGACCGTAGGCTGTTGGATTGCTGACACCACTGGCCTGGGCGACTGCGCTTTGTCACCATCTGGTAACCGACCCGTACCCGTGGGGCCCACGCGCCGTCTGTACCAATGACGGACCCGGTTACCTATCAACAGCACGCAGACACGAGCGTGCACCTACAACTAGGTCTGCCAACGTTTCTAGTCGTCGACGTCATCGATCACGGGGGTGCAAATTCGGCCTACTCATTCTCCAAAGATCTCCAAAACCTCGGGGCACGACAACGATTGGCGCAGAATGTTCACGACGCTCATAATCTCGCCAGATCGCGGGCTGTGGGGTTGCTGACACCACTGGCCTAGGCAAATGGGCGTGGTTACCACCCAGTTACCTACCCGTACCCTTAGGGCACACGCGCCATCTGGATCAACGGCGGATCTCGTTACCCATCACCAGTCCACTGACAACAGCTTGCGCCTCCAACTAGCCCTAGAAAGGCTTCTCCTCATCGACGTCAATCACGTGGGGCCACTCCGGCCTACTTAATATCGGAAACACCACGAAAAGCTCGGGGCACCATAATGCTTGGCTAAGAATGTTTATTCCTCTCCTAACCTTTCAGGTTGATTGCCTTAACCATTCTAAACAATACTTATCAGCCACTACTTCCTTGCCGCGGTATCATTCCCCTACTGCTTCAAATTGAGCAACTTGCTAGGTACGTGTTACAAAGTGTTCACCCTACAATTGCTGTCCCAGGGGATATTATTGCTGCCCGGCGGCGTGTAACTAAACACCAGCCAAAACTTTCTATAAAACAGTTCTCACTAGCACAGTGAATGTTATGGCTGTAAACAGTCAAAATCAACACCTCTCCGAACGCCGTACCCGAAGACGCCACCTAAATCAAAAGTGAAATAGTTACACTAGAAGCTGCTAATACCGGCGCTAGTAATGCGCCGCGCAGAAACAACCTTCTGTTCATAGGTATTGATGACTCAGTAGAAGAAACATGGGAAGAATCACGGCTTCACGACATAAAACGTTACACCTCCGAACTCGGTATTACGCTCTTACTAAGTGCCATCGGACGTGCTCATGGGAGCGGAAAATTTGCGACGGACAAATTACGAGCAACCGTTATAACTGTTGCTAACTTTAAAAGAAAAGAAACGATTTTAAGCGGTGGGAACAAGCCTAAAGAAATCAGCTTCCCCGTAAGGGAAGAGTTTGCTGCAGCTACTCGCCTTTCGCGTGCCAAGTTTCGCGAATTCATTCGGCCACAGAAGTGTGCATTCAAGCTGGTGGTTGAGTAGACTAATCGTTTAAAGAAACCCTACTTTTATGACGCGAATAGTGATAGCATCACGTAACTTGGCAACTCACCCGTCATTACATTGAATAGCAACACATCTTCAGAAGCCACCTCCCTTGGCAGCATATGCCATGTTATGAATCATTCCGCCTCGTGTAACTTGTGTATCCGTTCAACGGAATTTCTAAACATACAGAAATTTATAACGTACAGTGCATCATCTCTCAACATGACAAACTTCACAGTTTTATCAATTATATCAGTGATAGCAATACTATCACAAAAATGCTTCCATGGATAAATCATAAATACGGAAGCGTTTCCCTCCAATTTAAATTTCACAGCATTTTTCCACGATCCAGAAAGAACGAGAGGGGGTGGCGTGCTGAGAGCCATTAAAATACACCACCATCCTCACTTCTCTTCCACGATCTACCCTGCTCACTGTACAGCAAGCAAATAGACGTCTGCCGCCAGTGCGGTAGCCTCAACCACCGATAGGACGTTTCTCCAAACCCCTCCAACAGCATCTGCTGGGGTTGCGGCCTCGCAAACCCGGACCCGGACCTCCCGTGTACCCCCAAGTGCAGCGTGTGTGGCGGACCTCACCTGGCCGCTGACAAGGCCTGCCGAGCGGGATCCAAGACCCCACACGTAGTGCGCAAGAGGAAATGGGAACGCCAGAAGGCCAACATCCAGCTGTCGCAGAAAAACTTCCCACCCCTTCACCAGGGGCGGCCGAATCCTGGCCTGCTCTCACGTGACCGATCCCTTTCACAGAGCGGGAGAAGGAGGACGCACAGCAGCCCCGCCTCGCGGTGGGACTCGAAGACACCGTCTCCCAGAGACAAGGTGAGCTGGGCAAACACCATCTGGGGCGCCGCGTTGGAGGGGTCCGTTGGAACCTTAAGACCCAGAGCATACTCAGGCTACCGATAACGGCGTCGTAGAGGCAGTGGGGAAAGAGAACTCGGTTATGCGCGAACTGGTGCAAAGTTTAATCGAGGAAATGACGAGCTCGGACGCCAGCGCGCCACGGCCGAACAATCCCAGCAGAATGAAGAGCCGTCGGAGCCGACCAGCGTTCCGATCGCTGACGTACCAGCCTGTAGGAAACGGGCCATAGAGCCACAACAGGAGGGAGGTCCTAAAGGCCAGGTACAGGCGGAGATCAGGGGCATCAAGAGCATGCTATGCTACATGCACAGCTCCATCAATACCCTACATGCAATGGTCGCCGAGCTTGCTATCAGGACAGCCTACCTAGGGAGAAACGTGCAGGTGATGATGGGCCATCCTGTCATCGCACAACACCCACAAGTCCCACCTCTGAACAACTAGGGAAGGAGCTGCCACCAAGGGCATCAAAACAACTTCTCACCTAAATCAACATAGCCAGCTATAATTCAAGGATAATCTTATGGCACTGAACTGGCGCGGTTTCGCCGCAAAGAGGGCAGTCTTGCACCAACATATCAGGCACACAGCGCACAAACCGGACTTGATTTTACTCCAAGCAATGTTCATGGCTTCTCCCACCCTTATGGGATACAGGGAACACGCCTGCACAATATTAGGAAATGGAGTATGCACACTCGTCAGAAATGGTCTCACATTCGTCGACCGTGAACTCGGCGGAGTTCAAGCAGAGCACTCATTCATTGAACTTATACCGACCACACGCAGGACGCAGAGCATATGCGTGCTAAATCTATACAGCAACCCATCCAAACGCCGCCAGAGGTTCTGGGCGCTGCTCCAGAAGACACTCAAGACCGCCGGGTCCTAGACGCGGATCAGTGGGGGCGCCTTTAGCACGGCGAAGGCGGCATTGGGTTATGGCTACAGCCCGGCCAAAGAGAGAAACGTCGCACAGATGCGTAGGAGTTAGACTTCGCGCTTATCACAAACCCGGAGCACCCGACGAGGCTTGGCAACTCGGCAACCAGGTCAAGACCCCGGATCTGACGTTCGTCAGAAACGCGGGGACCGCGACCGTCACGTGGAGCAACACGATGGTCGGCCTGGGAAGCAACCCCGCGATCACCAAAATGAACATCTGAACAAACAACACAATGCAAGGCAGCTAGCACACCTTTACGTGACGGATTCGGAGGACTTCAGAAAGCAACGCAACCGAGAACAACTGGAACACAAAAAAATCATGGACATCGAAGCATGGTCCCACGTCCTGGTCGAGGACGCTAAAGCATCGACCAAGACGATCGAGACCGATGTCGACACCGACAATATGGGCAGCAGCCTGGCGCACCTCATACAGGCGAAGAATTCGCTCTCAGCCAGATGTGAGACAGACAGACTCAATCGGACACTCAGAAATAAGGTTGCGGAACTCAACCGTAACATCGAGGAGCACTGCCGCACGCTCAACCGCCAGAAATGGCATGAGCTGTGCAACGCGGTGGGTGGTCAACTGCACAACGGCAAAGCGTGGAGTCTACTAAGGTGTCTGCTGGATGAAACAAACACGAGTTCTTACTAGAGGGACCGCCTCGCACGCCTCCTACAAAAGTGGCTCGGGGAACGTGGGAAGGATGCGGTAGCCGCCCGCCAGCGAGCAAAATACTTGCTGCAGACTCCGACCGTGCAGCACGGCCCGTACAGGGGAGAGCCAAACAAAGAATTAGACAGAGACTTCAGCGTGGAAGAGATAAGAACAGAACTGCACGACCTCAACAGCAGCTCGTGGCTGGGCCTGAAGAATATCGATCTGAAGAATCTCAATCTGAAGAATCGCGGCCTGAAGAATCTCGATGACCGCTCGGTGGAACAACTGACAGAAGACACCAACGCCTGCTGGTGGTGACGCAGCCTCCCATGCCAGTGGAAGACCGCGAAGACGATCCTAATCCCAAAACCCGGCAAACCGCCAAGCCTCGACAACCAGGGCCCCATATCGCTGACATCATGCGTTCGCAAAGTCATAGAGCACTCACTGCTCAACCGATGGCAAGCGGACCTGGAGCAGGAGGGATCTACCCGCCATCCGTCATAGCCTTCCGTCAACACCTCAGAGCTCAAGTCGCCATGATTCAATTGAAACACCAATTGTTGGACAAAAAGACCAGAAGAATCAGGGTGATCCTCGGACTCGACCTAGAAAGCGCCTGTGACAAGGTCGTGCACTCGACGATCCTCCGACAAATGTCGCAACGAAACCTTAGCCTGCGTGCATACAACTACGTGAAAGACCTCCTGACGGGCAGACGCGCAGTACTAGTGGCACGAGATTTTCAGCTGGAAGAGCAAACGCTGGGCAGCGCCGGCATCCCGCAGGGCTCGGTATCTCGCCCACACTGTTCAACCTGTTATGATCGGGGTGGCAGAGAAGCTTCAAAACATCGAAGACGTCGGGCACTTCATATACGCCGACGACATAACTCTATGGGCGAGCAGAGGCAGCGAGGGTGAGCAAATCAGTCTATGCACGAGCAACGGCATGGACATCCCTGTATTCCCGAAAATCAGAGACCTCGGCATAATATTCGACAACACGGGCCACCACGGCGGAGCCTTCACGAGACTAACACATAAGACGTCCAAATGCACGAGACTCCTTAAGACAATCACCAGCAGAAGGAGCGGAATGAGGGAGGAGAATCTTACGCGACTGATGCACTCGTTCGTCATCTGCCACATCACTTATGTCGCGGCCTTTCACAAATGGTACAGGCAAGAAGACAAGATCAACGTCCTCATACGAAGGGTGAACAATATCGCCTTGGGCCCGCTAGAATCTACCAGCACGGACCGCCGGCTCCAGTGGGCATCCACAAAACACTGAAGGAAATCGCAGAGGCACAGCGCACCTCGCAACTGGAAAGATTGTCCGGCACGAACGCTGGCCGCCACATAATTGAGAACCTTGACATTGGACACCACAAACGGCAGGGCCATAAAGTTACCGTCCCAGACAGGATTCGGCTGACACTTAGAGTGGATATGATCCCCAGAAACATTCACCCGGAGTACAACCCAGGCAGAAGAGACGCCCGAGCCTAGGCTCTCCTCAACGCTCATGGCAACGATATGGGTGCGGGATTTGTGGGTGCCGCCGAGTTCGAGAGAGGCTCCCAATTTGCCGTGGCGGTCATCACTTAAGAAGGGGCAACAAAAATATCAGTAAGCATGGAATGCGAACTCGCAAAAGAAGCGGAGGATATATCAGTGGCCCTTGTCTTTACAGACCCGGTGTGCAAAACGATCATCTGCGACTCCAGACAAGCGATCAGGAACTTCGCCGAAGGACGGATATCGCCGCAAGTGGCCGGAATCCTAAGCCGACGCCAAGTCCACCGAGAGCTTGAAGCACAAACTCGACTCCAGTGGTTACCCACACACAATTGGGAAGTCTCCGAGAACCACCGTAACGGCAACGAGACGGCACGCCACGTTGCTCGAACTTACAAACCGCGCCGGCGACGTACCGTGTGTGGTACAGCATGAAGGACCGAATGACGAGCTACAAACAAATCACCAAGGCCTTGCTCTTGGCCAGACGGACCTTCCGACCAGCGACAAGCTGGACAAGTCACAGGCGGTCGTACTCAGGCAATTGCACACGCGCACGCACCCTAGCCCGGCACACTCTCACAGAATGTATCAGAAAATTTACACAAGGAACACATCTTAGGTCTGCCGCAAAGAAGTAGCCACCTTAACCCACATGCTCTGCGATTGTACCAAGGATCCGTACTGTGCTAACTCCGGAACCCTGCCGCCGCGCCTGTCCGCTGCCTTGTGCAGCCCCAGCCTCCACGATATACTCTCGACCATCCAGCAGGTGTGTGAGGCGGTGAAGTGGCAGGGCTTGGACACCCCCAAGCGGCTGACTTAGGCCCGGTCAGCGAAAGCTCTGCAGGCAGTCAATAACGTTTTCACCAACCAACCAACCATGACAAAAAATAGAATTATTCTGGGGTCTTGTCCAGAAACGGAGATAGAAATTTGTTTTTGGCGCTTGCTATAGGCCACCGGACAACCACCCCGACTTCTGCGGACCACTTCATCAATCCCTACATAGATCAACAAATAAATACCCTTAGGTGCCCATATTTCTGTTGTGGTACTTCCGTTATCCAGCCACCTGCCCGGTCATTGCTTCAAGTGACGAATGGGTCACCGTCTAATGGGCAACAATGTTTGAACACTGTACTTGATTTTAATCTTCACTTGGCCATATCTTGCCCTACGTGGGTTAATGATATCCTGAACCTGCTTGCTTCGTGCCCTGACCACATAAAACCCATTAATCCTCTCCCTGGACTTAGTCTCTGAAACCTAACCCAAATATGCATCGCTTCCCAGCTGAGAAAGTAATCCCCCGCATGAACGGTAATCATAGATTACAAGAGACTAAATTTTGACGGCATTAATCAGGAACTCGCCAACTTCTTGGATGACGTTAGGAATACGTTCTTAACTCGAAGTCCCACCGCTAATTGGAAACTTTTCAAGACTACAATGCTTGATCTCGAAAACAAATGCATTCCTACTACCCTAACTAAATTTCATTTCATTTCATTTATTATCCTTAAGTGCCCGTAGACATTACGTAAGAGGAAATGACAGGGTTTGAAGGAGTACTATTGATCGAGACCGAAAAATAACAAGAAGGTGAACATGAAAGCCGGAAAATAAAAAACAAAAAATACCTTAAATACAAATTACACCAAAAATGTGCAAAGGTAACAGTGAAGTCAAGCGAACAGAATTCTAAAATACAAAAAGCAGTTGAGGCCTCATTAAGGCCACCAAGCCAGAACCGTACAATTATATCATTAGGACATCATGTGGACGTCTTCTCAAGCTTATCTCTAAATTGTTTGTTATTGGTGCACGTGGCGATGTCGGCGGGTAAGGCGTTTCATAGTATAAAAGAGTTTGGAAAAAAATGACGAAACCGATGCTGAAGTTGCGCCGGTTATCGGGGCTAATGGGCAAGTGCGAGTTCAGCAGGGTGATATTCTCTGAGGCGGGCGTAGTAACGTGTGTGGTGATTCTGGCCGGTAAACGAAATTATGGAGGAGCCATAGGCGAGCAATCACGCGGCGTGATTCAAGGGTAGGGAGGGAGAGAGATAGTTTAAGGGCAGTGATGCTGACATGATTTAAAGATTGCGATGTGATAAAGCGTGCACCGCGGTTTTGAATCGATTCAAGTTGTACAGTTAAGTATGCTTGTGATGGATGCCAGATGGCCTATGCATATTCCACTTTCGGCCATACGAATGTTAGAAAGTAGTCTTTATTTTTTGAGAAGCAAGTTTAAGGTTACGGTGAAGATATCCGACAGTACGCGAGGCTTCCGAGCAAATGGTGTCAATATGCGTGGCACAAGAAAGCCATGACGTCATGTGCACCCCGAGGTATTTGTATAATAGCACTGAGCTGATCCGTTTATTGTTGACGTGCTAGGGGTATTGAGATATGGCATGCTTCGGAGAAAATGAGAATGATTTGCATTTTGTTAGGTTTACTGGCATGTGCCATTTTATACACCCTAGTGAAAACCTGTCTTAGTTTGATTCCATGTTAGAATGATCATCGGTGGCGTAAATGGTTTGGTTTAATGTGCGGTCATCTGCAAAGAGCTTTAGGTTTGTTGTAATGTTAGCAGGCAGATCATTTATGTATATTAAAAAGAGTAGAGGCGATAAGCTTGCACCACGCGGGACTCCGGACGATACGCTTGTTAGACAAGACTTTGGCTCATTAGCCAAGGTGAATTGCGATCCCGAGGTGAAATCAGATCCCAACTGCCAATGGTTTAACAGACAGCTAAAATTACGTTTCTTTCAGTAATCGAAAGACACGCTTGCACAGAACGGCTCACCTAAGCCGAAGGTCAGCTTCTTGGGAGCGCTACAGCTCATCCCTCAAACAATATTTAACCGAAGTCGAAGTTGCGAAAATCAAATCCTTTTCTGGCGACCTACTAGAAATTCTTCAATCAAACCGCAGCAAAACTTGGCCCATGCTTTTCCCGGCGTGAGAATCTCATCGAATAGAGCAAACAAACGCTGGCGGAGGACCAATCGATGCCGGTCAGTGTGCTTCTCGTTTAAACGGCTACTTTTCGTGTCTTTTTTCCTCTGTCAATACCACTGACAGCGTAACACTGCCCGATCCTGCAGCTGTAACGATGTCAGAAATTGAAATCTCCCCAGAAAGAATATTGAAACTGATTAACGATTTAAACATTTTGTCCTCGGGTGGGTGGGACAATATTAACAGTGAATTACTAAACAGACAAAATTTCATACCAGATACCCTTTGATCTTCAGACAATCATTACAAAGAGGAAACTTCAAGACGACTGGAAGCAGGCTCAGGTTGTTCCAGGTTTTAAATAAGGCAACCCAGCAATCCCAGAAAACTACCGACCAATTTCCTTAACCAGTATCCCATCTAAAATGCTCGAACATATCATAGCTTCGAACCTAATGACATATCTAGAGTCCATCAATTTTTTTCTGTGAGCAGCAACATGGTTTCTGGAAAGTATTATTGTGCGAAAAACAACTGGCCGAATTTAAACATGATATGCTACCCTTCGCAAGCGAAAATCTTCAAGCTGACATAATATTTTTAGATTTCTCTTAAGCATTCGACCTTGTCCATCGTAACCTATTCCGTTCTAAACTACGCGACCTCGGAATGTCTCCGAACATAATTTCCCGGCTAGATTAAAAAAAACCGAAGCATTTGACAACCGCTAATGACTACGACACGCCTTTCTCTGACGTAACGTCAGACGTCCCCCAGAGTGCCTGTGTCTCCCTACTTCTCTATCTAACAAGCATATATGACTAGCCCACTAATGTGGTAACCAAATTAAGACCTTCGGCCGATGACTGCGTTTTAAACTATTCAATCTGTAAGCCAGACGATACCAGTGCACACATTATAGATTTAATTTCAGCTTGGTGTGGTAAATCACTTATGCCATTACCCTAACAATGACGCACTTCACACGAAAAATAACCACAGCACAATACACCTACGGCAATAAAGTCTTCAGATTAGCCGTGTTGTGGATCGGACACCTCGTTGCGGGTGCGCCGCCAAGAAACGAAGCCGTGGGACCCCTAATGGAACGACCCTTTTAATGGCGATGACTTGGTTACAATGATAATGATAGTAATGCACGTACGCTCCGCTCGAGCGCTGGGTCTCTTCTTCTTCGCCGCCCGTTAGTCTCCAACAAGCCGTACATCATCACAAAAGCACCTGAGAGTGCATCTCTTATCGTCGCTGGCATGGCCAATCCATATTAAATCATCTGTACAGAAGCCTCACGCACACTCGGATACTTGCGTCACCACTTGAAATCAGACTCGCTGGACATTAAAAAGTTAGCTTGAAAACTCATGTGCGCCCGAAACTAAAATATGCTTGTTCAGTCTAGCCCCCCTCACAAACCTATCTTAATAAAGCATTACAAAAGAATCAAAACCGCGCTGCCTGTTTTATTTACCCCTAATACTCCAACGATATCTGCGTTAGCGCACTAAAAGTGTCATTGAACCTGCCGTCACTTCCACCTCGTCCTATCATTCCTCGACTATGTCTTATGTATTCTTTACGCTTTTTTGTCACCCTCAGGAACGGCTTGTAGTCCTACTACCATCCCAGAAAACTTCATCCCGCATAAACCACAGCCAGCCAATCGCACGAATCAACGCACGTACTGCTGCAATGATTACCTCCTTTTTGAGTTTTGTTGCGTTGTTTATTATACCTCGTACACCCCCGTTACGTAATGCCTTCGGCCTTTAAAGGGCCCATGTGGACAAAACGTAACTTCGGTTCATTCGAAATATTGCGTCGTTTCTAAGGTAACTTTTTTCATCACTTCAACAAGGCATCACGTTTAAGGTAACCTTCGCTCAAATAAGCTACATAATTGGGAAAAAATAAAGCCATCCCACTTAATGTAAAAGCTGTCGGAAGTGCAGAGCAGTAATTCGCCGCAACGGGCTCTATAGCCGTTATCCGCTCACTGCTACGCCCAATGCAAATCAAATTTCCCGCCTGCGCAGTGCTCCCGTGCCCCGTCCCTGAAACGGCGGCTGCGGGAGTTCTGTTGTTTTTGCGCTTGCTTTTCCTCCCGCACGTGCAGGCGTTGCACTGAAACTTCTTTTGGCTTGCGATTTTAAAAACCAACCCAACGAGTGTTGCCAACTTAATGAACGCGGGCGCTGCCAGCCAATAACGTATATTTTGCCTGAAACGTACTTACAGTTTTATTTGCGTTAAACGACGGGGAGATATATGACAAGCGCCAGCGGTTAAGAAGTTTTGTACGCTTATGACTATGTAAGCCGCTTGGCTTCCGACGTTTCTGGGTTGCGCCGTGACGACAGAATACCGTGTGGATCTACTTAGGTCCAGCGATCGAGCTACGGCGACAAAGCGAGCCTCTGAAGTTCTGTGCACCTAAAAGGGAATGACCATGCGACCCATTGGCTCATTTCCCGCAACTGTACCTATGATGTCATATGTGGCAGCTCTGCGATTGGCTGAGGCCGGCAAAAACAAACGGAAATTAGGAGGGCACTGCCAAACGATGTTTTTCAGCTTATATTGAAGCCACATTCTTTTTATAGCAGCACAAATGGCGGGGTTAAAATTGGAATAAACATTGAAGTACCGATGCGCATAGCTGCTGGCGGCACTGCGCACACTATGCTGTTTTAGCTGGCCAGCCCTGTCGCACTTTGTGGTTGTCTCAGACGACACTGGCTGATTGGCGTAAGTGATGGTATCTTACGTGACCATGTTTGTCGAGCGAACGCCATGTTGCGCGACACGATTATTTTTTGCCTTAAACAACAGCATGCCAGGTGCAAATACGGTCAAAAACAAAGGCAGAAAACGACCCGCTGCGATATGATGGCGCCATCTTGGTTGACTTAGGGTAAACAAGGCGCCTCAGCACATATTAAATCATTGCAGACGTCACGGAAACACACGATTTGGCGGGAGAATCAAAAGTTTAATTTGAGTTGATTAATTTATCAGTGAATAAAGTATCCTTTGCTTCCGGGAAAGAGAAGGGGGCACCACAAAACACCAAATGTTTGGAAACAAACTTGCATTTTGTCTTTTTGAACACTTAAGTGGAATAAATGAAATGAAATTATTCCAAACTTTCTTCGGCAGTCTTCGAGCTCTTAAGATATTATTTTATTTTTTGTGGGTCCTGAGGTGTCAAGCTGGATAGTTGAGGTAGGAGTTGGCCACTTGAAAACCTGTCTTGTTATGATTAGGGTGTTAATTTTTGTACCTAGCCTTCGGTGTGTTCGAGGTAAGCCGTACCCTTAGGTGATACGCGGCACTATGAAAGGTCGTACTTGACGCGAAGTCGCCTCGGCCACAAGTCGGAGTGTTTCTTCGTTATTCTTGCGATCGCCTTAGCTCTTGATGCGCTCCATTTCTTAGTTTCTTGTCTGTAGCTTATTTGTGCTGTCCTGTGGAATAGGTTCTTGGAGGATCTTACCATAGTTTGTTGTTAGTACGCCCACATTAGATGTATATTCCAATGTTGTCACTTGTTTCTTCACTGGCGTTTCCCTCATCGGTTGAGCAGACTTCTTCAAGGCGGATTCCAGACCTCTGCTTCTGCATTAGCCATCAAATGCACAAGCTGCCCGCCACAATGACTACGCCTCCACCATTCCCTGTTAACCACTATGCAATTATATCATCAGCACATAACTCATGTGCGTGAAAAATGCCGCGGACGTAGTATATAGCAGTGGACAGATCCTGTATAACCGGGTTGAAGAGTAGGGCGATAGACGTTCTCCCTGAGGACTTCCCTTAGACCGTAAAATTATGGGCTCCCATTTAATATTCTACAGGGTTATAGCATCTTTCCAAGTGAAACGAAAACCTCTGCTGTACCGGTAGATACCAAGAATGCATACAATCACCGTTAACCCCATCTGTAGACTGGCCTATGTTCATTATTAAACGGGTTCTATTACGTTGAGAGATAAAATTCACCGGTTTGGGCCATGG
Organism: Haemaphysalis longicornis; assembly: GCF_048455015.1. Taxonomy (NCBI): domain Eukaryota; kingdom Metazoa; phylum Arthropoda; class Arachnida; order Ixodida; family Ixodidae; genus Haemaphysalis; species Haemaphysalis longicornis. The sequence continues at coordinate 592,343 of NW_027526213.1, forward strand.
TTAGCGTTTCGAGGAGATTTTTGTAGGCCCACGACACTATTCCTGGGTGACGTCAGTGGCCAAATTTGAAATATTGTGATAACAAATATTAAGTTCGCATTTAATTTTTTTACTCTTTGTTTTAACTTACGAATAGTTTTCTGAAAGACAAAGTAAGGTCAGCCAGGTTTGTATGGGCTTTCCTACCTTGGTTGTCTTGCTACTTTTCCAGAGGAACCGCTTTTGAGCCTTCTTGAAGCTTGGTGTTTAATTCGAAGGTCCGGATATTCTTGATGCAAAGTGTACAACGAATACGCGTCTCGTCCTCGTGTACCAATGGCAACCTGGGTTGTATTAGAGTACAGTTTGAGATTTTCGGTTATTTTAATGACGGCTAAACCGCCGCTTAGTTCTTTATTAACATTTTTGTAGATCTTTTTTCGGCTCTCCATCGTACTCACGCTACCCTTAGGCGGCCTTGCTACAGAGGGTTTTCTCGGCTAGTCGCTTTATGCCCTTTTCCTAGGAATGTTCCACATTTTACTTTGTTGGTGTGGTCTTGTGTGAGTACTCTACGTCCGGTTAGGATCCCACGGCCCTCACCAGTTTCGAACTTTTCCATAAGCCGAACTTTTTACGCGTGTTTTGGCGCCACGTAATCAAGTTTTCTCAGGTAAGAATTGAAATGACAATGATCACAATAATGTATTTTTTTCCTTTCCGTAATCACACGAGCAACGGGCTGTTATCCCGTTTATGGGTGAGTATCAACGGACCGCATAAAGGCCATGCAGACAAAACGCAAGTTTGGTTCATTGCAAAGATTTCCCCGTTATTATCAATCTGACACCACTTTTAACACACACTTCTCTCAACTAAGCTATATAATATACAAAGGGAACGACCATTCAACCCACTAGCTCATTTCCCTCAACAGAACCTATGATGTCACCCGCCCACCTGTGCGATTGGCTGGGGCCGGCAAAAGCAAAGGCAAATTAGGCAGGGTTTATAAGCTTCCTAACGATCTATTTGCGCTTAAATGTAATGCATATTTATTTTACAGCAGCAAGAATGGTGGTGCAAACAATGATAGTATATAAAATATACGTAAAAATCGAAGTACCGGCGCGCACTGCTCTCGGTACTGGGCACACTATGCTTGTTATAGCTGCACAGCGGTGTTTGCTTTGGAGTTGCCTTTCATGAGCCTGGCCAATTTGAGTAAGCGATGTTGTCTTACGTGACCCTGTTTGTCCAGCGTGCCCCATGCTTCACGAAAGGATTACTGTCTACCATAGCAAAAGGGAGCCAGGTGCAAATACGGTCAAACACAAAGCAACAATGGACAATGGCCCGCACCTCAGTATGGCAGCGCCACCTGGAAGGACTGAAGGCAGGGAAGGCTGCAGAGCCAAATAACGCACTGGAATTTCATTTCAATATTCGCCATTTTGACTTTGTGTGCGACGTCACAAAAAGACACGATTTGGCGGGAGAATAAAAATTTTAACCTTAGTTGTATAATTTCTCAGTGAATACGGCATCGTTAGCTGACAGATAAGCGCGGGGAACGTTATAACTTTTTCGAATAAAAGAAACTTGTATTTTGTCAGCATGGCCCCTTTAAGGTTATCAATTTTCTGCCCCGATGACGCACCTATACATCAAACTTACAAAAGAACATATTTTGCTCGGTGACAGCTAACTGCCCTATTTCATAATAAAAGTCAGTGGAGGGCTGTGGTCTCAAATTAATCTTTATTACGCTAAACTGAACTTAAAACTAAACAGTATATCTATACTAATTCAAAAAAAAAATACGCGCAGGCTACTTAGTCTTTCTTGGAGCGTCACATTTACGTGAAATTTTACAACGCCCTCAAATAAATCGCGAGGGTGAGATTCTGCAAAACGAATTGTGAAAATACCGAGGTCTCCCCTAGCACTACGCAAAGGTGAGGGTGTAATAAGATGGCGTATAGGGAAAGGCAAATAAAACCATGCAATTCCATGTCCATTCAAAAATATGCGCGCACTCTATGCTGAAGGACGTTACTTCATTGCACCTACAGAAGAGGTGAGAAATTTCTAGCGTACGGCTAACGGGGTCTGCACATCGATTTATCGGAAATCTTTCGAAAAAGATTGATAAGCTAATAGGCTAGGTCATAACGCTGTGTTTACTAAAAAGTGTGAATTTTGTGGAGGCATAGTCAAAAACGCACTATCACCATAGGTACTGATGAACGTACACACCATTTCTTCGAGGCACTATTTACTTATGCCCTTGAGTCCCCAAATTATTTTTGTAGTCGCAAGCACCTAATGCTTTGAAAATCACATCGTGTATTTTCCATGAGAAGCAACGCTGAAAAAGCCAGCTGAAGTAGTCTACACTGACAGAAGTATCAAAGCACCACATTGTAAAAACGGCAGTACATATTTGCTTGGATATTAAAAATTTGGGTAAGCGGGTATATGGCTTCACTGTTCCATCGGTGGTTTTCGGCGCTTTATTGCAACAATAAAATCATCTTCTGCTTAGATTGCGAAAACGCAAATAACCCTGATATCACAACCACCTATCATTTCGGACTAGCTATTTTCCACAAGTCGATTGGCCAAAATGTGAGTTATCCGAGCGTATTGTGAGTTTTGGCACGTGTCCCACAACACGGTGCACGGCTACAAAACATTAGTATACGCTAGGCATGCCAGCAAAATTCAAATATTTTCTCTCTTTATAATATACGGCTGCCGCACAATCTTGGTTATTTATTTCTTCACGTCATCGCGATCAAGTTATCCTACCTGCTCAGCAAAATATGTAACAAGAAACCACAAATATTTAGCGCAATGTACAAGTAAGATTGCAATTTTCCAGCGACAATAATGGACAGTTTAACTGCACATGTAAAAGTTATGTATAAAATACGCCGTTTTTCTCAGTTTCTACATCTCAATTATATGCTTCTAATGTCATACTTCATAAAAAAGTTTATGTAGTAGTTTTGTTCCGGTCACCGTGCTAATGACCTTTTCGACTACACGTTCTGCCTCACCACGCTCCAACTGTGAGTACAAAAAAAAACATGTGTAAGAACGGCTTTGTATGTGTTGTTATATCCGACAGGGCGTGAGTGATTGCTTAATGACATTCCTAGTGCAGGGTGCTTGCCTTCACCAGTAACGCTTATGCTTTGCCGCTCGTCTTTTCTGTTCCATAATTCGCTTTCTCATTACGTTACCCTTTCTGAGTCTCATCATTCATCTCGTTTCTTGTTTCTTACGGCCATTTTCCACAAACAGCTACAAACAAAACCCACCAAAATATTTTATTACAGTTTCACCCTTAAGTAGAACCTTAAACAAATGACAACAAGTTACCTAGATAAAGTGCTAGCTCACCAGTACGGAACCTCACCCGCCCTGCCCCCCGTCGCACTGCCGCCTTGTCAATGCCCCCCAAAAAGGCTTAAAGCAGAGAGCCCACCAAATGGCCAACTGCTCAAAGAAAAACAACAGGGTCAAATAATGCTCGCATGACGCCACATGTCGCAACGAAGCTCCAATTAACAATGTGCCTAATTCAGCCGAGGAGTAACTTCGGTATATTTGACGCTTTGTTTTACAACCAAAGAATCGTTAGGCTAAAACCGCTTATTTTCTTGTCTGACATGGTATTCATTTCACTACAACACAATATGGGTAGAATATTTACAAGCTCTACAACTATCCACACATATATGCGGGTCCCGTGTGTGATTGAAGAAAAAGGTTTCCTAATATAAAGATCAATTTTATAGACGCGTGGAAAAAAAAGGGGCAACATTGCACATCTAATAAACAGGGCATACTATTAGAGGTGTGAGTCAGTATTCCTGTTGACATCCTTAAGAAGAATGAGCATTTCACAAAACTTTCGTCTCCAAGACACTATCGACTGAGCTTGTCTATCTAGCAAACTCTTTTTTGATAAGCCATAGAAAGTGGTCAAAAAATGATATAGCAAATCACCATGTCCGTGTAATACAACCTATATGTACTACTGCCCGGTGTAAAGCCAAAGTCCGGAAGAGCTGTTTGAAACGCACCCAATAAGTCCGAAATGGTTAGAATTCGTAAACCAAAGTGCAATTGTTTCCAGTACCTCGCACAGGTGAGAGTTTACACTAAACACGGACATATTACAATTTGGCAGCCACGTTTAAACAGGCAACAGGCAAAGTTTTGGTATGCAGTTTGAAGAAGAATGTTTTGTTCGTTGCGAAATCAGAATTTTTCGGGCGCAGAAGAGGGCATTTTGTGCGGTTCCTTCACAATAAGCAGTTCTATTATTGGCGCTATATTATTAATTGAAACGAAGTCCCTGTAAAGTATCAAATTAGACACGTTGAACAGGTATTACGACAAGAAACGAACCACAAAAAACCTCGGTTGACTCCTCTGTCATAGGAATCGGTAAAACACGAAAGTAAATGTGCTGCGAAATATGCAGATGAGCAGTATTTGCGGGTCGGCGGCTGTCTTGTGGGCGTGCTTGGCGAGTGACGTCCTGCTGGAGGGTACTTTGGCAGGCGTACTGGCGTCATTTCCGTGACGCATATGACGTCAGTGAAATATTGGTTTATCCCGGCATAAAACACTTTCGTGTTAAAATGTAAAACTCGAAAACAAACAACTATAATTATAACACACTCTTCAGTATAAAAGTTGCTTTTCCGCAAGCACACCCTGCGGGAAGGGGTGCACCATTTACAGGCCGCTTGCTTCGTTGTACTGGCATGACTTCAGTGACGGATATAACGTCAGCAAAATCTTCGTGCTTCCCGGAATAAAACACTTCCTTGTTAAAAACGTATTTTAATGCGCTTCATTCCAAAGCCCCGCAAGCAAGGTGCCTGCGAAACGTACTATAGCCTAACAAGACAGCCCAAAAGATTGACAAGGGCCTGACTTGCAACAAAGGTGGATAACACGGTGAGTTCGGCCCAGGAAAAATAGAAACGTAGTACTATTTCACGCAGAAAGGGATTAGTTCAGCCCACTCCACTTCGGAGGCTGGTTTAATTTGGTTTTCCCGCCTAATTGGCTACATAATATATTACAACAAAATACACAAATGTAGCGGACACCTGACAAAAACCCGTGTGTGTGACCCTGAGCGCAATGCAGAATTTGCATCATATACAGCGACTTCGTTACCATGTTACATGTCCATGCCGTACAAAATATTGAGGCGTTGTGCAGCACACAAGCTTAAAAATAACAGCAAACACCCTTATTTCGCTGTAGCGAATAGCAGGTACTGCGCCTGTAGAAGTCCAACAGTACGCCAACATAACCAAGAACTTCACCGGAAAATTTAATGCTGGCACAGTCGGTGTAATACTATCAGCCGCTTCAATGTCCATAGCTCTTCCAAGGGGTGCCCTTGATATCATAAACTAGCCGAAATTCATGTCATATAAAAAACTTCATGATACTCATTTTCTGTGCAGAAAAAACGAAGTAACCAAAATCCACTAATTGTCTAATGCAGAGCCCAAAACACAATTTATGCTGCTGAATATACCTACGCTACTACGTAAACGTTCATAGAATAGGGTAAAAAGTACAGCCGGTACTGAGACCTGATTGTTATTACTTAGCCGTGTACATAAATTACTACAGTAGACAGGTACCCCCCAGATAACTACCGTACGTTAGCACGCTCTAACTAAGACAAAAGATATTGATAACGTGGCCAAGTGACTTTGAAAGGTCTGTGCGGAGTAATACGGATACTCATCTAAATATTTGCAGAACTTAATGGCAGTGCGTGGAATGTGTAACCTCACCTTTATTGACAGGCCGCGCTGTTCCCACGCTTGGTGCGGCTGAATAAGCAAACACCTAGCAAACAAAAGATGGTCAGATAGTAAAGTTGTGAATGTGTTTTAGTTAATATTTCTTAAAACAATAGTTCTATAAGCATCATTTCGTCGCAATGTTTCTATTCAATTTTGGGCATTGCTACTGGGTGGTTTTTGTGCATGAACGGGCAGCATAGTTATATCTAGACAAAAATCAAAAACTTTAGGCAGAGTGGACATGAAGCAGACTCCTAAAACCAAAAAATATCTTCGTTGTCTGTGCTTATTAACTTCAACATCTCCCGAAATATGTAATTTACCATTTGTGAGTAGGGATACTGAAAAGTAAAGTGTTCGAACTTACCACCCTCCCATGCGGTAATATTAGGGGCAAATGTTTAGCTTTTGCTCCCCAGAACAGTATTAAACTGTGGTTAAGCTGTCTAGGGACTAATTTTTTGGTACGGTTTGGGGAAATTTTGCACCATCTAACCAATATTTGCAAAGGAGTGGGCAGCGCCAGAATTTAATTTCAGAGTGTCGGAGAAAGAGGTCGGGTTTCAAACAAAAAAGCAAATATATTTAAACCACATCATGGTTTTCGTCAACAGCCCACTCACGCACACTGCAGGACGAAGGCCTCTCCTATAGATTTCCAACAGCTCCTGTCTTCGGGCGCTCGAGTTCACTCTTGACTACCAATTTTTTTATTTTATCTTTCCATTGCGTTGATTGCCTTCCCCTTCTTCTAGGCCCAGCTCTTCCAATCAGGTGTGGCATCCTAATTTTCCACCCGTTGTCGTTTTGTCTCGCTACATGGCCACCCAAGTTCATTTTTTTCCTTCACTTGAACTATGATATCATCTACTCAATTTTGTCGCCGATCCTGGAAGTTCATTTTGTGTCTCTCAGCGTTACTTCAAAAATTCTCCGTTCCATGGCCCGTTGAGCCGATATAAGTGTCTTTCCACATGTTTACTAGGCGCCAAGATTCAGCTTCATATGCCATCGTCGGCACTATGCACTGGTTGTGTGTTTCTAGTGATAACGGTAGGTTACTTTTCTTTGCTTTGGAGTGCTTGATAAGTGCCCCCCCCCCCCTTGCCCGTACCTGTCCTCTGCCGGATTTCTCCTTTGTGGTTTGATTAAATTCTTTTGCTTCCCCACCGTTTCGTTTCCTAAGATGAAGAGGGCGCTTTGGTTGTCTATTTCTCATTACTTTAGAATTACTCACATATTTTTGTAGCCCCACTGCCCTGCTTTCTTATTGTTGTGCCCCAAACATTCTTGTAGGTGTTCTGCTGCCTCACTCCGCAAGACTATGTCGTCTCGAATCCTCAAATGACTCACGTGTTCTCCGTTTATCGTTAATCCTGCGTTTACCCAGTCACCCTGTCTGAATACCCCCTCAAGACATGCTGTGCACATTTTCGGCGAAATGGTGTCTCCTCGCCTACTCCCTGTCGGATCGGGAATTTATCGCTTTGCGTGTGAAGTATCACACTTCCCGTACATCTCTTATATATGCCGTCTACACGCCTTATGTAAGTCTCTTCGATTCCCTGGTCTCTAATGGTTTTGGCACAGTGGCAATGCGTACTCAGTGAAACGCTTTCTCATAGTTTAAAAATGCCACGTGAAGGGTTTTATTGTATTAGGTGAATACCTTTCCCTAAACCCACCCTGCTCTCTCGGTTGTTTGGAATCTAGGTTCTCACCTACGCGACCAACTACAACCTTGGTAAACCGTTCATAAACACCCTAAGTGGGTAATGCGCCTGTAACTTTTAAGGCACGTGGTACCTGTCTTTTGTATGAATGAGATTATTGTTATGGATCTGATTAGGCTATAGGTACGTTTCGAGTCCTGAACCACTCCGAAAATAGTGCGGCAAGGGGTGCTAAGTAAGATTTGGAGCAGCGATCTTAGGATGGTTAGATGCGGGGTGAGGCTTAACATTGAAGGAGAAAGAAGGAAACTGATGAAAAATAAGAACCCGGCATGGATTCACGCAGGTTAAGGAGGAAGGAGTTTAAAATTCTTCAAAAGAACTTCGCGCTTCTAAAACAAAATGAGTATAGCGTAGACAAGTCAAATACAAACCTAACAATGCCAACCACAGAATCTGCAGCGGTTGTGGGTGAAGCAGCATGCAGAAAACACACTGAAAAACTGAGAAAACGAAGGGAATAATTGCGAAACCAAAGAGCATGAAAGTGCCAAGTACAGTGAATAAAGTTCAATTAGCAGAGCTGCCTAAATTAACAGAAGTAAAATAAACGATATTCGTACATAAAACATGCCCATGATCGAGAAAACGCAGCAAATCGGATAAGGCTTGAAAGCAACTAAGAGTATATCGACAGCTAGACATCGACTAACTAGACATCGACAAGAACACAATATACGCACTCAAAGATGAGCAGGATAACATGACGTACAGCATTGACGAGTCAATAAAGGTAGCAGAACTATTCTACACCAGACTGTATTCCCACGACATTAGACAAGGGGTAACTACTGAGAGTACAAGCTTAACTTGCGATGTCCCACAGGTAACTAAAGAGGCATTATGAAGGTTATAAAAGGCATAAAATGTGTGGAGGCTGTAGGTGACGACGGCATAAAAGTGGATCTTCTGAAGGAGGGAGGAGATATTGAAGACACTAGGGTCCTGGAAATTGATTTTTATTGTGCAAAGGAGAATAGCAGCCTCACAGTAGTCTGTCTTCGTTGGTGACGCGACAGAAGAGCACGATACGGTAATAGCCAGAGTTGACTGAGACCACCTTGCATTGTCGCGCTCTAGCCTTGAGTCGGAGGAAGGGTAGATGTCCGGCCTTGTCCTGGGGCCAATACCAATTAAGCAACATAAAATTGTCCTGGCAGCCCGTCGTCGCCAGGAGTCATATTTTCGCCTTATCGGTCTGTCCTCCACACCATGCGTGCCCTCCACTCGGGTGAATTGACGATACCGCAATGTGTTGGCATGCGAAACTGGCTTTCAAGTATCTTTTCGACTGTAGGCTCGAGCCGAGAAAAAATTCAGAACACCAGGGCAAGAAAACTTAGTCGACCGCGATGCCTACCGCGGCTAAAATAATAGAGGTCTTATAATAGAGCAGTTATTTCGTACAAATGGTTGTACAAAAGAAACGAAACGACCGAAATGTCGTTATCAATGAGAATATACTCTCCGTTGAATAATTTCACATATTACTTTCTAAATTAAGGTATAATTTTCTCTGCTAGTCACAATACGCCAATTTTAATTATCATCAGGGATGAATGTTCTATCACAGTGGTGGCGCTCATCGGGTGAAACAGTGCGTTTTGAATTATCACTGTGTATAGCAGGATTGTTCCGGGACTGTGCACACGCCCCTTTGCTGCGCAGTGCATCCAGCCTTTTAAGAGGACATTTTACTCTACCGATTTCCTTAACCCAGCCATCAGGCACATAGCTATCAATTCCATCCACATTGTAAATACATTTAGGCAATATTTGTTCAATTTATACCTGCATAAAGCACTAATGGAGTCACATTCAATGGCTATGAATCGAACATCTATTTGAACAGCTACCAAGCTGCCAATAAAGGCACATGCATAGAAAAAGAGAACGTTGAGTGTTACCTACCCTCAGGTGAGCTATCATAGCATTTGGTAGCAGCCAGGGATTCAGGCACGCTTGGACACAAGCTGTCACTAAGTGTCTTATGAGAATTTTCGAGGTAGGGGTATAACATTTTCATTCGAATTTTCGGAGTCGCTCGCTGCTATAGGGTGCAGCCATGAGTAATAAAGCACCGTCTACAGTGAAGAAACTTGTTAAGTGATTTCTAGATCTGGCTACTAAATTTGATAAACTTTATACGGATGTGCAGGAAGTGGAGTGGATTGAGTTTGTTAGTAAAACCTTCGACACATTCAAGAAAACTTTGGAGAGCGTCTGTACTGATGTTCGTACTCTTCGTAAGGATCGTGAATTCCTGAAAAGGGAAAACGAAGAACTCATGAAAGAGCTGGCGGCTTCAAAGGCAGAAGTCGTTAAGCTGAAGCCGTATAGAAGGCAAATAATAAAGAAATCAAAGGTATGCCATTTGATTCGAAATAGAGGCTGGGGAACCCAGTTCAGACGCTTGCATGAAGTTGAACATCGAGCTCCTCTAATCGAAGGTTGACGTCGTTCAGAGGGTGCCGTCACAAGGCAAAGAGAGGACGAATATAATTGTTCAGTTCATCTCTACATCTTTGCGCAGTAAAGTGCTAGATACTGCCAGGAAGAAAACACTATAGCGGCGGTCGACTTTGCAAAGGCACACCCATTTACGTAAATGAGCATCTCTTTCTGGAAAAAAATGTAGGGCTCGGGAAAGCCATACACTTGCGCACGGGGCGGGGATGGAAATTCTCGTAGATCAAAGGAGGCAAGATCCTTGTGCACAAAGCTGAGAATTCCCCAGTAATTCACATCGCCCGAGAAAGCGACCTGGCAAAAATAGTTTAAGTCCGAAGCACCGCTGTTGGTACCTGCTATGCTGTCAATTAGTCATCTGAACAATTGTCACAATCCAAGCTACACTTTTAGCCTCCCACATTGCAACATTGCAGCATTAATAGGAACATCAACAGTATTCAGCTAATGCTAGGTGCTCTACATTTCAAATACGGCGTACTTACTCTAACGGAAACTTGGCTTTAGCCTGGTGAATCGATCAACATCCCGAGCAGCAGAAATTGCCAATACCAAGCATGGCAAATGATCAGTGGCCAATGTTTCCGAGCTTGGCAATACTTCGGCCGCCATCATTGGCTGGCGCTTGGGAAAGGTGACAAGCCAACAATTGGCCAAGCTCTGGAAGGCCAATATTGGACAACGCTTGCCAAAGTATGTTGCCATGATATTGCCTATAGGTGGACCCCAGGCTATTTTCATGCACATTTTTGGCTTTGTGGCCAATCCTTATGACCAATGGCTATTTTATGAGTTGCCTCTCGGCCCCATTTGTGCTTTATACGTGCCATTGTACAGCAAATTATTTAACGAGTGCGCATTATTTATTTATAGCGCACTCCTTAAATAATTTTTTTGTACAATTGCATGTATAAAACAGAAATTGGACCGCGACACACAATAAACACACTGCATCAACTTTGCGAAGCAATTACGCGACATGCCAAAAACAATTCAGTAACACAACACGCCGGGTCTCTCTCTGTAGTTTTTTTATTATGCATATCAAATTTGCGAGAACCTGGCTTAACAGTGGCATGAATACGAACACAAACACGAAAGCACCGACACACACAATAGTCGAGAAATAAATTTAAAAAGCGCTGCTCATGAAGCGCGAACAGATTATGCTTCATTTAACTGCTTGCGATGCCCACAAAACCGAAGCATTCAGGTAAATGAAAACAGGACCATTATCCTCGGTCATTCGCCGACCTGCCAAGATCACTGTATGTTGTTGAACAGCACTATTGTAGAATAGCCTAGCTTGGAAAGCTTGTCTCGGCTGCATCTGCCACTTGTCCACGGGAAACACCTTTACATCGTTGCGCCTGTAATAAGTAAATAAAATAGTTCACCACAATGCTAAATGCACGCTGCTTACTAAATACAGCACCTAGCACCAGCCTTACCACATGTCCGTGTGAAAGTATGTCCGTGCCTAAAGTTCTAGCTTGTTAACACTCGCTATGCACTAATCATGAAACATAAAACGTACTGCACTATTCATTTTTCAATACTGCGTTCTACGGTAGCAGTTACTTGGCTCGTTCTTGAGAAAACACTCCGCAATTTCACCGAAAATGCACTTTACTCCTGTTGCAGTCACGCAAGGTAATTAAAAAAAGTCCAATACACAAAGGAACACGGCCGCGGTTCCGCGAAATTTTGTTGTGGCTACTGTACCCTCCTAAACATTTAATCGCGACTGAAATTTCGTGCCGTCAACGTTTTATTGGCGTAAGTTTTGTTTTCTAACAACTCGGGACCCCCTGACTACAAGGCAACGCACTACACAATGGGTTCGTAACGCACGAACGTTGTTTTTTTTTGCAAGACATTAACCAACATGGAGGTTGAATAGAAACCTTGTAACCTTTGAATGCATTATATTTTGAGGGGTAATAAAACAAAGCCACTATTAAAGTATAAAACTAGTTACGGTGTTGCTGTCGCCGTCGCTCACTTCTGCCTCGTCAAACGCGACAGATGCAAATGGAACCGACGGAGAGGCCCAGCGACAGTGTAATTAGTTTGTCGCTCGACAGTATCTTTAAGTTGCTCAAGAAAATAATGAAACGAAAGCTTCATTTATAGCTAGAGTTTTATTAAGCCAGCTTAGTACATCCGCAACTCTTATACTGCACACGAGTCTTGCTTCAACGCATGCTGAACGTCGTGAACCTGTAGTGGGAGCACGGCCGCTTGTTCGGAAAACACAAAGCCGGAAAAAGGATAGCTAGAACTTGCGCCACACAAATGGAAGGACATGTATGTGACCGCTTTTTTCTTCGCAAGAACCAACAACGCTGAGCAGCACTCACGGGCGCCAGTTGTTATAAACGACAGCTGAAGTTTTGGCGGGAAGGAGCGGGAGCTCTCCCGCACCGCGCAAGGAAAAATGAAATGGTGACTTCCGTTTTCAGCGGCGGCCGCAGCAGCCGAACGATGTTATTCCACCAGTCAGGTATACTTCACAGAGCCACCGACACCAAAACGCACCTCACAGACACGTACAGGAGTACTACGGCGGTTTCAATTCCACAAAAGAGACGTTGCCGTCGGTGCAGCGCGTCCGTCCACCAGCCCCGCCGCGGGGAGAACGAACGCGCAAAGGCACAACGCTGAAGTAGTTCGACGGACACCGTTGTGTTAGGACACACAAATGACCAATTCCTACTGAATGTGTAACACTGCCTCTCACGCTCTTTTGAATACGCTGCAGTTTAGTTTAAGTACGCTTTGTTTCATGGCGCGGTGCTGTGGCTCTTTAGGTAACTACTTTTTGCTGCGTTGTGGCCTGTTCACCCGCTCTAACCGTTGCCGACACGGGCTCGGCAAGCTCAAGGCCAAAATGCGCTTTTATCCGTCATCTGAAGCTCGGCTTCCGATGAGGCTTCCGTGTGACGTTACTTCCGGTCGCCGTTTGCTTGGCGCTCACTCAATCTTTCAGCCGAGTTACCGATGAGTGGCCGATAGCTCAAGAAGCCAATGGGAACCCAAGAGGTTTCCAATCATTGCCAATCGGCCTCGGATGTTTGGGATGCCCGGATATAACGTTGTTTGTCACAGTCGGCAGACGGAAACTATAGGAGGAGGCGTATTGCTATTTTTAAGGGATAATTGCAATGTGAAACCCTGTGCATCTTTAAATGACCTCTTGCCATCGGACGAGGACATGCTTATTGTCTAACTTGCTGATGGAACGAATGTGGGCGTTGTCTACCACTCTCCCAGTTCTAAAAGAATTTCATTTGTTAACACACTAGAGAACATACTAGACAATATCACGACGAACAAGAGGAAAGGCGTGCGGTGTGGGGACATGAAGATTTATCTACTTCGAAAATGTCGCCTAGCGTATCACATTATGTTTGAAACATAGTTACCATAAAACCATTAGGCATGCAACACGTGTCGGTGACACATCTAGTAGGATCATAGATCACATTCTGTACAACTTCGACGTATCACGCTGTCTTTCTGGTGGTATTGGGACTGATATAACAGACCATTACCCTTTTTTTCCAACTTGCCCCTTTCGACCTCGAGCGAGCTAAACCACTTTATCTGCCGGAAACATCAGTAGATGATCAGCCCCTGCGGAAAAGCTTGTGCGCAGCAAGCAGTGATAGTACACAAGGCACTTATGTTAACAATAAGTATGACTGTTTCTTAAATACATTACCCAAATGCATGAAAACGACTCACACATGTTTAATTAAAGATTACGAACAACCTATGTGCCCTTGGGCATCCTTCAGTGCACTATAACTTGTGCGCACAAACTATTACTGGTATCGAAAGCACAAACAAAATAAAGACAATGCATATCACAGCCAGCATAAAAGCCTAAGAAACAAGTTAGTTGCCCTCTAACGTCGCAATAAAAAGCAGTATTATGGCCGCATGATTTTATGCAACCAAAAAAAATCCACGTAAGGTTCGGGAAATAATTACTCTTTCATGAAAGAAAAAAACAAATATGCGTGCTCTTCCTGATATCGCTATGTATGATTTATCCCAGATGCAGCGAGCCGACTGTTTCTATGAATATTTCCTAAACATTGTCCGCAATCTAGCATTGCTATTGCCTTCTCTAGTCAATCTCAGACGTACCGCTCCTACTGTTAATTCATTTGCTTTGAGTGAGATCACTGCGGTGGAGATCAGCTCAACCATACGATGACTGCCTGCGGAAAAAGCATAAGGATTTTATAAAATTACAGTAAGAATACTAAAATCAAATACAGAGGTGCTTAGTATATACGTAGAGGAAAGATTTACGCAGCCTGATATGCTGCGATATACCCTGACCTGTTAAATAAGGTGAGAGCAACACCTATATATATAAATGGCGACTACAACGGTTTAGAAAACTATAGGACCATTTATGTACTCAGTGCTATTAACACGTTGTATGAAAAAAGTTATAGCTAAGCGAGTTTTAGCATTCCTAATAAAATACCAGATCTTAGCACCCCACCTGCATGCCTTTCGTCCCCGAAAATCTCGTACCACGTCTATCACAACCGTTACAAATATTATAAATACCACTTTGAAGGACGGCCAACCTGCTTTAGATTTGTTTTTGGACGGAAAAAAGCCTTCCATATAGTTTACCACGGTCATCATCATCACCGGCCTATCCATCACCAGCTTTGCCTAGAGCAGGGCAATGGCCTTTCCAATTAATCTCGAAATATCTCGGTCCTGTGCTAACTGCGACCAATTTATCTCCGCAAAATTTTTTATCTCATTTGCTCATTTAACTCCGCTTTCTCGGTTAGAGCTGAATATCGGTTCTGAAGCGCGATCCTGAATTCGTCAACTTTCCGTCTGGTTGTTAGCTCATTGATCGGCTTCTTTCGTACTAGCTTGCTGCGGTCCCGCTTTAGATCTAGCCTAATGCGATATCTTATCATATGTTGGTCACAACACCTCACCCTTCTAAGCACTTCCACATCCTGCACGGCGCCAGCGTTTTCGCATATTATGAAGTTTATTTCATTCTTATGCTCCCCATTCGGGCTCCTCCGCGTCCACGTGCGGCTCTCCCGTTTGCAGAAGGAGGTATTCATGACGCGTAGATTATTCCGTTCTTCGAACTCGAATAATAGTTCCCCTTTGTTATTTCTACAACCCAGATCATAGTTCCCAGCTACCTTGCCTCCAGCCTACGTACAAAATATGTATGCCCGACCCATTCTTCTCCTCTTCCCTACCACAAAATGCTACAGGGGGCATTACTCAGAATGTACGGGACGAAAGCTGCCATCTTCCTACCGCCTTTTGTAGTGGCGACCACGGGCCAAACCGAAAAACCGCAATGGTGATAACATCTAATCTCTCATAATACCCAACAGCGACCATAGCCCGATGACATGCGAACACTTTGCTAAAATAATAAAATGTGACTCTGAATCGGTAATTACAGAGGCTGCTGAATGTCTGCGCATGTCCTGTGTGCTCCTCTACTCCGCTTGTATTAGTTTAATCTCTGCGCTATCATGAGACGTATGAACTATTTTCATGTAATATTGAGCAGTGATTTCCCGTAGCATGTCGACTCAGTTTTCATCGAACATGTTTCTAATCATCGGACTTTGCGTTTCGCTAGGGTGTCTGAAAGTACCTGCAATGGTACGGCGGCTCAGCATGAATGAGGTCTGGGGTTAAATGCGGTCCAGTGGCAACCCACCTGGATTAGGAAGTCATGAGTACACTCACCTCTGTATATATTAGGATTTAACTTAACGGTTTCAGAAAACGGACATTGCCGAATTGGTTCCTATGTTGTACCGAATGCCAAAGAATTTAAAATGACTATGACGCCGCAAATAGACATTTGTAGATACACTCGTATTTCTTATATGTGACATTGCAAATAGATACTACTGAACAATGTGAAGTAAGGTCGCCTGTGAAGCTTTTTCAGTGCAACTTTATTCACCCGCATAAGCATCGCTCAACATCATTGAAATTATCACTCTCACGAGTTCAATGTTCGTTACAAATGTTACACTTCCGCAACAAAATAAGCACATGGATTTTTGTTTTTGTTTCACAGCTGGTTTGGCGATGCTTCCAAAGAATCCCTCTGCGCGCATACGACGGTAAGTAGCATCTGCGTGGTTTTCACCTCCAAGAAAGCTCTAAAAAATATGCCTGGAATATAAACAACACTTTCATAGTAAAAGGAACGAATTGACAAAAATTGTTTTATGCTGATCTAAAGGAGTTGTTTAGACTTGGCACTGTAATTTCTAAACAGTTTTTCACAGTTGTGCATGTGGGGTTATTCCCAGTCGGCCTCTACGTAGCAGCCACGCAATTTGGATTCAAATTTGATGCAATATTGTCGGAATCGCTGCCATTGTACGCCGGTTCATCCCTTGATGTGTATTGTTTTAACAGCCTCATGGTGCAGCACAAATCATTCTATTAAAAATTATGATTGAATGCTCAATTACGTTTACAGAACAGGAACTAATAGATCAAGAAACTATTAGGGAAATGTACAAAGGAATATCCGGACAATCGAGAAAACATTAAAGCGAACCAAGATTTCATAACTGCATTTAGTATTCATAATGATCAGAAAAACCCATTGGAACTTACCCCGATCACTCAAGTGGCACTTCTCTATCATGGATTACCTGAATCAAGACTAATCACCAAACGATAGTCAGTCGCACGCATACGCATAGTGGGAGGACAAGCTAATTGCCTACCAGAGTTAGCCGACTCAAACGCATAATCAGCAAATACGTGGCGCCCATAAAGCCTCACAGTGCAAACAAATGTCACGTATTTCGAATTGACCATGATCATGGCGGCGGTACGGAACAATAGGAGAAAAGAGTGCGAATACTCTGTACCCTTATCTAGTGACCCTAGCCGAGCAAGAGTGATAAGCGCCTGAGACGACGATAAACATATCCTAACCTCCTTATCCTCATTTCTGGTGGTTTACAATAGCTTTGCTGGACATCCACTTTCGCAGGGCAGGGTGGCGACCAAGTCTTACCGGAAGTGTACTCGAACCAAAACCTTATTTTTTCAGCCTGCTGACTGCGAACCGGAGCTGAACCTAAAAAATAAAGAACGGTTATCGGTTCACGACGAAATGGTTCGACCTACCTTTGCTGATAATCTGTCTGCAAATTTGCTGATAGTGTGTCGGCACCACGGATTTGCTCCTTCACGCAAGATCAACTTCGTAATCCTTTAACACAAAAGTGTTGTATTCCCGGACACACCAAGATTTCGATTACGTCATATCTATCACGGAAATGAGGCCAGCCGAACGAACACAGGAGAAGCACCAGAAAAAGTTTTATTGACGTGGATGGTTCTGCCGTCTAGGTGGGATGCGAAGTAGTGCATCATAATGCTAACAAGGGCCTCCACTTGGCGCATGCTGCGTTCTAGCCATACCGACGGGCGAATGGCACGAGCGCCGACTCATTTGATGCGAAGAGAACCGCCAGAGGGTAGAGAAACGCGCTCGCGCGTGCATGGTTGCAGCTAACTCAGGGACAACTTTCTTTGGCAATGGAGACAAAGCTACGTAGAGGGGGGGGGTGCGAACTGCTTTGTGTTACTGCCCCAAAGTAGTTCCCAATAAACTAGTTTCGGTGTCGGTTTCAGCGTGACGCATACGCATTTGCTACAATTCGTTTCTTCGCATGAGCTCTGTGGTTGAGTGTGCTGAACCACAATCACCAATCATGCAGGCATATTGACGTCTCCTTCTCTACGTTTAATTTGATTCTAAGCAAAAGCCAACGCTTTCATTGGAGAACTCGGACCGATTTAATATATTATAGCGTGGACGGTGCCCTCGAACTCTGAACCGCCAAGAAACGCCGTCAATTTTGTCAGCGCTGCAGTTTTCAGGGCAGGTACTGATATTTAAACTCTTCTTTATTTGAAAACTGGGCAGCACAACAGGCACGTATAGCGTGCTTACATAGCACAAGCTCACTATACCGTTAGGGCAGCACGCGCACACTACGGCGCGAAGTTAAATCCAATTTGGTTCGCGCTGAGTTAGACAGGCCCCAAGAAGTTTCGGTGACCCGCAGCTCAGAATGCGTATAGGGGACGCTCGCGCTTCAGATACCATGAATCCTGCGCTCAATACCCACGCCTTCCTATTCCAATATCTTTGAAGAACACAATGCAGGCTTTTGGGCGTGCCTCGCTATACTACGTGGCGCAGGTTTCATACCTGAGGATAGCAGTCGTACTGCACTGGCTAAGTTTCCTATTTACAGCATAAAGGCATGTCAGCACTTAGAGGGCTGAAACACGTAACGCTGTCTAAGCACCTGCACAGTATTTAGCACTGGCCGTAAACTTTGAAAACAATTGGTCACTAAACATTTCGTCAGTAATGTGGTCACTGACATCGTAAAGTGCATTGCATTAGCTAACTTTGCCAAACTCTAATATATTGAGCCGTTCTCAAATTGGTGGTTAAGACACCCCTTTCTATTTTCAATGTGTGATCACTCGCACACTTCTTTGCTCACTTGCCGAAAAAAGCACCTCCAGAGCCCCGCAACTGGGCCTGTCAGCAAAATTTCAATTGGCTTCGAAACCAGGCAACAGAATTCGCGTTGGCTGCGTAAAGCCGCTAACTCCTCATCAACAATCGAATTGGCTGCAACAGCCATGAATACAAGTCAGCTATTGTTTAACGTATAGCCAGCCATGCTCCCACAACATTGATGTAAGTGACACACTTACATCAATGTTGTGGGAGCATGGCTGGCTTTACGTTAAACAGTAGCTGACTGATATTGATGGCTGTAAATTTCATGTTTGCCTCACCTTGCTCTTACGTGTTCCCAAGCCCAACATGTGGGTTCACCAGTGATGGTCCTGCCCGTCCAATTCACCAATTTCCATTTGGTGGCGACGTAACGTCCACCATCGCTAAAGTGCTCCAAAATTTCGCAAAAATGTACAATTCTGTGGCTATGCCCAGGATTTGCACGCACAATTCCAGAACCAGCAGTATAACTCCGACACTCAGGGCTGCCACCACCAATTGCAAACAGTTTGACATCGGTACACCGTGAGCATTAGTCAGCAGGAATAACGTGTGCTACGTGAAAAATTTAAGCCGAAGAAAGAATGTGTTTTCTTTCATTTATTTATTTCCTGAATAATCAGCTGGACCAAATCTGGAAGCCACTCCAAGTAGTCACACAACCAAAAACATGCACACGAACACCAGTCAGAGGTGTAAACCTTTAAAACAGTGGCCCCATCTTTCACGGAGATAATACACTGACCCTAGAGGTTGCCAGCTCAACTTTTCCGTACTAAAACGGGCAAAAGCAATTCGCATTATTCTGGCAACGCGCTGCCGCGGTGTTTCCGCGTCCGGCTAGCGAAGCATGCCGGGAATAATTGTAACATGGCGGCCCTCTGGCCCAGCGGATTTTGTGTGGGCGGCGTCGACAGCATTGCGTAGTTTATCTCCTGTGGGTAAGCAACCAACGTGTTTTCGGCTTAGGGACAACGCTCACACAACACTTGCGCGCAAGCTCGAATGTGCCTGATCGCATGCGCTAGGACGCCAAGGAATCAGCTGATCCGTACTGAGGCGCAAAGAAAACCAACAGAGCATACTGCCAATCTCCTTCTGGCCACCACAAAGAAAAACAAAGTACCTCGTCACTTGCCACACAAGGCCAGCACCACATAACCAACAAAGCGTACTTCCAAGCTGCTGGGCATCAGAAAGCTTAACATGGGGGCCCTGTAAGTTGCCACAAAAAAGCAGCCCCACATAAACCAACACAGCGTACTTCCAAACTTCCGGTCACCATAACCATAAACAAAGCACCTGGTCACTCGAAACACACAAACAGCACCACATAAGTCGGCGCACACCGGTTTCATGACAGTTCCTCTACGTCGCTTATTTCGCTGTCACTGCAGTCACTAGAGCTGCTCGAGTCGGAACCTAGCGGAATTACGACGTTCTCGATTCTCGTGTCGATTGCACCATCCCGCTCCCAGGCCTCTTTCTCAAGACGCTCCATATAAGCGGAGTTCCGGACCCGGTTTTTGCAAGTCACGAGGGCGATGGCTTCGTTGAGTAGTCGTTAAACATCAGCGAGAGGTAATGAAGTGTTGTCGGCAGCGATATAACCCTTCACCTGGCTCCAGATCATTTCAATATGGTTGAATTCAAAGGTGGTAAGAAGGAAGCCCAACAATGTCATGACCAGCAACTCTGGCCAGGGCTTCAATCCGGTATCCAAAAAACTTGTGTTTGTTCTCATTAACCAGCCGAAGCAGATAGGGCTTCAACTGATCATCACACCACGGGATGGATTTTGCAGTCAACCAAGACTGAATGTCGGCCTTGCGCCACGACGTCGAGGACAGCTTTTCGGTCTTAACACTGTGGTACAGAGAATTGTCCATAACAATAACACTGCGTGGCTCAATGTTCGGTACAAGTTGTTCTGCGTAGACGTTCTTCTGCGTTGGGTAGAAGTTGTTCTGCGGCCATTCATTTTACTGTGGTAGCCAGTGAAAACACTCTTTGACGCACTGAAAATGAGACATGCCCCGTCCACAAAGCCCTTCTCACTTCCAGCATGAAGGACAATGAGCCCACCACCTTTGCCACTAGGTGCACGAAGTCCAGTAGTTTGACCCTTGCAAAAGGCGTCTTCACAGGATGACACAGTGGCGTCCTCCCACACCGTGCCCTTCGTGGGCCCAGCATTGACCCAAGTCTCGTCGAGGTAGTATATACTGCGAAAATGAAAGGAATACGCGTCAATTTTTCTTTGGGGAGAGGTGTTATTTAAGACAGAGAAAGCATTTATTGTTTGCACGTAACATCATTCTACTACGCAGGCAGGTATGTTTACTTTTTGGTGCAACCGCAAAATACCAAAATAAAAAACGGTCGCAGAACGTACACCAACCACCAACCACATGGCTAACGAAATCCAGTCAGATAGTGCTACCCATACCTTCTTATAACGTGTCGATGCATACTTGTCCCTTCACTTGCTGAACCAGAATAGCATGCAAAATACGAACAAGAGGCAGGGATACAGAACAACGCCATGAAAAACATAAAGTGAATGCCAGTATGCATGCGGAGCGGTGTTGATACGTAACTCTCAGCTATAAAATATTTCGCTGTACGAGAACTTTCATTGTTATTTTTTCTTGTTACATTCCTACTGTCAAATAATGTTACATACGAAATTTCTATTTCAATCGCCGGAAATAACATTTATATATCTATCCGGCAAATCGAAACATAACTACGTACCGTTTCTGCTTTCGCATTTCTCGAAGGGTCCTCCCTATCCAGAAGCGCAGAGTTACGTTTTCGCTTCCGAAAAGCAAATCCAATGTCATTCAGAGGCCGACCCATCGGTCGTACACTCAGCTTCGGCAGCCCCATGTCGGGGCCGCTGGTCACATCGCTGAGGAACTTTTCTGCAGTTGGCGCCTCGTTGCGAATGAAGTACTGATGCACTTTCCGTCGGAGAGCAGCAAGGGTGAAGATGTCGTACCGCTGTACTCTTGTCTTTCGTGTAACTGCAGGCGGTTTCCCAGTCGACAAACGTAGCCTTTCGCGCTTTGAGGACTTCGGGATGCCACGCAAAACCTCATTCTTAAGCCGTGCGACCATACGCTTGCTTACGCCGGTAAGCTGGCTAACCGAACGAAATGCGGAAACGACAGAGAGTCCTGTTTGCGTTCGTCTCACTTGGGCGTACACGTTGGAGACAACTTGCTTGGTCTGTTTTGACAGCTTTTGGTTTTGAAGCTTTTTGAAAATCCTTTGAGGCGAACTAAGTGGTGGGCTATCGGACGGAAAAGTAGCTGCTGTCGACGAAGTCGCCATTTTTTTTCTGAAGAGAACCTTCGTGCCACAAGTAGTACTTTCGTCAACCAAACAAAACCGGTAATGTAAAAATAAGTAACACTTACTGCCGTATATATTCTGGTGATTTATTGGTATTGTCAATGCAAGGCTAAAAAAAGAAATATATGTTTGTTGAATTGCACAGGTTATGCGCATTGAATATAGTTTATATAACTGCTTCCAACTGCGCAGCGAAACGTCATGGTTCTGCCGGACACTTCGCCCCCCCCCCACTCCCGTAGCTTTCTCTCCATTGCCACAGAAAGTTTTCCCCGAGTATACAAATACAACCTCTCGCGTCCCACAAGCTGAGCTCGTCGCAACGCAACCGTCTGCCGTACACGCCACGGAGCAGGGCCGAAATGGCCGCACCTTTCGTGAAGCGACCAGCTATCAGGACGTGACTCGCCAAGCACACCGACAAGACAGCCGCCATACCGAAATTCATGGTCCTTTCGCTGCAGATTTCGCTGCACATTTCCCTTTCGTGCTTTACCGATTGCTATGATAGAGGAATAAACCCCAGTTTTTTCCCCATCTCCCCCCTCCACCCTCGGCGTGCTCCTTGTGTTTATAAAAGACTGACTCACTCACTTTCATGCCCACGTCGCCCTTACAACAATCGCTTTGCTAACTATCAACTCTTCATACGTGTCTCAAGATGAGAAGGGAAGCGCACCATTTTATCATTGATATGCTATTGCTGATTGCGCATCCAGATTGCAAGACTGAGCAAGAAACACTTTCGGCATCCTTCAGACAGTATGAAACTCTGACCTTGTCCTTCCCTACCTGTGAAAACGGCTGCCGTGTGCAACGACGCAGGCTCATACCTTAAACGTGCCCGGCGAAGGCTCATACCATAAAGTGGGAGCTAAGAATGGCTAACCCACTGACAAGGATGCACGTTCAATCAACGCCCGTAACGGGCGTGTTTGTGGTGCGGACAGAAACGAAAAAGTCTATGTGTGTTTATTCCCAGGTGGTACACATTTACCCCATCCCTGCATTATACGATGTGCTTCATAGCACGGAAATAGCTGCGGAACATCAAACGCGCCCGCCTGTACTATTTACAAGTGTGTTTAAGCGGTTAAATAAAAAAATGTCCATCACTTGCTTATCAATTTCTCCCCACAGAATCAATAGACGATTAATTTCAGCTGTTGTCGCTACCCTCAGCAATCGAATAAGCACAAAACCAAGAGGTATCTTTCCCTAGACGTTTCCTTATTTGCCCTACTTTTCCAATAACCCAACTTGTTATTGGAAAAGTAGGGCAAATAAGGAAGACTAACAAGATAATTGTTAGTTTTTTCGGGTTAGTTTTTCGGGACGCGTAGGGAGGACAACGTTCTACCGGGCGTTTCTTTCTTATGTTGACGACAGAATTTTGGTACTAACTATTCAGTATATCGTCTCAACACAGCTAACAAGGTCATATTTTGGGCTTCGCAGCTACTAAACTTCACAAATTTGGAAGCATACGTTTGAGGCCTGTGATAAAGATCAATCTCGGCTTTGATTCGTAAATGTTTGGAAACAAATTTATAAAGGTCTTTTTAGACACTGGTTTTCAATTTGGAGCCAAATGTCCGACTTACGTGTAATGCAGGGCAGTATTTACATTCAATCATTTTCTTTCTTCTCAACTGAAATTGAGAGAAAAATGAAGAAAGCTTATATAGCGAGCAAGACTTGAAGTTAGCGAAGCTGTAGGCAACCTCCACTACCATGACGAATTTTCAAGCCCACGATTTGAGCCGATTTGCTCCTTCTTCGCTGCGGCAACGATCTTTATTTCATCATTGTTGCTATTAGTGTGAGCCTCTTTCATTTTTTGAAATCACTGGATATCAGGTTCGAGGGGCGCACGCTATCACGTGTATTTCTCGTTCCGAGCAAGTGTTGGCGGGATTACGGCGAAAGTTGGAATTTTTTGGGGGGCCAATCTTGGCCAATCTACCTAAGTAGGTATGCTTGGCGGGACAAACGTGTGGGGGGGAGCGCTGAGTTGTCGCCGTGAGGCACGCACACATGAGTGCTAGGCAGTTTCTTGGTTTTGTAAACTGCCGGGCGGTCGCCTCGAGCCGCACGCTCTCGTGCGCGCACTTGGCACTTTCTTGGTATTTTTAACTGCGGACAAAAAAATATTATTTGCTAAGCAGCTTCGCTGATAAAAATAGAAATTGATGGATAAATATAGCTAAAATTGCCAACTTCCTCGCTTGCTTACGAGCAAAACACAGTACCCGACATTTTAGCCATTTTTTAAAATTTCCCGTTTGTACTTCTCATTAGCAAAATTTCTGCTCAGTACAAAGCCATACGTTACTACTTAAAAATATTGAAACACTCAAAAAAAATTGTGGCGATAGCGGAAATAGTTTGCCTTTTGAAGAAGAACAAACTTCGATTTTTGCCCAACTCGTGCAATGCGGCTGTGACCCGATCCGTGTAAGGTTTTTTGAAAGGGTAATGTTTTTTTGCTGACAACTTTGTTAATCTAACCGTGGGTAGAAAATGAGCAGTATATAAATTTTGCGCCCGAAATAACCATAGCGACAAAGCACACCTGTCCCATTTCTCAGGAAAATGCCATAACCTAGTTCCTGGGGTGACAATTAATCAGTTTGTCATTTGCAGGGGTAGAAAGGTCGCTTTTCGGGCGATTCGCCTAACGAGGCTGTGACCCGATCTTAATAAGTCTTTTTTAACGGAAATCTCTTTCTGCAGACAAATTTCTTATCTAATTGCATGTGGAAAATAAGCTGTATATAAAATATTCTTCCGAAACGACAATAGCGACCAAACGTACAGGCCTGATTTGTCTTGTAGACTCCACAAACTAGTTGCTTGGATGACATAAGTGCTGGGCCAGAAATCGGTTAGCGAAATGCGCCTGCTTCATCTCTTTTTCCTCATATGTCGCTCAATCCCTGAATGGTCTTTTTGAAATCGTGCACTGTTATGTGGAAAAAGCAGTATTTTTTAATTTTTGTGAGTATTTTGTTTTGGTTGTCACTTCAAACTAATACACATTTTTTCACACTTGGGGTATAATTCACGTCCTCCAATTGGTTCGGTACGGGATTTAGTCAAACTGGAACTGAACCGGAACGAAATAAATTCAGCCGAACCATACCCGAGCCGATATTTTTTTCGCTTCGACACCCCGATGTGAATCATCGTAACGTAATTGTGAATCATCGTAACCTAATTCGCCCTCAGACGCAATAGCCCCTTTAGGGTCGAAAGCAACAAGGCTGTTCTTCCAAACCTTGCACAAATGACCTTGCCGCCGATCCCTTCAAACGCTCCACAATAACATTGACTCCTTTGGAGCGGAGCTCATACAGTGCATTTGGAAGTTCGGCCGAAGGGGCGACGGAACTCTAGCTACTGGTCCAGTAAACTCTGTATGCTTCTGTCCGAAATATATTCTGGGAACTTCTGTACACAATGTATTTGCACCTACTTCGTTGGTGCAAGTATATTTTGAGCAGCAGTTTTCATTATGATTGCGAATGTATTATGTGCATAGTAAGAAGGAACACCCGGTGTTGTGAGCAGCGGATGGCTCCGAAATTTTCTGCCCTTTCAATTACAAAAACCACACCGGAGTTCGGCTGGTGGTTTTCTGAATGATGCAAATCATTTGCTACTAATCGCCTGGTCTCAGTCCTTAAATACTGCACTGTCTAGTCTAAGGGCCGGAAACACCACAGAAGAGCTGAACACGCTGGAAAACGTGGTTAAAACGCAAAAGACTATAGGATTTAGTGTAGGGTACGCAGGGAAACGCAACCTATTAGCGTATACTATATCTTGCGTTGTTCGCAATCCGCATGCACAGCACGAGAAGTTGACGCTGCGTTTAACGGGCGGAAGATGAACACACGCTGTTCCAGAAAGAGGGCGTGCGTAGACTACGGCGCTTGCGTATTTCTGTGTTTGCATAACGGGTACAAGTAGAGCGAACCACCTTGACGCTTACGGTATTCTAAGGACAATAGTCTGCATCTGATCGAAGGCGTTCTTGGCACCTTGCTTCCTAAATACGTCGCATTGTTTTACCGTTGATCTCGTGGACTTCACATCACTGACTGCCCGAACGAAGGTCTTGCAGGTGCCGTCCAATACTGTGGGCGCGCTTATGCGCACGTGTGCGCGTGTGTGCGTACGTGCGCTTTTGACGCGTTATCAGTGATTTATCAGTAGTGACAACTCACTATGTCACGGTTACGTACAATGAGCGCAGCTAAAAGTGTTCTCAGCTTGATGCAGTCGCGTTTATTTTAAGTGTCTAACTTAAAGACCACCGTCACAGCTTCGATTGCAAGAAATTTGGGATAAAGCTATCATCTTGCAGCTGAACACTGTGGACTGAAGCTGCGCCTTCCGGACCTGCACCAATTCGCGCGGAAGCATCGGTTCCAGGTGATCGCTGTCTAAGAATCACTACGTTTGGAAGACATACGCCATTCTGGGCTCACAGTTCTGTGGTTGCTAAGTGGTGTGAAAATATCAAAAGTTACAGTGGGCGTGAGAAATGACCCCACCATACTAAAGCATTGTCTTCACCACGATGATTTGAATGAATACAAGGCGGGAACCCTTCGCGCGCTGTCTTGTTTTTTACGATAACCATCTCCTATATTCCACCTCGGATATCATTGGACTTACATTGCTCAGAAGGCACCATCAGTACTACACTAACCGCCCCCCCCTTTTGACTTGTGACACGCTCATTCTCCCATCTGGGCCAGCAGCAAAGCGATGGCTAAAGGACTAAAGGAGGCACCTTCTAGACATTGCTAACCGGTACGGTAAATGCGTTGTCAACTTTCGAGAGCCTACCTTCTACCGTGGAAATGTGTCAACCGCTGTCAGCATCACTGTTGTTTCCTCACAACTCTTCCCTAGGACGAGCTGGGAAGTAGACATTGAAGTCTATGGCAGCGATCATGCGCCTACTTCGACCAGATTTTGGGGAAATCCCCAAGGTGGAGTAAATTTATTTGAAGGAATGTTGGACATCCACCTAAATGCAGCCATACGGCTACAAAGGAAAGCTATACAGCTTTTCCAATAACTTCGCAGTTGAAGAAAATTTCGTCCTGGTCCAGGATTCGAACCCGGGACCACCGCTTAACTGGAGCATTCGTTCTACTAACTGAGCTAACCGGGAGGCTAGTAGTTTGTAGCGCGAGAGCGAATTGTGCAACAACTCGAAGTGAAGGACAGGTATTAATAGACCAGATTTAATGAAAATCCCCAAGGTGGAGTAGTTTCTGTGAAGGAAAGTTTGTCATCCACCTAAATGCAGCCACACGGCTACAAAGAAGCCGTACGGCTTCAATTGCGACGTTTCTTAACAAGCTGTATAGCGTTCATTTGTAGCCGTATGGCTGCATTTAGGTGGATCTCAATCTTTCCTTCTTAGAAAATTACTCCACCTTGGGAATTTCTACTAAATCTCGTCAATTAACACCTGCCCTTCACTTCGAGTTCATCAATTCAGTCTCGCGCTACAAACTACTAGCCTTCTAGTTAGCTCAGTTGGTAGAGCGACTGCTCCGGTTAGGCGGTGGTTCTGGGTTCGAATCCTCCACCAGGACGAATTTTTCTTCAACTGGGAAGTTTCCGAGAAAGCTGTAGACCTTTCCTTTGTAGCCGTATGGCTGCATTTAGCTGGATGTCAAACTTTCCTTCAAAGAAATTTTCTCCACCTTGGGGATTTCCCCTAAATCTGGTGGAATAACACCTGTTCTTCACTTCGAGTTGTTGATCAATTTGCCCTCGCGCTTCAAACTGCTACCCTCCTGGTTAGCTCAGTTGGTAGAGCGACTGCTCTGGTTAATCCTGAAGGAGGATTCGAACCCAGAACCACCGCCTAACCGGAGCAGTCACTCTACCAACTGAGCTAACTAGAAGGCTAGTAGTCCCGGGTTCAAATCCTGGACCAGGACAAATTTTTCCTCAACTGCGAAGTTTCTGAGAAAGCTGTATAGCTTTCCTTTGTAGCTGTATGGCTGCATTTATGTGGATGTCAAACTTTCCTTCACAGAATCCGGCGAGCCAGGTTCTAAGCAACCACTCATATCTTTCTTACCACACAATAGCCCTCCACTCAACATATGAGTTTCACGTTAGCTAATTAAAGGGCGATCGGTTTTCACATTCTTTAGAGGTGTGCAAGCATTTATTCGGTTTTTGAACTGTGTACAGCACCGTGATTTGCTGATGGCGCTTCTGATTGTTCTGCTAAGACACCTTCATTAGATTTCGATCCTTCTCTGGGCCACTGCCATGGTTACGGAATTCCTGGTTTCACTCCCGTTAGATGAACGTGCCGACAAGAGAGCCTCGCTACTGTGACATTGAAGATTCTTTTTCACTCACCAGGCTGCGTCAAACATACAAGGCACGCCCACTTTTTTTTAAATAAGCATTATTAAGAGACGCATAAATAGAAGCCTGTGTGAGAAACTGCTTCAACTGCATATATCAACTATCTCTGTATCTCCATCAAGAACACGCATCATTACAGAAGGTGCTTAAAGGAGCAGAAGCGAACCGATGAATTCCGTCCCGTGTATAAAACTTGGTGTCAAACATGGAACGCTTTGGAAGTATCTCCCGTAATCCGCAAAAATGGTCAACCAACGAAGCTGAGACGGGCTGCTGCGGAAGCACGGTGGAGACAAGTTCGATCCCTTTTCTGCTCGCGGATTAGCTGGTCTTGTAAGCTGCCTGCTCCTCTAGAGTACGTATGACGCCTGGTGTGTTCATTTTCAAGTAATCTGCTGCCGATGTTCTACATTGCCCGGGTGTCCGTTCTCAGCGTGCACTGTAACCACTCTGCAGTTGTCGTGCCCTCTGCTCTCCACATAGTAGCTCGCTGCTGAATTTCATTCATCGGCTTTTCGCCAAGTAGTGACAACGATCGATGTGCCGACGCGCACTCCTGTAGGCTCCCGCTGAAGCGTTTCAGGTTTAGCTCCGCGTTTTCTTTTCCGGTCTTCCGTGATCGATAAAACTGTGCTCCGAAGGTAAAGCAGACCACTCGTTTGTGTGTGTGCGCAGTCGTACTTACTGAATTATAATTCTTGCCAGTGATTTTGTGGCACTGTCCACCTGGGTATTTCATTTTGTAGCGGCCTTTTTTCACAACACTGCATGACACTTACCCGATGACGGGCCATTGGGCATTGTAATCCGCAACCCCATCTCGTAAAGGGAAGGCTTTGTACGCTGCGCTTCTCGGCAAGGTTAGAGCCGGATGGAGGAAACCTTGGATGCGAAGGATAGAGTTGTGAAGAGAACTGTACCAGCTGAGTTTATGTCTTACTGCAACAGCCAACTGCTGCTGCATGGCCGAAATGCGGCTCGTGCGTGTGTGTGCATGTGGTCACAGTGTTGAACGCGACAGGCTTCTTTTGGTGTGTAAAATCTTCAAATTGTGAAGGTAAGCCAAACTTGCATCAGTACGGAAGATCCTTTGTATCACATTTCTACAGATGAACTCCTCAGATCTCTGTTTGGGGCAGGGAAGGTTTCGCTGTATCGTAGATATAGCGAAAGGCTACAAATTCAACGCAATGATCGCAAATAACTTTTATGGTGCGAGTTGTTATCGGCTTTTAATGCCTAGCCTTCTTTGCTCAGTATCCCCAAAGCCAGGACGGTGTAACGCCGTGCATTTCCACAAAAATGCAGATTTAGCGGAAGTAACACCTGTAACCATTATAATACACTAAATACAGACAAATGGTTTAATATAATTTTGAAAAACGAATGACAAGGAAAACAGAAACAATAAAAGTGTCGCAAAAAGGATCTCACAAAATATTCGCCGCGTAACTGCTCCTTTCGTTGACATTTCGTCAAAAGATGACAGTCTGTGTGAGACATTTGCGAAGGAAATGCCCCCCTCTTCCGTCCCGCTCGCCTCTCATGATGTTCCTGTACCATCGCAGTCATCCCAAGGTAAACACACTAAAGGTTTGCTCAATGTGATATGAATTACCGCGTTCCACTGCTACAGGCCGGGTTCCTCGATGCCAGCGCTGCAGTACGGCAGAGGCGCGCGTGAATCGAGGCGGCCGACTACAATGTTTATACAGCCGCGTGACCGTGTTCCACGTGCGTTCCAAGCAGAACGTAGAACCTAGCTAGTGGAACCTTTCGTCACTGTTGCCCCGTGGTTTTTGCGGTACCGCCAGGAAGTAGCACCGGCAACAGCAGGCGGTGGTGCTCTGCAGTAGATGTAGAATATCATTTGCTATCGAAAAACCAAACGTCCGTGAATTTTTTAATCAAGGAACACTGCAACTATCCCTTGTGTAGTAATTTCCTGTCTTATATTTGAGTAATGGCTTGCTCTTGTTCAACAAGGTTGACAAATATGAACACATAAACCGGGTTTAGACGTTTACCTTTGGCTGTGGGTTTATAAGACTATTGCACAATATCTATTTTACTTTGGCCGGGTGGCTAAATCGAGTCACAGACAGTAAGACCGACAGATAGAAAGGAAGACCAAAATGTGTGGGTTGAGGTAGCCCAGGAAAGACTATCGTCTTTAAAATTATGTGCATCTTATACATCCCCGCAAAAACACCCAAGAATAACCCGAACAATTCCGAAAAAAGAGTTTAAAGTTTGAATAAAAGATGACGAAAAATCGTGGAAGGCCCTGCATTTCCACACTGCGGTCATTTAGCAAAACAAAACATAATGGAGACAGAATTCTAAAAAAACAAGAAATACGAAAAATAGAAAAAATGAAGTTGTCACAAAAATTCATTTGACCAAATCAAATATATATATATATATATATATATATATATATATATATATATATATATATATATAGCGAATCAGAATAGGAAATGACGGGCTCGTTGAAAATAAGACAGAAAGAATAATTGGCAGTCAAGAAAACCTCGGAGAGCAAAAGGGGAGGATGTAGTTAGTCAAGATAAAGAATTTGGAAAATAAGAAAGTGGAGAAAAAATGCCCGCTAGGTGGGATCCGAACTCATGACCTCCAGAATACCTGTCTGGTGCGATAACCACTACGCTACCGGCGGGGCTACTTTAGCCTCCACTTTCTGGGGTATTCATGTTCAGGTGGTTTTGTTTCCTGCGCTTGGGGGTGGTAGCCAGAGCCTCACGGACTACTCGGGGTGAAGGGGACCTTCTTTTAACCTGGAGGTCGTGGGTTCGTCGTGGGAGGTCGTGGGGAGGTCGTGGGTTTGAGGTCGTGGGTTCTGGAGGTCGTGGGTTCGGATCCCACCTGGCGGGCATTTTTTCTCCACTTTCTTATTTTCCAAATTCTTTATCTTCACTAACTACATCCTCCCCTTCGCTCTCCGAGGTTTTCTTGACTGCCAATTATTATTTCTGTCTTATTTTCAACGAGCCCCTCATTTCCTATTCTGATTCGCTACATGCATAGGGAGGGCCTCTGTTCTGGCAGTCTTGGTGCCATAGGGAGCTTAAGAGGGTTGAACGCTGGTCGACCGCTCTCGACATGTCGTAGACGCTCGAGTCACGGCCCGGGGGTTAAAAGAAGGTCCCCTTCACCCCGAGTAGTCCGAGTGGCGCTGGCTACCACCCCCAAGCGCAGGAAACAAAACCACCTGAACATGAATACCCCAGAAAGTGGACCCTAAAGTAGCCCCGCCGGTAGCGTAGTGGTTATCGCACCAGACCGGTATTCTGGAGGTCGTGGGTTCGGATCTCACCTGGCGGGCATTTTTTCTCCGCTTTCTTATTTTCCAAATTCTTCATCTTGACTAACTACATCCTTCCCTTTGCTCTCCGAGGTTTTCTTGACTGCCAATTATTATTTCTGTCTTATATATATATATATATATATATATATATATATATATATATATATATATATATATATATATATACCTGATACATCTGAGCAAAAAAACAGAAATAAACAAAACGTCTGCAACAAAACATTTAACGTACGAATGAAGAATAGCGAAACTGGCGAAAAACCATGTAACGCCCTGCCTATCCACCAAACACCTGCAATCGTTGTAATAGCGCAAATGGAGATAACTCGTCGAAGACAACTTTGCGAAACAAAAAATATTAAATTACCAAAACTTGCCCGCAATAACCTAACAAAATCAAAAATATGAATCGTATACTTTCCCCCCACCAAACCCTGGGATAACTGTGAGGATGATGGTTTGTGTTTATTGGCGAAGGTCCAGATAGGAGAAAGAACGCCAAAGACAAAGTTTTTTATAGGTATGTTTGCAAGTGTAAATACTAAATTATGCCAGTAAAAACAAAAGTAAAGCAAAATAATTTCCAGTGGAGATGGCTGGTATGTAGGGCCAGGACAGTTATGCATGATAAGTTATGACCTGTTAAAATTTGACGTCGGCTTAAAACTGAGAAACTCGCCTAATGGAAAATATTGGATTGTTAGCCAAAAAATTCTCCCGCATTTCCCCGAAGGGGAGTATGAGGAAGTGCGAAGCACGGGGTGATGCTATGAGGGGGAGTTTGTTGAAGTTTGGTGGCATTTTGCCCGTTAGTTACATTAACACCCCCTCGTGATCACGTTCGGCTTAACACGCCTCGTTTGTCCCTCTGCGGAAATCTTGGGGAATTAACGTGTATGTTCGAGAGGAGGAGCGCACCGCACCGCAGCGCACCGCAGCTGCGAAGCGCCGACCGGAGTAAAGGGAGAGGAGGCGCAGTCACGTGAGAGAATGCAGAACTAGCGGGTTTGTAGTATCACGTGTACACCACGCAGTTATCAAGCCGCTATAACGCCGCTGAGTCGCCAACGCACGCCGCTGACGACGTAGTTTGAATGCGTTAAAGATATATGGCGCGTTACTAACACTGATATCAACGTCGCGTCCGTGGCTTAGTCGGTAGAGTGTCGCGCTGCGGCCGCAAAAGTCCGCAGATCTAAACCTGGCGCCGGATGCTGTTTTTTTTTTTATATAGTGTATTGGCCTGGCTGGCGCGTCGAGAGAGGGTGTTGCGAGCTGGAGAGTAGTAAAGGGGCTTTAGGAGAGTATGCGAGGGGGTAGAGGAGGCGCTATGCGAGCGCGACGATTCAGGCTCGCTTAAGAAGTGCATTCGCACTTATTCCTGGCCAATCTCCCACGTGGGTATGTGCCGTGTCAGCGGCCAGGCAGCGCGCGCCCATCTCTCCCCGTTGCTAAAGCGGGATTCACACGACGGAGAACCCCTCTCTTTTTGGCCCGCGGGAGCCGCTCACGTGACCGGTTTTAGGCTCCGCCCCTCGGTGGGGATCGCCCGCGGATGCTCCGGGAAAGAGAATGCCACCGCATGTTTTCGCTCGGCGGCGGCGGCCCTCCGTAGGGAATGGAACCAGTTTTTGGCACATAGAGCGAGGCTCGCGCGGAGGAAGCGAGCCTCGCCCTCGCTTCCTCCGCGCTGTCGTCTGCTAGTCACTCCGCGCAGGTCCGCACGTGTGGATGCGCCACCAAGACGGAAAATCCGGTCACATGGTGTTGACGTCACATATCCGTCCGCCTCCGTGAGAGGGTTTCTCCGTCGTGTGAATCCCGCTTGAGGAAGACGAAAAGCGCGCGCACCCGCAGCTGTTGCTATGCGGACGGCGGAAGGTTCGGGGTCGCTTATAAAGTGCATTCGCACTTAAAAGTATGGTTGGTGTAGCGGGATGTGTTGTCTGTATAGTTCAGAAAAATTTTGGGCCGTGCGGTGTCGAGTGCCTTGCATGTAGTTAAGATGTGTACTACGGAATGGGTCTCTGCGCATCTGCTACACAGGATGGCATCAATTCTGACGTCACTTCTGAGTTCTGTATAGCTGTTAAAAGGAACTGAGTAAAAACCGAGCCATGGTCATCGAAGACTTAGGAAAACAGAAATGCCCACCACTCTCCATGAGCATGAGCCACTTAGCTCTGATCCCCCACTAAGTACCTGCCGATTCCATACCCGATTTTGGTTATCAACCAATCGGCCTCTTGACAATTGGAGAGTGCACTGAGCATTGTGGTTGATCCGCACCAGACATGCGGTTTCAAAGGATGGTGCACTAACTCGAGCCTACACCGCACGAGAGCCTCTTGTGAAGCGGCAGAATCGGGCCTTTTTGCCTTTGGCAGTTGTTCAGTTCGACCCGAGAGAGGCGTTTGATCAGGTCGGCCGCAGAATTCTGCATGATCTCCTCCGCACTGTGACATTCCGGACACAATGATCGAATGAATCAGAACTTGCTACGCTGACATTTCTACCACCGTTGTAATAAATATCGAAGTGCGCACGCCCATAGACATCTTTAGGACGTTGCGCCAAGGCTGCCCAATGTCACCCGTCTTCTTCATGCTTTACCTTGAGCCAGTGCGCCGCATGCCCCTGGCATCTAAGGTGATAAATGGCCTCATGATCGGAAACTAGGCGCTCCATGTTCTTGCCTACGTAAACGGTGTGGGCTTCGTCTGCACACAAAGATCACAAGTGGGCGAAGTAATCAGGCTAGCGAACCAGTTCTCTGCTTTTAGGGGTCAGAGCTAAACCTCCGCAAGAAGAAGGGAGCCTGGTTCAGTGAATGGGAATCCAAACGCACCCACGTACTGGGATTGACCTGAGAACAAGCGTTGCCCAGTTGCCTGGGTATCAACCTCAACCAAAGCGCAACAGTCCAAAATCGGTGAAAACCGAAGCTGGCGGCAGCAGAAATAAACCTACAACCATAGAGAAACCGACTCATCGCTCTTTTCACGAGAGCCCATGTATACAATGCAATAGCCTACCCCGCGGTGCTGCATGGAGCCCGCATAACAACCATTGACGTAGGCTCCTTGAACAAGCTGTACTGGCCCTGAGCGGACTTCATCTGGGATTCCAGGAATAGACAGAATGCGACAAAGGAAACAGTAAGAACCCCGCCGAAACTGCTACTCCTACACTGTGACTTCTGCTCCTACTAAAACTGCTAGACAGTCATAAATGTCAAAATTTCTTACTGCAAAGAAATCCCCCGGTACATTTGAGGCAACATGTCAATACATAACCCGCACTCAAGGATACACATTAGTTTGTGTTTTACGATAGCCAATGAAGAAATAACGCGGTAGATGGAGCAAATTATTTTATTTTTCGTGAGGAATCAAACCAACAAGACAGAGCACAAAGTTCACGGGCTGAGTCCGTTTCATGTAGAACAAGAAACAAAAAATAAAACAAGATGAGCGCTGTTCCAACAGATGGTATGTGCGCAGCGCGAAGGTGAAAAATTTGAATTCCACGGAACAATCGTCATCGTAATCATTATTATCGGCTCATTTAGGTCCGCTACAGGATGAAGGCCCCTCCCAGTGATCTCCACCTATCCTATACAGAGCTGCCCCAATCACATCTTTGCCTGCGACTTTTCTTATTTTTTCATCCATCGAGTTAATGGCATTCCGCTTTTTCTATACCCGGCTCTCGTATCCACTCTGTTAGCCTGGTGGTCCACCGTTTGCCATTAAGTCTCACTACATTCACACGAAAGCCTGTTTTGTTATTTTTTACTTTGTATATAATATCTTCAAATAGAGATTGTTTATTTAATTAACGAAGCTCGCTTCCAGCTCTCAGCGCTTCTCCTATCCTACTTCGTTTCATTTCCGGTTGTTTCGACCTATGTTTTTTTTTTCAGTTGTTTTCTTTCCAGTAAGGCGTGACGTTTCCGCCCCATTTGTCGTCACCGGAAGCACGCATTTGTAGTATACTATTTTTTTAGTGTATGAGGAAGGTCATGTGCCACTATTTGGTGGTGCTCTCCCAGTGCACCCTACCCCCACCTGTTCTTGGTGTGATTAATTTCTGGTAGTTGGATATGCACTGACGACGTGTTCAAGGTAGGTATACATTTCTACTTGTTCTAGCGCGGTTAACTACTTACCTATGCTTAAGAGGGCGCTTTCAGCGTGTTTATTTATCATTACTTTAGATATATCAATATTTATTTCAAGTCCCGCGGGCAAGCTTTAGGACTGTAGTTCCTCAGGCATTTTTGCAGGTGCGCTGGACACTCACTCAGCAAGAAAATATTGTCTGCAAA
This sequence comes from Haemaphysalis longicornis, assembly GCF_048455015.1. Classification (NCBI taxonomy): domain Eukaryota; kingdom Metazoa; phylum Arthropoda; class Arachnida; order Ixodida; family Ixodidae; genus Haemaphysalis; species Haemaphysalis longicornis. The sequence continues at coordinate 628,434 of NW_027526213.1, forward strand.
CCTCAAGCGGGTCAAGTATTCTGTGTTTATCTGTAATCCTGCATTTGTTCTGTGAAGCTTTCTAAATATCTTTTCCAAGCATGCTGTGAACAATTTTTTACGAGGTGTTATCTCCCTGTGATACTCCCTTTTTGCTGGAGAACTTTTTGTTTTCCTTGTCAAGGCTTACGCTGCCAGTACATTCCTCATACATGTCGTCTACGAGTTCAAAGTAGGCTCCTCTCTTACTTGGTCTTTCAATACTTCCAGCACTGCTGTGGGGCTTACTAAATTAAACTCTTTTTATTGTTTTTACATTTTTACGGGGCCTCTAATACTCATCTGATTTTTCTATTACTCCTGCGATGAAATCGATGAGATCACTGGTGGAGGACCATCAGTCGGCATTCGTCGTTCTTCATATTTCCGACACCCGGAACTCTACGCATGGTTGCTCCTTACTGTTTCCTGTTATCCAATGTAGGACTACTATGAAGCCACTCCAATAGAACATTTTCTCGCGTATTCCGATGTAATGCTTCTTTATGTAGTCACCCAACCTCGCGGCCACCACGGTGGCCATAATCTCTAGCCTAGCTAACGTTAGTCTTCCTCGGAGCCACTCTGCTTTTCGGGGCAATTAGGTTTGCTTCTCTTGACCCATCGTTTCAAGCGCAAACGATGTACACCGCTGACCCATATGCTTCAGGACTCGCATCGGGAAACATGTAGAGTTCTAGTCGCGAGGTCCTTTCCTTTGTGACCGTAGCGTCCCAGCATTAGCTGTAGCGTCGCCATACCGTAGCGTTGCAGCATTGTGGCCGCAGCGTCGCAGCATTCATTTAGATTCTGTAATTCTTAATTGAAACATTTCCACTTTTCCATTTCTTCGACAGGCAGAGGGTCGTCCCATGTCTCTCCTAAGTTCCGCAGCTTCTGAAATTGTATGTTCGCTCTGATGGTGACTGGCAATACAAATCCAAGTTCAGTCGAATACTATCGCCGTAGCTTGCGGGACGGCTTTTTTTTTCAAAGAACAGTTGTTCATTGGTGACGCCCATTTCTCTACTAGGAAACATAGCATGTCATCTGAATGGTGCCACACCATCCCGAGCAATGTAGCTATTTTTCCTGACCGGACCATCTCGTGTACTAAATCCTTTTCATGCTCGTTAAATATTTGGTTGTTTCATCCTAACTTCATGTCAATTTTCCGAGGTTAAATAACGTGCTCCTGAACACTTCTTTGGCCTCTATTAACAACAATTCGGCTTATTTTATTGCAGAAACAGCAAGAAGCACGTCGTCCACGTAAATAGCCTTCTGCAGCTTGTTCACCGTGTCAGGAAATTTGGATTCTATCGCCTTCACGCAGTGCTTGATGGTGGCTGCTAGTAGGAACGTTCTCGGTGTTCTTCCAAAAGTTACTACAGTCATTCGCCGTGTCTCCGTTTCGTAATTTATATTGTCACGAAGCCAAAGATGACGCAGTTGTCTTGAAGGAAAACACGTTTATTGCAGCAAACCTGTGCTCCCCTAACAACTCAAAGAATACACAGGCGTCGAAACAGCTGTTTCACCAAAGTGACGTGTGCAGGCAAGCGTCGGCGAGTCGAATGCCACCGTGTCTGCTCTGCGGGAATTTATTTTTGGGCGCGAAAGTTTATAGAACCGTCGATTGACATCCAGAACATTGTAGGTCAAAGAAGATTTTTCTAGGCTAGTGACGTTAGTAAGAAACAGTCTCCTCACCTGAATGAGATAGCCTGTGCGGCATAAAAATAAAGAATAGAAGGCGTGCTTCCCTTGGGACACACATAACAGATCCGGGCGTGGCCGGGCAGTAAAAAGAAATCATAAATAAACAAACCCATACATGGTTCGCGGCATTCCCCCCTCTAAGAGTGCATCGAACAAATGCTAAAATAAAACGGCAAATCAAACAGACAGCAACAACAAAACAACAATAAAAAAGTCCGTCCTTTTGCACAGTAAGGCTTGAGCCGAGCCACGTGGACGCCTTCGGGTCGCGTGCATCGTCGTGATGTGCCGGAATCACCATGGGGGATCACTTCGAAGGTAAGTTGACCAACACGTCGTAAAATCTAGTAGGGTTCGAAGTACCGTCCAAAAACATCTCACTGAGTCCGCGTCGTCGAATGGGAGTCCAAACGCAAACACGGTCACCTGGATGGTACTCAACGTCTCGGCGTCGGAGGTTGTAGTTCCCGGCATCCACCAGCTGCTGATCCGTTGTAGGAACTCGAGCGAGCTGGCGGGCCTTCTCCGCACGTTAAAGGTATCCTTGGACGTCGGCGTTGTGGTTGTCGTGTTCTACGTGCGGAAGCATGGCGTCAAGCGTCGTAGTTGGCCGTCTGCCGTAGGCAAGCTCGAACGGTGTCATCGGCGTAGTTTCCTGGATAGCCGTATTGTATGCAAACGAGACAGAGCGAAGATTTTCGTCCCAAGCCCTATGTTCAACGCCGATGTTAACAGACAGCATATTCGTGATCGTCTTATTCAGACGTTCCATCAGTCAGTTCGTTTGGGGGGCTAGACTGTCGTTCTAAGGTGATCTGTGTTGCCGTAGCTTAAGATTCCTTGCATAAGCTCCGCAGTAACGGCCGTTCCACAGTCCGAGAGTAGGACTTCAGGGGCGCCCTGTCGCAGCACAACTTGGTTTATGAAGAACTTCGCGACTTCTTGTGCAGTCCCCCTCGGAAGAGCGGCGGTTTCTGCGTAGCGCTTCATGTAGTCTGTCGCTACAACAATCCACTTGCTCACGGAACAGGACGTAGGGAACAGCCCCAGAAGGTTCATTTCCACCTCCTGGAAGGGCCTCGATGGAACGGCGATCACCTGCAGAAGTCCGGCGGGTCTCTTGGGCGGCGTTTTTCGTCGCTGGCAGTCACGGCAGCTCCGGACGTAGTTGGTGACGTAGAATGTAAGGTGGGGCAGTAGTACTTCACCTTGAGTTTTCCTATTGTGCGAGCTGCGCCGAGATGTCCGAGATGTGCTGAGATGACGGGTAGTCGTTGCACGCTTCCAAAATTTCATCACGAAGATCTGCCGGAATGACAAGTAGATAATTCATTCTCGTTCGGGGGTCGACATTCTCCTTCACGAGGACGGAGTTTTTCAGGCTGAATGCTGGTAAGTTGCGTTTGAAGTCCCTGGGCACGGCGACGTTGCATCCTTGGAGGTAGTCGGTCATGCTGCGTAAGTGGGGGTCGGCAAGCTGCTGGGGGCTAGGTCGCTGTCCGTCACGACGCCGAAGAACGCGCTGTCTTCATCTGAGTCTTGTGGTGGTGGGTCGAGAGGGGGCGCGGGACAGGCAGTCGGCATAGGAGTGTTTCCTGCCGTATTTATAGACGATTTTAACGTTCAATTCTTGTAGACGCAAGAACAACCAGCCAATACGGCCAGAGGGTTCCTTCAAATTGGTGAGCCAACAATGCCCATGGGGGTCTGTCACAACCTTGAATGGTCTACCATACACGTAAGGACGAAATTTTAAAATCGCCCATATACTAGCGAGGCACTCTTTCTCAGAGGATGAGTAGTTTTTCTCCTCCTTCGACGGACCACGGCTGCCATAGGCGATTACTTTCTCGCACCCGCTTTGCTTTTGAATGAAGACCGCAACCAAGCCTATGGCACTAGCGTCCGTGTGCATTTTCGTTTAGGAGTTTTCTTAGAAATGAGCCAGCACGGGTGGGTTTTGCAGGCGTTATAGCAGCTCGCAGAATGCTTTTTCTTGGGTGCTTTCCCAGCTGAAAATGGTCCTATATTTTGTCAAGCTCGTGAGTGGTTCTGCAGTGCGTGCGAAGTAAGAACCGCCGGTAGTATACGCACAATCGGAAAAATCTTCGCATGCCCTTCTTGTCTTTGGGTCTCGGGAAGGTCGCTGTAGCTGAAGTTTTTGCCGAGTAAGGCAGGACTCCTGCGGCGTTGACGACGTCTTCCAAAAACTTCAGTTCCTCGTACGCGAAACTGCGCTTTTCCGGCTTCAGCGCTATCCCCGACGTACGAATGGGCTGGAATACAGACTCCAACCTTGCAAGGCGTTCATCGATAAACCGGCCAAACACCAAAATGTCGTCGAGGTATACCAGCAGGTTTGCCACTTTAGGTCAGCTAGCACAGTTGTCAAAACTCTAAAACGTTGCTGGCGCCGTGCGTAGCCAAAACGGCATCACCTTGACCTCGTATTCAGTCTTCAGTCTAGAATTCAGCCTTCTCTCGGTCTCTCTTGTCCACGTGAATTTGCCAGTAGCCGGTCTTTAGATCCATCGATAAGTACTTCGCGTGGCAGAGGTGGTCGAGGGTATCGTCGATTCATGGGAGGGGGTAGCCGTCCTTTTTGGTGATTTTTTTAAGTCGCTGGTATTCAACGCAGACCCTAATCTGCTGTCTTTTTTCTTCACGAGTGCGACCGGCGGCGCCCAGGGGCTTTTGGATGGCTGTATAATGTCGTCGCTCAGCATGTCTCGACATGGCTGAGAATGGCTTCCCGCTCGCGTGAAGAGAGGGTGTATGCTGACTGTCGGATACGTCTAGCTATTTTTCGGTTATTATTTTGTGTATCGCTAGAGGTGTCTTACGTAGTTTTGAGTTTGACAAACAACACAGCCTGTAGCGACGTACAAAGCCAGGAATTTGTTCCGTTGTTCTTGCGGTAACGCCATATTCACGTCGAAGTGATTCGGAAGCTTGAAGGTATTTTCGGGTGCGCATTCAAAGTCGGCAACCGCGATCACGTCACTTGCTTCTTGCGTTTCTTCGAGGAACGCAATTGCAGCGCCGTTGTTTAAATGCTCGTACTCTTCAGTGAAATTAGTGACCAAAACATGTGATTTGCGTTGCTCAAAGCCCGCAACACCTCTTGCGACAGAGACACCGCAGTCGAGAAGCAACCTTTGCTCACTGTCAACGATGGTGCCGACGCCAGGAGCAGCATCTTCACAGAAGAGGGTGATCATCAAGCTTGCGCGTGGGGGCAGGGTGACATGATCATAGGTGATCCTTACAGCAGCACGGTGTTCGGCATTCGCTTCCGGCGTCATCGAGTGAGGGGGGGAGTTGTCGACTTGGTCTGCAGATCAATTATTGCACCGTTCCCCGCAAAAGGGTCCATTCCGAGAATTACGTCACTGGAACAGGCAAAATGACGAACCCCGCAGGGTATGTTGTGCCGTCTTTAGTTACGCGCGATGTGCACCATCCGCTTGGCGTCACGAGGTGCCCTCCTGCTGTGCGTATGAGCGGACCACCCCTCTGGTCACAACGTTCTTCAGCTTAGACGCAAATGGTCCGCTCATTACTGAGCAGTCGGCTCCTGTGTCTATGAGGGCGACAAAATCAAAGCCGTCAGTGGACAGCTGAACAGCGGACGCCACTTTCCTCGAGTTGCGGGTGCGTCGTGGCGTCATATCTCGGTTTGTGCGTGTGGACGGTCGGGCACAATGCGTCGTCGCCCTTGTCGTATTCTGAGCGGCAGGTTCGGTCATGTCGCGTACGCGTCGCGCCGTGTGGTTGTCGTCGTGTTCGAGAGTCACTTCCAGGTTAGATCGGTTCGTCGGGCTGAAGGCATGTCGTGCATGATCGTCCTGCACGAGTCCTTGCGTCGTTGGAGGGTTTTCATTTTTCCGCGGTTGTGCAACTTTACCTCCAGAAGTTGCTGCTTTTAGATCCCCCGCGTGGGCTGGGGGACCTTGCAAGTCAGCAGTCAGCAGCGCTACGGCGGTTTAGCGACTGGTACGGGTAGGGCGACGGTAAGCGTTTGAAGCGGGCTGGTCCTGGGTTGGTGTTGGAGAGGTATTTTTGGATCTGAGTCGGGCGCTTGGCGGGTCTTGGGCGTGGTGCGCCGATGGAGAACCCTGGCAAACCTAGCCTTTCGTAGGGTCAGTGACGGTAGATGTGGTTGGCCTCTGCGCAGTGGTAGCACAGCGGGTGATTATCGGGCGTACGCCACTCGTCAGTCTTCCTCGGCGTATGGTATTGGAATACATGGTGATCGGCAAGCGAGAGTGGACGATGGTATGGCGGGGCCTCTTGACGACGGGCTCGCGCAGGGCGGGGTTGACGAAGACGTGCGGAGTACGCCAGCGCTTGTGGCTCGCGAGGTGTTTCGGATGGCGGAGAAGTCCCCAGTGCGTGTTCAACCTCTTCTCGTACGACGTCAATCAGGGAAGCTACTTGAGGGTGCGGCGTCATTGGATAAAGCTTCCGAAGCTTCTGCCTGACCACAGCTTGGATCACCTCTCGCAATGTATCGGAGCTTACAGTTGCGGCACTGATGGCCTCCGAGAACAGCGCCTTGACAAGGTGTTCGTACTGCGGCTGTCGAATTTCTAGTCTCCTCTATTGCGGCAGCTTCAGACGCGAATTCGGCCACCATGTTATGGGGGTTGCGGACAAGGCAAGCAAAGAGTTCTTGCTTTACTCCTGGCATAAGAATATCAGTTTCTTTTCTTCCGCCATTTCCGGGTGCCCACGGCGAAATAGTCGCTTCATTTCTTCAACGACGATCAAGACTCATTCGTTGGGGTTTTGCGCTCAAGTTTTAAGCAAAAGTGCAGCTCGCCGTTTTCTCACCACGGTAGTGAAGGTCTTAAGAAACTCGCTTTTGAATTGAGTCTAGTCAGTCAGGGAGCTTTCATGGTTCTCGAACCAAGTTCTAGCTGCATGATCTAAGTAAAACAAGATATACCGGAAAAATTCTTCAACGTCCCACCTGTTGAAGATGCGGCCGCGCTCCAGCTTGGGGCTCCTCGGAACGATGGCGGTTCCTGGGGCTGCTGCAGCACAATAGGTGACGTTGCTGCTCACACCATGGTGTTGGTTGCAGCAATCATTCTCTTGGGTCCTTCAGGCAGAAGACCGAACTCGGGCCCTAAAGCTTGCAGTCGGCGGCTGGCTCTGGTTGGACTGGCTTGGCGGCTTCCATAGGTCGTAGGAGCATAAAGGGTGCGTACCCAGCACCTCTACCAGATGTGACGAAGCCAAATACGACGCAGTTGTCTTGAAGGAAAACAAGTTTATTGCAGCAAACTTGTGCTCCCCTAGCAACTCAGAGAATACACAGGCGGCGAAGCAGCAGTCGCCAAAGTGACGTGTACAGGCGAGCGTCGGTGAGTCGAATGCCACGTCGTCTGCTCTGCAGTAATTTGTCTGTGTGCGCGAGTGTTTCTCGAACCTTCGATTTTTATCCAGAACATTGTAGTTCAAGAAATATTATTCTATGATAGTGGCGTTGGCGCGAAACCGTCTCCTTACCTGAATGAGATAGCCCGTACGGCATAAAAATAAAGAATGGTACCCGCGCTTCGCTTGGCGCACACATAACAGAGCCGGGCGTGGCCGGGCAGTAAAAACAAACTACAAATAAACAAACCCACACATGGTGCGCGCCAATATTGGCTTCATCGTCGTACTTCCACCACAGGAACCTAAGGGCGCCTCGATCGTCTTCATGAATTGCGATTTTGAAGAATGCCTTCTCAAGATGTGCTGTGATCGCCACTTTCTCGTTTCTGATGTTTATCAGCACTGATCGTATGCCCTAATTAAAATTCGGCATTTATTCCAAGTTGTCGTTCAGAGATCTTCCTTTTGTTGAGCTCGATGACGCGTAAAACAAATCTTACACTATGGCTGTTTTTCGGTCTTCTCGAATGACGGCTTTATGCGGCATATAGTAGCAAAGCATTGACGGCTTTCCCGATTAGCCTGCTGCCCTTTCCGCGACAAAAGATGAAAAATATTCTGTTATTGCCTTGTCGCGTCTTTTTAGCGTTTCCAAAGTTTTGCTTAATCTTCTAGTTAGCTGCATCAGCCTCTTTTTCGCGATGTGTTTATTAGTATCTAGCGTGGCGTTTTTTTCCGTGCCAAACTTACTAAGTATCGCTTTTCCAGTTTGACTGAAACCTTCAACTAGGGGATCTTCGCTCGTTGAGCTATTCGTCTTGCTTTCAATGCCGATAGATTCGGGGCTCCGAAATTTGGCAACTGATCTGTTTTGATCTGTTCACTCTGATATCAGGGGTGAGACAGCTGCGCATATTGCGCCTTTCTGATACAATTCCATTTTCCTGCGCCAAGCTGCTCCAAAAGCACGAAAATGGCGAAAATCGCGCCAAACTGCTCCAGAAGAGCCTCAACGGCACGGATTTTAATGCTCATGTCAGTTTTGGCGGGGACAAAAGCCTCCCGCATCCCGGTCACCGCTTTTATCGTCGGTCAATCGCAAACACAGAAATGGCACAAATAGAAAGACTGAAACGAAGCAAGCGATAGCTTCTAAAACTCGATTCGCTTTCCGTCCGGGTTCGCAGAAACGGCCTTCTCGATTAGGCATCGCTGTGGCAACAAACATGGCCGCCGCCTGATCTGGCTGCTACCAACGCGCTCAGTGCGTATCGCCGATATTTTCCCTGGTTTATTTTACGCTATCAGCTGAGTTCCAATCCATTCATTCTATCTGTTGTGGCTCTGAACAGTGGCGTTAACGCGAGGATACGGTTTGAGATTGGTGCAAGATTACGGGAAGTTGGGCGGCTCGAAAAAAAGTTCATTGAAATGTGGGGCCTACGACACGACTTCGGTGTGGTTTGTTCTTGAATGCGAAACGCGGTGCGCGCGTCTATAATCGGGTTCGTGAAGTGAATTTTTTGGCTTGTTGTGCTGTTGTAAAATGTTGAGGTGTTGCTGTGCTTCGAAGCGCGATCGCGAGCCTCGGGGATGGAACGGTCGACACGAAAGTTGCGGGCTGTGCTGCGGCGCCGCGACCTGTTCAGGCAGCGCCCAATAGCTGCAAGACTACACGGTTGCCATAGAACGCGACTATAACACTTGATGTATGCAAAGTGAAATTTAATGCCAAAATCTAGGTGGCTAAACATTAATGCTACTCAAATGACCATAGGGTGAACCTGCGCCCCGGGGACTGAAACGGGTAGGCTGGTTGGGCTATGCGACCGTTAGCTCGAAGCTGCTCAACTGTTGCTGTGACTACAGTCGTTCGTACAACACAGCCTGGGATTACAAAAATAATAATTTTAGCATTAAATCAGCAAAAAAAACGCCACAATTGCGGAGCCCTTACATTTGATAAGAGTTTTAGCAGTCCGTCTGTTCCGTCGTGTACATAGTTACCGTGCTCACCGGGACTCGTCTGGGCACTTGGGCATTCGTAGCCGTAGGGAGATTAGTTGCCCGCGCCTCCTCGTCCTTCCGCGCGCGCAGGCGCAGACCGGTCCGGCAACCCGGTAACAAAGTAACCAACAGAACAGACGGACTGCTAAAGCTCTCTAATGTTAACGGCAGTTTTGTTGTCAGTGTTGCGTGGAGGCGCAACACAATATCACCAGTTAGGAAAAAAGGTAGTGCAGTTAGTACTTTGTGATACTCTTAAAAACTGTTTCAGGTAAGGCTGTTTGAGTGTTCTGTGTATTCAAAACTGATTGAAATGTGCACTTGACCCTGCAAATTGCTGAAATAATGATTTTTTAAGCTCACAAGACGATGTATTAAATGTCCCTAACTGCTCCAAATCAAGATTCTTCTGCTCCAAAATCGAAATTTTGCTGCTCCGAAAAATGCTCCCAAATCTGTTTGGGCTGTCTCACCCCTGTGATATGTTGGACTGCTTCTTGTATAACCAAACCAAGCTTCGTTTCAACGGCCATAAGCTTGTCTCCAACTCGTTTTGATGTCCCAATTAGAATGCCACAGAATTAATCCCATCCTATTACCAAGCCAACCGATGGAAATGCTGCGGGTTTCTTATTATCATAGGTGAGTTTTATGCCCACCGCCTGTACTTTTGGCATATCTGTTTACTTGGGCTAGGCACTTGGGCATACCACCTCAATTTTCATCGTTTCCACGACAACAGCGTCGCTTTTTCTTTCTGGGAAGATTCTCCATCTACTGCGTGCATTGTACAAGCAGTGTTTGCTGCATCCTTTTGAGGTGCGGTCGAAGCTTTACGTCTCTGAGCTTTGTCGTGCGCATCGATGCCCCGCCTTCGCATTTTTTGCATTTACGTTGGGTGTACGCACACGAGCGGTGGTTAGGCCACCGCTCGTGTGGCCTAACGGAGAGTTAGGTTGTGTACGTGATGCGAATAAAGGCTTATTATTATTATTATTATTGTTGTTATTATTATTATTATTATTATTATTATGTACACATAAAGCATGCTTTGCTCGCGACCAAGGCCATTTCCCTTTCTTCCATCGTAAAGCTTCTCCAGCAATCCTCTGTCACATGATTTCGTTAGCTACAGTATAAGCATGCACTGTCAGCTGAGCCTAAAAAATTAGCTCTGGTATTCCAGTATTTTGCCCGTTCTTTCGTGCTTGCCTATTGTTGCTCCTGTTGTGTTTCCTCTCTGAATTTCACCAGTTCACAGAGAAACGTTTGCTATCTTATTAGGGTTTCAGCTTTCTTTTTTTCACGGAGAGTAAATCCTCTGTCCTTGAGCATCGCTACTATCCGGGCTCAGCATTGCGACTTCATTCATCGTAAACTCAACAGCTAGCGCATGAGGCAGCACCCTCTTAAAGGAGCCATGAAGACAAAATGCAAGTTGGGGAATTAGAAAGACTGCTTAGTCCCGATAACAATGATACTAATATCATTGCAATCAACGAACAATTAACACAGATATTAAAGAAAACGTGTGAAGCAGTCGCGACCCCCTAGACAATTTCCCGCAACGTTTTTCTGACGTGACGGAACCTTGTTTGTGCGATTAGCGGTCGCCTAACTGACCAGTCGGGACGACACATGACTGGACGTCTGTAATGGCGCCTCTAGTTCCATTTGACCGTATCACTTGAACGCTAACGTGCAGTTAATGCACTGAAAATTATGTTTTATTGTTTGCCCGTTTGACGTCATTCTTGTTCATAACACGTCACTGTGGCGCAAAATGTGAACGTTTTTGAATATTTCTCGCTTTTTTTTCGTTAAAAAACATCTTTTCTGGCTGTAATGGAGCTGAGTGAGATACTGAATCCTAGTTCTTTCAAATTCAATGAAGTTGTATTTTCTCTTCATGGCTCCTTTAAGCACAGGCATCAGCATCGGCACATAACACTCTGTAGAAACATGCAATGACTCGAGGGTTAGTGTGTGCACTTAAACTGTATGAACCAGTTTGCGAATGGCGTCTCTTACCTTTGGAGATTGGATTTTTTCTAGCTTTAGTACCTCAGTCTTGTGCACGTCGACTTACTGCTCCTGATTACAAAATGTCTCCCTCAGTATTGCGACTGCTTGATCATAGTTCTTTTCGAGGTACTGGAGACCTTCGATAGCGTCGGCTGCCTTTCCCGTCAGCGTCGACATGAAGTAATTAAACTTGTGTTCCTTCGTCATGCCTGGCTTAAGGTAAACTGCCAATTCATATTGCCACTAAAACCGCTGCAAAGCAAGCAGATTCCCATCACCCTTCATCAAGTTCAGCTTACGTAACTTGACTAGCTCCACCGCTTCCGTCGAGTGGGTCCCCTCTACAGCATGCGCAATTGTTGGCAAGGCTGCCCCGTTGGCCTGCGTTAGCGCTGCTATGCCGTTGTCCAGTTGCGACAGAATTGCGAATACCTGCATATCGTACTGAATATTTCTTTCAAACTCGCTATCTGCTGAGTCATCTCTGATGAACTGCTCCATTTGTTCATTTGTTGTCAATTCCTATTCCTTTGATTGGCGCTTGAAGTACATTCGAGGTTCGCTCATCTGCTCCATTAGAAATTTTTAAAGGCGGTAGTCTTTCTTGGGCTACTTAAAAGCAGAAATGTTTGTCTGTATGTATGTATCTCTATGTGTCTGTGACTCGATTCAGCCACCCGGCCAAAATTAAGCAGAAACTGCGCAATAGTCTTATATACCCATAGCCAAATCTAAACGTCCAATAGCGGTGTTAAGGTTTCTACTTGCCAATATGTTGAACACGAACAAGACATTACGCAAATATAAGGCAGAAAATCAAGAAATGAGTGGTATTTGCAGGGTTCCTTGCATAAAACATACACGGATGATGTGGTTTTTGCGATACAAAGTAATATACTACATCAACTGCCCAAACCGTCCCCTGCCGTTGACCCCGCTACCTGGCGGCTAGCGCATCTGGTGCTCCTGAATGGGATGTGCACGGGCGAGCGCGACAGCTCGTGCCCGTTCTGCAAGGAGACGAGAGGCACTCTCGCGCACATCATAGGGGAGTGCACTAAACTCAAGACCCCCACATTCTCTTCCTCCCCCCCTATCCCCAACCCTCTCAAGCGATCGGACACCTTGCTGTCCAGTCCCGACCTCGCCATTCAGTACGAACTGGTGGCCAAGGGCCAGGAGCTGCTGGACACATATGGGTCCCATGACCAGAGAACCACCCCATGTGGAGCATCGCGCACACACCTCTTTAAGGGGTCAGTAAAAGTGGATTCTCTCTCTATCACTGGTGGCATTTAAAATAAATCAAACGGCAACAGCAATGAAAGGTTCCACTAGATAGGTTCCACGTTCCACGCGGAACAGTCGTGGAGTAGGGCAACGTGGTTGTATAAACGTTGTAGTAGTATGCCTCGATTCACTCGGGTCTCCGCCGTTCGACAGCTGCGGCAACACTGGCATCGAGGCACCGGACTTGGAGCAGTGGAACGCCGTAAAGTTAAATTGACTTGAGTAAACCTCTAGCGTGTTATGTTGGGAGGAACAAGACGGGAGAGGAACAGAATGAGAGGTGAGCGGAAAGCGAAAGAAAGCATTTAGTTCCCAGGGGCGGCAGTTGACTATCGTCTTTCGCCGACATTTGCATCGAAAGGAGAAAATACGTGGACACTTTTCGACCCTGCCGGCTTAGTTAGCTGCACAATGTGAGTTCTGAGCGCTTTCCTGTTCTTGACTAGAGTTCCCTTACTCGTGCAGACGAGTTATGCGCTGACGCTTTGAGCGTTGATACAAGTGCGGCTTCTTCCGTTCCGGCAGGCTCCGTCCCCACAACTTTTTAGTCCACCTGGCCCAGCTCCTCTTTTGCTGCTGTGAGGCAGGTAGGGTGCTTGTCGCAGCAGCTCGGAGGTAATCCTGGTCGCGGTATCATCGTTTTGTTGAGACGGAAGGCACAGCAGCTGCCGGAACAGGCAAGTTTACCGGCGAAAAAAATACAGATTGCGCGCTCCTGCTGTATGCGCAGACCCCTCTTCGTCGTTGCCTTCTTGATCCTGGATGGGAATATGGTACACAAACTAAATGTACAAAATTAAAAAAAACGTTTTCTCCAATGCGTTCACGTGCCTTTGGTGGCTATCTACGCATGGCATGTAATGCGTTGTGCCGTCTTTGCATCGCTGCGTACTGAAGTGGGCACCGTGTCACTGTGGGGTGTTGAACGCGCCCACCTCAACAGTGAATATTTCCTGAGTTTCCGGATGGGTTTTGGGAATTCCAAGGTTAAGTGTTTTGTTTTAGTAACGCTCGTTATTGGGGCCCGAACCACAGACAGGTGTCACAGGTGTCACTCGTTTGCGATTTCTTTGAGGAAACCGCAAACATGCACTGGGCGTGTGATGGGGGGTCCCTCTTCAACACGCATTTTTCCGCTATGTTTAAATATGCAAGCGTTTGCAACCTTGTAGAGATGTGTTAGGCGCATCATCTTTTTTACTTTCTACCTCTACCAGCCAAAGGTTCTTTCGTGGCGTGGGGGAAAAGAATCTCTCAACGCGGCTAGGGAGGCGGAAGGGGCTTTTCACTCACAGAGCACAGTGTAGATGGGGCAGCGACAAGGCGCTATTACCCAGCGTTCCCCATGCTCACCCCGGTGGGTGCGCCGGCGGGTCCCTACCCTCGGCTTTTCGTCTGCTTAAGCGACGGTGTTGGGCCTGTTTTTGCACAGCTTCGCGTCTATTGCGCCCTTACTTCGCACGGCTTGATTAACTTGTTCGACAGCACATACGGGTAACCTGGCCCCGACGAAATTAATGGGTCCTACAGCAAAGATACTTTCAGGATTGGTTTGAAGAGCGGGAAAACAAAATGTAGAGACCACTTACAGACATCTGGCCGCAAGAGAAACGCCACATTTTTAGTACTGCTTTCACGAATAGTACTCCGTTTTCGAAATTTGTGATTGCCAATTCAGTTGTGATTTAGGAGGTATTAGAAAAGGCGAAAGTAGCAACCGGTTCTGATAAATAGGAATTAAAAAAGCTCCCTCAGCTTTCTCTCAATTCTCAAACTTGCTAACCTAACTAGTTTAAACCGTATAAATTGGAATTACTAAGCTCACATTTCATATTGTTTCGGTGTCTGCGCTTGTGTGGCGCGGTGGGGCAGCCCCGACCTAGCATATCAGTATGGCTAGGTTCCGCTGTCTCACCCTTCGAAGAACGCTCTCCGTTGTCTTTCTGCCACCCAACGGCTGGGCTACAGCGACGGCGTCCGCCACTCGAACCCGGCCGTGGCTGCCGCTGCTGCGTTCGAGATGCCGCCCAGCGAATTCCAGGTAACGGCTGGCCGAATCTCTGGTTTCGATCTTTGTAGGGCCACGCGTGTGATGAATTCATGCGCCGTCGCACGGGCAATTGCTGTAGGTGTCGTTTAAAGCTTTGCTTGCCAACCACCTTCACACCTGGTATCGGAGATACATTTTTTTGTGAGGTCCCAGCGACACCCGTTTAGCCTAATTAATAACCGCATGATTGATATACATAACTAGTAATTGATTGAATTTCCATATATGAGTGTGCAGCTTGGGCGTGTGTGGTATAAAGTAAAGGTCCTGGCGAGGGGAATCATAAGGTACAAATAAAAATTAGTGCCTTTCCACTCTGTGAAGAAGGATGGCCTGCAAAGCTAGAGGCAGTCCATGGAGCGCACGGAACAAAACACGTTTGTCGTAATTTGCGATGGAGCATATTTCCTAGCCATTCGCTGAATGACCCTAAGACGGATCCAAGCTTTGTTCTTGCAGATAAACATGGATTTGCCTGTGTCCCTCCCGCGTCGTGAGCATCTTACTGTTTGTGTAAGGCCGGGTTCAGACTGTTGCCGCAACTGTCGCAAGGACTCAAAGCATGACGTTTTTTCACGTCTCAGAAAACCGAACTACGTGACATGGCATTTTTTTACGTTCATAGATCACGATATGGATTTGGCCTCGGTATACTGAACTTAGCCCAACACACAAACCAAATCCGCTGTACCACTAAGGACTCCGGACAGGTCCCATTGGGACGTTGAACGTCCGCTTTCAAATGGGCATGAAACCTATAGCTTTGCCTGCACGCCTGCCTTCCTCCCTACCATTTTTTTCACTACAAAACTGGGTACGCACAAACCGGGAACCGGTCATGTACGCGTGCTTAGAAGTGACATACGCCGTGACGGCGGGTTTCGGTCGTTTTAGGGGGCAGCCCTTTGGCAGCCGTTACCTGGGCTTCGCTGGAGCGGCGTCTGTTTATGCCTGCGTAACAGAGTGAGCGAGCGCAGCAGCGACGAAAGAAAAAAAACGGACAGGAGCGTCTAGCGAAGGGTGAAGAGGAGAACGACACGTGCGGCTACCGCGTCATCTCTCTCACTGAATTTCTTTCACAGATGTTTCATGTGTCGCCAACAAGGAGCACCCTCCCCCTACACGTTCCCCAGACGCTGTTCCATTCTCCGCTAATCCGAACTTTTGACGTTTGCGCGGGAGGTTCAAACACGATATGCAACAAAATGCTTGCTGCTCCCTTGTGCGGGGCCAATTCGAATCTCGTGAAAATTGCGTGGGTGGTTCGAACACGATT
Organism: Haemaphysalis longicornis; assembly: GCF_048455015.1. Classification (NCBI taxonomy): domain Eukaryota; kingdom Metazoa; phylum Arthropoda; class Arachnida; order Ixodida; family Ixodidae; genus Haemaphysalis; species Haemaphysalis longicornis. Next base: position 644,210 of record NW_027526213.1, read on the forward strand.
TGCAACATGCTGGCCGGCGGCGGCGGTGCACTGCAAGGTAGCCGCGGAGTAGCTCATGCCGTCGTACGTTCGCTGATAAGGCGAACACTACCTTAGACGCAGTAGAAATTCGCCGTTACTGAGAAGACTCCAGTTCCTGCTGCGCACAATTTGTAGTAATTGTCAGTGCATTTTTTTAGGCCCACCTGTGCTTCAGTTTATTTTTCACCATCATCTGATCGCCGCATACCGCCGTTAGGTGCCGCCTGCGCAAACTTACAAGGGGGCATCGGTGGAGGCGAGAAGGAAAATAGTTTTGAAAGAGATGCCAAGGGTGGGGAGGAGGAGCCGCGGAGCGGTGCCGAGTACATCGATGACACCGGAATGAAAACTGGGAGGGTTAGACATATACTGCTTTGCAGTAAAAATCCTTCAGTGTTATGATCGTGACATAGTCATTGTGAGTCATACATAAGGGTAAAATTCATATTAATTCCGCTGGGGCGTGTGGGCGTTTCAAAATAAAGATCTCAATGAGGAAAACCACGTGGGGCAAATAAACAATGCTTTGTAGGCATACTCAATGCGTTGTCATGGTGTGCCGTAGATATCCTGAAAGGTCAGTGATGCCGCTGCAGAACGTAGGCTATAAAAATGAAAGCCTTGATGAGAGAAATAAATAAAAATTTGCAAAAAAAGTATTCTGGTTATCACCGACATATACTCATAGTGATTTATAAATTGGATGAAAATTCAGTGAGGCCGCTTGGACGAAGGAAATCTAGTGGGAGGAATAAAAAAGCTTCCTTGCCATAATCCTGACAGTCCTTTTGAGTCATAGATTGTGCTAAATGTCAAAGTGAGACCGCTAGGGAGTGTGGGGCATCCATTTATAGGTTTTGGATGAGGGGAACAACGTAGAACTAAAAAGTGATTCCTGGTCATAATAATGACACAGACATAGTGGATAATAGATTGCGTAAATTTTTTCTGATGCCGCTGGGGTTTGTGCGGTATCGAATTTAAGGTCTCGATGAGAGTAATCACGTCGGCGAAAAAAAAATTTTAGGTTATATTCATGCCAATCATTGTGATTCATCGAGTGCTCTAAAATTTAGTGATGGCACTAGGGCGTGGGGGGTGTAAAATTAAATGTCTGGATAAAGGGAATCATGTGAGATAAATTAAAAGTGCATCCCTTTGATGAGTACTAGTTAGGAGTAGTTATTCGACGCAAACTCACTGCAGATGCAAAAATAGCCGCACAAAAGGAATTGTGGTGTCTAACGAAAAGTTTCGCAGGCGCACATTTGGCCAAGGAAATGACCACTTCATAAACTCCTGATGTCCAGTCATTGCTGAAGCAAAAGCATCGAAATGTGTCGAAAGCTGTGGAATCATGGTTTCAATCTACGGAAACAGACGCAGCTAAAGAAAACGCATGCCACTGAAAAATGGTGGGTTTCACTTTGAAGACGGCAATTTTCAATTACCTTCATCTTGTTCCTCACAAGCAACAATCGCTCTTGTGTCTCCTGACAAGACCATCTTTAAAACGTGGTTACGTCAGCACACTGCCACTGGCAATGTGTGAGCAAAAGCACCCGTAGCCTCCAAAAACAATGCTGGTGTACAACGGCGGGGTTAAGGTGGCGATAGAGATGATGCAAACTTCCCTCAAAGGTCGCGAAGGGTCAATTTCCCTAGACACTCATTCTACTGCTTATTCAACCTCGGCAAGATGACTTGTATAATTTGTTGTTTCTAGCGTCCATCAGCTTGAGTTACTGTGGTTAACTTCACTGTATTTTACCGTTTTCTGATCAAAACTTCCAGTTGGCAAATGCGCGCCATTCGGTGTTTTCTGTTCCGTGTCTTTTTGTTTTGTCCGTAACTGCGCCCGATGGTGAACCAAATAGCTTAGCAATTCACTTGCTGGTGTGTTTTTCACTGGACCATTGTCGGTTGCGTGAATAAATAACTGGCTGCAATATGAAGGGCTCTGTATTACTCACGGAGCATCCCCATTCAGCCACTGTTTGGGTCGTTTATTTTACATTGGTGACTTTAGGTTGATCTGCGATCTTTTAGTACTTTGCGTCACAACTACGTATAGTATTTAAATGGCCCTGTGCATCAAATTGTCACAAGGTGTGACTTGAGAAAACACAACATTAAAGGGAATGAAAGCCCAACGCTTTGAACACGGGCCGCGGTATTGTGTTCCTCATCCATTATTTCTGCAAGTATCTCTCGAAAGGGCAATATTCGGAAGCACGAAAAGTTTACCAACGACACTATCGCGTTTGGACTTTTTCGTTCGTGTTGAATTTTGTGCTAATGGGGTGATGTCACCCGAATAAGCGGTATTCTACTGCCGGATCCTGCCCTGGTACTTATGTGGATATCACATTGCTGAATAGGATTCATGCAAAATCATTTTTCCGTAAATAACAGACAGTACCAACGAGGCAGTGTCTTCTATCTCCACAGGAATGCGGAATTTGCAAAGCGAAAAATTATTTGATATAGTACTGTACATGAGAAGTACTCGTGAAACGAGAAACACAGGTAATAAAATATTCAGACAAAAAAAGCCCCCCCCCCCCCCTAAGTGCCCTAAAATACCCCTAAAGTATACCAATTTTTCGCCACTGATCGGCACGTCTGGCTCGAAAGAACTCTAGATGAAGAGGAGCCCCGTGTGAGTGTACCTGTACTACTCCGCACTTTTATAAAATTCTATAAATTTTCAGCTCCATCAGCTTGATGTGTCCATGAATATTAAGAGCATTAGCATGAAGGAAGGATGGGAAAAATTAAAAGAAGCGATGCTTTGCCTGCGCTTTATTTTGGGAATAGTTCGGGGTATTTGTTTTATGGTGTGGAGGAAAAGGGAAGGAAACCCGCTAAATGCCTCTTGTGGCCCCAGCCACGCAATGAGTTACGGTCAACTTGCCGTCTCCTAACACCGTGTGCCATTAAATTTTTTAAAGACAACCTCTCCTACTGAAACATTTCTTGGCCTCTTTAAATGTGAAAATAGATAGTTTAATTTGGTTCTTTCTTTTATAGACGACTAATTAGGCGGTGTGGCACCTCTTAGGTATAAACACATATGCAAATTAAAGGCAACATTGGCCTGCGGACCAGAGAGCACGCGTAAGTTGCGACCAGCCAGAGCAGTGTTCTATGGCGCGTGGCCAGTCTCGCGTGTCAACGCCACTTGCCGCGGATGCTGAAGATGCGTCTGATGGTGATTTTAGCGGGTGCTTGCAGTTGACAAAGAAGTAGCGGCTGCAAATCTAATCTGACATAGCATGTTGTTACAATTAACTCTGACCAATACTTCATGCATAGCCTGCATTATTTCAAGCGGTACAGCCTATACACATGAAACAAGCAACGAGGGATCATGTAAACGGTTTATAACTTGATTATCATGTTTTTGCGTCCGCGTATAGGGTTTTTGTTGCCCTGATACACGTTAGTAGAATCTCTTGCTTTACCAGTTTCTTGTGGCATACAGTGCATTTAAAGCTACGTTAATATAGCAAATATATGCGATCTAAATTACTTAGGCACTCTGTGACCGTTAGAAACGCGAACAGTGTATGTTCCGCGGCTGTGGGGCAGTGCTTAGGGCTTTGTGCTGCTGAACCCAAGCTGGCGGTTTAATTACGAAAGGGGTGCATGATTGCTTTTCTGATGGAGGCGAACAGCGAAACGTGCATATGTCGATATATCAGTGCACGTTAAACATACTCATGGGGCCAAATTTTGTACATAGCTTTTCACTACGAAGCGTTTCATTGCTCAGTGCTTGGTTCCTCACGTTCAAACCTAAAGTCTCAGTTTGACATACTTTTTTGGCATACGTAGCAGTAGAAACTTTGATCAACAAGGGCTGCTATGCAGATGTGTGTATTCCGGCACACATCTACAGCTGGCATACGTTTTGAGCTTGAGTTAGGCTGGCGCTTCGCTGCGTAGATGTGTGGTGCTCCCTTGTCAATAGCTATCACTTGGGAGTATAGCATATGTAGTAAACACATGCGCACACCATCTGTACCACTCAGAATAGCCTAAGTAAAATTTCTAAGAAACATCCCAACGTCTGTTGTTCATGACATTGGTGCTTTTTTCCCGCGTGATATCTTCTAATTTTGCAGTTGATTGATATTTGATAACGTGGAGCCATTTGTATGACTTTTAGTAACGCAGCATAAAAGCATTAAGAGGCGGTAGATCAGCCTAAAACCTACCGTGCAACATCAGTGGCACATCCTCCCCCTGCATCGGGCGCACAGAGTCGAAGGTGAAAGCAATTCATGATCAATCCAGCCGTCCAGAGACGTAACTTACGCCTTATGAAGTGCAAAATATGAAAGCACATTAGTTGCTAAGCTCTTTCAAAGAAACGCACACTTTGCGAACGTCGAGAGCCGCATTGTGTCGAACTCACCACGCTTTAAAGATGGCGTGTCAACAGTATATGAGCGTAATTAAATGTCTGGGGTACCTGAGAAAAGTTTCTTGCCTAACTGGTAATTATTCAATGCTATGCTTTCCAATGGTTGCATCCGATCCTACTCTTCACCGGGGAAGTTATTCTGATACCTCACATGCCCTAGCAGCAACATTTTGAATTTCTCCCGATCTATGGCTAACCACAACTACCACATGACTTTACCGGGAAGCGTGTTTTCTTTACACACATCATCTGTCTCATCGAAACCTTTAATGTGCTATCCCACACGCCCATGTAGCCTCATTTCGAACTTTACCTAAATGTATGACCAACAATGACTCTGTCATTATTGTAACCAGGAAGCGCTTTTTTTATTTGTCCAACATGATGCTCCTCACGGAGACCAATTATTTGATACCCCATCCCTACACAAGCCGCATCACTTTGAATTTCTAACCAATTTATGAATAACCTCTCGTACTAATATTCAGGGAGCATTTTATATTTTCCCCACGTGATTCCCTTATTGAGAGATTTATTTTTATACACAACCCTCCCTAGTGGCGTAATTTTGAATGTTGACCCCATCTATGACTCCCTATGACGGTCTGATGGCTGTAACCAGGAAGCATTTCTGCCCTAGCGAACACAGTCTAAAGTTTTAGCCAATATATAGCAGCCGCTGTGCTATATATTGGCTATATAGCCAATATAGCCAATATATAGCACTCGCTGGATAGCACCCGCTGTGCTATCAAGCGTTGTCTCCTGGTTCTTGCGTCGACCCCCTTACCTATATCTCCAGCGTGGCAGCCGCACCTGCACAAACGACACTTATAGCCCACGTCGTCCCGGACGTCTTAGTAAAGACACAGACAGGAGCACTGTGACTCTTCTGAGCAAGACCTCCTTATCCGCATTACTATCGCCACACATGCGGTACATCCGATTGACGTGCACGCGAAGCAGGAACCGTGTCAGCTCGCAGACGCTGAGTGGCCACAAAAAGACGCCCAGCAGCTAGATGCGCCAGAACGTCTGACGGGTGCGGCTAGTCGGAACCTGGAAGACCTTCCTCGTCCACCAACCGAACAACCTCTTTTGTCGCCCGTTGCTTCGCTGAACTACGTCGCAGGATCTGCTCCGAACACTGAAGTTCTTAAATACTTAAACGTCGTGAACCTTGCGGCCGACTCGTCGTCCCGCGTCGAGCAGCCCGTTTCACGGCAGCGCTGGAGTTACAAACTTAGCGGAGACCACTTTTTAACATATATCACCGACAACTGTCCCTTCAAATGTGCAGGGCATTCACCGCCCGGGTGCATACGTCGTGTTCTTTCACAAATGGTAAGAAGCGTCTTTTGAATGAGCCACCACGACTGTCGATGACACCCATTTCACCCACACCTAAACTAACATGGCGCCAGCTGCTACAATTACGGCGGACATTTCATGCTGCACTTAATGACCAAGCTGGCTGAATAACTGAGCCGCTCAACACTTGCAAACCATAACCACTCGTTTCCTTCGATGACGCTGCACCTCGACACTGCACTCCAGCTTGGTCACGCAGACACCTCAATTGTTTCTGGACACCCCTCGCAACTACTGCTCTGGAAGAAGTTCACAGCTATCATAAACCTCTGCGCCACTCCTAGCCAAGCCCACCTGAGGCCAACCTACGCTCCGGAGGCCCTCAATGAATTGACCAAGACTACTCCCAAAATTCCACGCGATTTCACCTGGAACGTCTTACGTTCTTCAACGTGAAGTTATCTAGCCAATTAATGATAGATAGCTCTAAGCCTTCACCGCCCATTTTTGCCCTAACGTGCTCGGCGCTAGGGGAGCTTTGCAGTCGCATCATAATGATCCCTATTGAGTGCCACTTTAAGCATAATCCTCAGTCTTCCACGATCAACATTAGCGGTGCGTGGCGTACAGCATCAGCAGTGCCACGCGCCATCACAAAGAGGTAGTAATACTAGTAAAGTCCTTTGCTGGGAAGGGAAGACCTGTTGGCCAGAGGGGGGAAATGGGAATAGCGGGGAGGGAGGAATAACAAGTCTTGAATCTTCAAGAGTCGTGCAGGCAGCTTACAATTGAGGATCTCATTGTCCAGTTTGAGGAACCAAGTGGGTTATAGGCCCCGGCTCACACTACTCGAGCCAGATCGCTCTCAAGGGAAAAAGTGCCTAGCACGGTGGGGAATCGGGGCTCATGGTATGAGGGATTATCTGGTAATGAACCATTTGTGTGTGCACTTCTGAGAATATATCGATGGTCTGAGAATGCAGTGCGGTGCCAGATTAAGTGGTTTAGGTGCGCGATAGAAGTCGCTGAAAAGTGCGGACAACGTGGAGGTGGTGACTTCCCAGGGTGAATCCATTTGGATATGAGGTGAGGAGTGAGAGCAGCGTTCGCAAGAGACTTAATAATGAAAATTAAGCTGGGCGTTCTAGAGAAGGGATGCCGTTTAGGTAGCCAAGCGTAGTTCTTGATGCTAGCGGCATCGGCACGTGTGGCGAGCATGGGCCAGTTGCAGGCAAAAGAAGGAGAACGAGACACCAGCAGGCGATTGGTCATTCAGTGGATGGATTCGCGGAGTGCAAGGTCTGGTTGCCATGTCCCCGCATCATGCGTCCTTGCATTCATTCCAGGCGAGTTTAGGTGCCGTTCTGAGCGTGTATGTTGACCATCTTGTGAGTCTGGTGGACCATAGGATGATCTGTGAAAGCCTTGTTGACTCGTCGGTAGCAGTTTTAGAATCGGTGAGGATAGGAATGCGGGCAGCGAGTGGAGCAGAGACGGTGTAGGCAAAATGGTCCAGTAAATGGCGAATGTCAGGCAGTTCGGCTTCGTGGGATGCGGATAGAGTATGTTTCGTAATGTAATAGTCAAGTTTGGGTCGAGCTGGACAATGCCACGCGACGCTCACTCGGTGTAGGTCCAGGATGGAATCGGTAAAGATGTCAATTTGATCGGGGAGCTTCGTGTCCAAGGTGCGATGAAGGGGTTTTGGGCGTGGAAACAGGTCGCTGATGTGGCGACGTCAGAAGAGGCCTTTTTCCGGAGGTTTCAGGTGGTGCCTGCCTCAGTGGTGGCAGCAACATTGTTCAGGCATCCCAAGCAGCGAGCGTCGCTAACTGACACGTAAGAGATCGGCGTTGTTCGTGTTGGAGGGCAGGTTCATAAATCAGGGCTTCCACAGGAGGTGAAGGAGGCGCCTTTTCGAGGGCATCGAAACGGTTATAACACGGCAATCCAGTTATTATTCGGCGCGTGGCCCTGTTCACTGCTGATGATTGCTTCTTGTGAATGTGTGAACGGGTATATAGAGGGGCGCCGTAGAGAAGGTGGCTACCCTAAAGCCACTGATCATACTAGGGTGATGGAAGCTGCTTGTTGGTCCCCTCCGTACTTATTTGACATTCTAGAGTTTATAGGAAGCATTGGCTTCCAGGTTCCTCGTCGTTCCTTTATCCAGCACTGTGCGCTGTTGTGACTGGCCAAAGGCATACCCTGCAGGCTAAGGTTGCCGCACATAGACCTAATTGGTGTGTGAGATAGATAGATGGTGTGGTGCATATGAGGAGGTATCTTATGCCATCCGTGCACCACCAAGAACTTTTTTTCAGGACCCAGGTCTAGCCCTAACGTCGGAAGAAAACGATTGCGTGCCTCGGCGGTCGCACGTCATCGCCCCTCTCGGGTGTGAGAGGACCTCCGCACCAGCAATAAATGTCCTGTCACGGCCCAGCCTACGGGCCAGTACCCCGCTCTACTGATACCGCGGTTGCTTTCCACACAGCCATTTTGAGTTTTAACCCAATTTATGACTAGTTATGACTCTCTCACGAGTAAGAAAAAAGCATTTTTTATTTATCTGATGCGATTCTCCTCATCGAGACTCTATTATGATACCCCTCACGCCCTAGCGGTATCAATTTGAATTTGCAATCAATTTATTACTCACCATGACTATCTCATGATGTTGTCATTATTCGGGGTAAACAGGTGTCGCCTGAGCGTTTTATGGGGCACCTCATTTGCGATTCTGCCGCGACTTCAACGTCGGCATTGAGTTAGCCAGAGTTAAGCACTTCAAAATAGTACTGATCTGCAGAGTGACCTAATTTGCCCCACATTATTCCCCCCACCGAGACCTATAATACGGTGTCCAAGTAACCCGAACTAAAGCAAATGGAACCATGACTATTTTGTAATGGGGTATTTATTTAAGGTATAGCATACTGGGAACAGCGCAAAGGGACGAGGACGAGGCGTAGACGGGACACAGCGCAGAATAACAACAGATGTTTATTGCACAAAATTACCTAAACACAGAAGTCTGTCGCAACCAATGGAAAGAGGGAAGATGAAAGAAACACAAAATTTCAAGCCATCAGTGCAGCTCACGTGCTGTCACCAGACAAAAAGGCAATTTATTTGTCGGTTAACAACACCGAAGGGTAGCTGACACACTTGTCTTTGTTAGAATATATCTCGTACGCTTCAGCGATCTCGCGTGCCATTTGGTTGTTACCTTTATAAATATGGAGCATTTTAAGATTGTGGTTGTTATGCTGACCTCAAAAAATGCTCCATACTTTATAAAGGTAACAATCAAATGACACGGGAAATCGTTGAAGCGTACGAGATATATTCTAACAAAGACAAGTGTGTCCGCTACCCTTCGGTGTTGTTAACCCGACAAAAAAATTGCCTTTTTATCTGGTGACAGCACGTAAGCATCAGTGATGGCTTGAAATTTTCTGTGTTTCTTTCATCTTCCCTCTTTCCATTTGTTGTGACAGAATTCTGTATTTAAGTAATTTTGTGCAATAAACATCTGTTGTTAGTCTGCGCTTTCTCCCGTCTACGCCTCGTCCTCGTCCCTTTGCGCTGTCTCGAGAAAGAGGTATTTATCTGGGCTAAACGCGTGCCTTCGGGACGTATCATGTGATGTCTAATTTACGAATGTGCGATCATTCGAGCCTACACAGTTTCCGTGCAGGCGCAAAAAACACGCCGCTAACAATTGCTGACACCATCAATCGGCAGTCGAGAACTTCAATCGCACCCCGAAAGGGCAGCGATCTGGAGCTAGTGTTGTTCAGCAGGCTCGAGGTTCTGGCCCATATTTAGGCTGCACGAAGACTATTAGGATGCCTTGCTTAAGACGCCGTGACCTGTGCTTTCGTGGGCATTGCTTCCCTTGTGCTTCGCTTGAACTTTAGTGAAATTCGAAAACATTTTACAGCGAAGGTGTACACGTCTAATCCTCCAGGTCGTCGTGGTCGTGTTGAAGCTTTACTCGGGGCGTTGTTATCTCCGATAAAGGCACCCATAGTAACGTAAGCACTATGGGCGGCTCTTTGTTCATTGGTTCTGTCGGGAACGCGTCAGAGAGACGAGCCGAGACACGTCTGAACGCTACGCCGTGCATCGAAAAACTGGGGCCCAGTTTAATTCCATGCTCGTGGCGTTCATGGCTGCTTGCGTACCGGCGGCGCGTGGCCCACACTCATCGCTTCTCGCTCAGCCCCAGCGCCATCTCTCTTGCAGCACCCGGCTGCAGCCCCGCCACATAGCCCCCTACCCTTGAGACGGAGTCTGGAGGAGGAGTACTTGTGAAAAACGGCACAGCAAAACGTACATTCTTTGCGTTGCGAGATTCACGGGTGATGATGTTCAGGGTGGAAAGGTAAGGTAAGCTCCCTGTGCTTGCGAAGTTCGTCGGAGCTGGGACACAAGGGGATGATATCGAAACAGTATTCATATCCTTCATCAATCGCATGTGAAAGACATCATTGTTTATACTTCCAGGACGCGCTCGACTATACCTGGGTTCACACGCTTGCACAGGTAGACCATACCCTCTATGTAGTTTGTGAAGGCCTCTCCAGAATGCTGAGCTTGGATGCGGAGACATTGCTCAGCGGAAAGCTTCCGCACTTTGGGGAAGCTGTCCACATACCCCTCCACAAGGCTGCTCTTGAAGAGATACCAGGTGATAATGTCAACCTGGAGTTCTGGAACCACAGGTTCGCGACGCCAGACAAGTAAAAACTACTTTCATTGCGATTTACGCAATCATCAAAAAGCTTATGCCTGCTTACTCGCTCGTTGGACGACGCTAAATTGCCGATACCGTTTTTGTCCTTGCCGTTGAAGATGGTGGGGTCTCGCTGGCGCAGTGAACGATGAGAAATGATGTTCGGAGTGAATGATGGCGCCATGTCTCGATCGTTGTCACATTTTATTGCTGCATCGTTGATTGTAGCCGCTTGATGCGCAACTTCAGGATCCAAAGTGTGGTATCAGGAGCCTTGGCGACATCCAACCAACTTAAGGGGGGTATATAGGACCGCTGAGTAGCCGTCGTGGCGGAGACGAAGCCAGGGATTGCGAGTGCAAAGCGAGGTATGCGATACAATGTGCTCGTGGTACTGTGCTGCCTCTTCCCCATAAACTTCGTGCTTTAACATATCGTGCTTGAACACATTAACGGATTCGCGCTCTAGCTAGCGGCCAACCTAGTCACCCAATTGCTGTTCATAATCTCCTGTACAAATTAAGCTAGTACGACTACACACACATATACACACGCCGATGCATAACACATATTTCTGTACGCATATACCAACCACTTCCTGTTTTATCTTCTGCTATACGGAGAAAATAGAGATAGGTACGTCTACATCATGAAAGAATCCAGGGGTCACGTTGATCGCTATCAAAGGCCCTCTTAACCACTTTTCGATAGCTTCCTTTCCAAGCAGAGCTGTTTAGGCGTGAGCTGGGTCCGGTGTCGTTACCAAAAAGATTAAAAAAATCGGCGGCACCTGTAAAAGGTGCACCACCTCAGATAGTCCATCGCAACAGTGAAGCCGTCTTTCTCGCTTGCTCAAGTTGATCAACGAGGGCCGTATGTCTATGCTCACCCCTTAATATAACATTTTAAAGATTAAAGTCTCACATGAACTACTCAACCGCAGAACAAATTGCCGCAACTTGCACCATCGTTTTACTGCTGGAGACAAATCGGCTTTGGGCTCGACCTAGCTTGAACTCCGCTGTCAGTATGGGGAACCGTCCCGAACGGCCTAAAAAATTCCGGCTGAACCTGGCCTCACCTCTAAACACCTATAGCCTACCCTAGAAAGAACATTAAAAAACCAAACAAACTTGGCAAAGTGCAGCAAAACAGCAAAACCTAAAAAATGTAGGGCGATCCTCAGCCGCACTGTTTCTCCAGCCTTGCACCATGTGTGCAACCTGGGCCACTTTTTGTTTGCCAGGGACAAACGCGGTTGTATTAAGTTTTGTGCAGACGTCGAAATGGTTTGCGTTGCTAAACTTACAACGCCTATCCTTAGCGTATCTAGAAACCAATGTTAGGAACTATATGGGGTGAATTTTGAGTTTGCTTAGCAGCCGTTTCTTCACCACTGTCTCCATACTAAGAATGAAAACCACATGATTTGCGAACATTACTTTGAACTGTAACCTTTTCTGCTTTGAGGAGGGAGATTGTATTCAGTAAATGAATGACGAAAACACATTATTACAAAATAATAGTACCTAGGAGATTTTGTACACTTGTGGACAAACTTACCATTTATAAAGTTGACACTACGTCGTCAGGAAAAACCCAGAAGTGAGTCGTTGTATGGTACAAAACGTTTTCAGCACCGTAGCCATTCTAAGACGGAAGCTACACATGTCTACAGTATGCTGCCTAACAGAACCCATTCGAGTGAAACAGCTGCTTCAAGTTGTCGGTATTGACTTAAAATACATATCTGAAACTTCGCGCATGTTTACAAGTACGCAAAAGATATTTACAGCTATGTGAAAACTGCTGCGTTCTTCTCTCTTTCAGTGCGACCCTAATCTAACGTATGGCGACACATGTGTGACTAAACACCCCAAGTGCAAATGCGTCGCAGGCAACGGCCTCCTGTACCCAGGAAAATGTGTTCACCAAGATTTAGAGAAAAAACAGAAGAGAGGGTGAATGTATCAATAAACCTCATGGCCTTTGACGGCAAGTCCTTGAATTTCTGAGATTCATTCTGTACTTTCTACCCCATTGGCCCTACTGCTTGAAATATGTGGACAGCTGCGCACTAAGCTTTCCAATGATGTGTTTCCAAGGGTGATTGGATGAGTGCTAACTATAAACAATGGTTCCGGTGTTATTATTGTCAGAACACTGTTTGTTGCACGTCAGTTCTTTTGATTGCTCCACTGAAAAATGTCTCTGTCATGTGTCACAGCGAATGTGTCACTTCAATTACCCGGGAAACCGGATGCAGAAAAACCAGATGTTTAATATGTAACCACAGTAATGCGCGCAACTCCACACATCACACCGCTCTTCACTGCAGCAGTCTAAAACGTCCTGGGCGCAATCACATTACACAGTTAGCTTCCACTCACTTTCCTATTGATGTCCGGTCCTGGTTGTAGCTGTAATCAGTAGGGTGCGGTAGTCAATGATCACTTGAGAGGCTTGCAATACACGCTGCCGGAGCCCAGGGTGTGTAGCCTCGAGTGCTGTGCGGACCGTGTCTCGGTTGCGCAGCCCCAGCATTCAGGCCAGGTAGCCCTGCTGGTGGTAGTATCTGAAGGCGCCAAGGGTGCGTTGTTGCGCTCAGGATCGTTGTCACGCTCACGAGGCCGGCTGGGCGCCTTTCCAGGTTCGCCGCCCAGAGTTTCCGTGCGGGCGTAACCATTCCTCGCTCTCCTCGCTCCACGCTCCTCCCTGCTTCTTCTTCCTCTTCTTCCATTGCCCTCCTTGAGGGGGTTGCACATGACCTTCTCCATATTCTTCGCGTCTGTTCAACCTGAAAATAATTGAAACAGCCAAGAAATTAGAAGAAAAAGAACACATCGCCCAATCAATCTACGTAGATGACATCACCATCTGGACGAAAAGCGGAACCCTCTCAGAAAAACTACTGATCCTACAAGAAACAATCAAGGAACTACAAGAGCCAATACGAAAAAATGGCCTAAAATATGCCCTGGAAAAAACTGAACTCATTAGCATAAGACCCTCCGAAAAGGAAATTCCCCCTGGTACTAGTAATTACAACCAAACCATTCTCCTCAAGCCGACGATAAGAATATTAGGCATGCACATACAAAACGACAAGGCCACCACCACCTTGGACAAGCTAAAGAAAATAACACAACAATTGGCTAGAGTCATCCGAAGAATCACAACAACAAGAAAAGGCATGAGAGAAGAGGACACTCTCAAGATGGGGCAAGCATATTTCATGAAAAGAATTACGTACAGCTTACCGTACCACTGCATCGACGCAAATCAACATGAGAGGGTCGATGCACCTATCAGAACTGCCTACAAGGCAGCTCTCGGTCTTTTCATATACACCTCAAATGCGAACTTCTACAAGTTGGGAATGTGCAAAACCTTTCGGGAGGTCACAGAGACTCTCCTAGAAGCCCAGACAGAACGACTACTGAAAACAAAGACATGTAGAGAAATACCAAGAAGAGCCTGGTGCTCAGTGGACTCAGAGTACATACAGAGAACGACAGCACTTTCTCCTCAACAAAGAGTCAGCCTCAAAACTCCACCTATTCCCCCAAAAAATGAATCCTACAAACAACAAAGGAAGAAGACTAGCAAGAACAAGATACATTAGGAAGACCTACGGCCAAGACCCGGATGCAGTCTACACCAACGCGGGACTAACAGCCGTGGTAACGACTCAGAGGTGGTAGTCAACTGCGACGGGAAAACTCTAGACTTCCTAATGAGCAACAAACAGGACATACAAGAAGCCGAAACAACCGCCATCCTGATGGCCATAAGATGGGGCGAGTACAAAAAAAATCTCACCAGAATTACTGACTCCACTAGAACAATTAAAAACCTAATTTACGGAATAATTCTTAAAAGAGCAAAGAATACAATGCCTCTCACACCGAAAGGCAAACACAAAATAATATGGACCCCCGCCCATCAGGAACTGGAACGAAACCAAAAAGCGGACTTCCTCGCGAGGGAAATCATGAACCGCGAGGAGTCCGAGCATTCATACTCAATTCGTCCATGCTGTGCGGCAACCGACCGACTCCGGTTTTGCCGACTAACCAGAAAAACAATGCCGAGATGTCATCTCCTATTAGACGCCGAGGAACTCAGCAATCGTAGAAAAATTCAGACCAATACCTACCCACATAAGTCGAGATTAGCACATATGCTTCTGGATAAGTATAACGAAGAATTCCTTAAATGCTATCAGAAGGCAGACCTCTTCCACACTATATGAAACTGCCCGACCATTAGGCAACAGAACAACTACAACACACCAATAGAGTCCTGGGAAGCGGCACTGACCAGCTCGAACCTCTCCAGTCAACGAGAACTGCTGGAAAGAACCAAGCTAGGGGCTTTCGCCACTGGAGTCCTGAAAATAGGATTCCAACCTTAACTCCATCCCCTCCCCTTCTACATTTGTAGTGAATAGCGTTTACCAACACTACGACCACCACGTCTCCTTTTTCCTCCTCTTTTTCTACTAGTAATCTTCTGAAAGTTGGTCTCTTCGGGTTTGTGCTCACGGCATTATTACCTCCCTCCTTTAACCGTTTTTTCCTAAAAGATGGCTCTCACGCTGCATGGGAAATGTAAACTCAATGAATCCTGACAAAGCACTTCCTCTTCTCAGCACAAGGGGAGCAGTCTTCTCTCACAGATGCTGTCTTGCAGCCCCAGAAAGTCCAAGTACACTCTACTCTAACGTACAGAGTTCATCTACACAGTTCATTACCCAATTTAAAGTCGTAGTTCAATGTCCGTTGATAATAAACACGCAGATAGTTCAAGGTCCGCTGATAATTAACAACGTCCACGCTACATGTAACCCCTTCGATACAATAACAGCTACCAATTGAGAACACCTTTTCTTATGCAGCTACTCTACTCATAAACCCCGTGCCTACGTTCTCTCTTTCTTTTATGTACTCCACATGAAAGTCAATCTTGCAGAGCTAACGACCATCGCATTATTCAGCTGTTATTTAGTTTCGCTTTCTTCACATATTCCAGTGGCTGATCTTTCTGCACTTTGAAAGCTTTCCCATAACGGTATATGTGGGATCTTCTGATACCCCGTACATAGGCCAGACATTCCTTCTCAATGGGAGAGTAATTTCTCTCTGCTTGATTTAATCTCTCACTTGCAGGATAGACCGCATGAAACTTTTGATGTTTCTATTGCAAACTGCACCCAGAGCTTTGTCTGAGGCATCTGTTAGCACAATAAAAGGCTCTCTTAGGTTCGGCGCTAACAGCACCGGTGCCCATGCCATGCAGCTCTTGAGCTTATCGAATGCTTCTGCACACTCTGTTGTCCATTTAATGGTATTGCTCGACCCCTTTCTCGTGAGTTCCACCAGGGGATCAGCTGTACTAGCGTAATTGGGAATGAACTCGCGGTAAAATCCAGTCAGTCCCGGAAATGACTGCCCCTCCTTCTTCGTCCTCTGTGGATTCGCTGCTTCTAGCTTGTGCAGGACAACTTCCTTGATCCACACGGTCCCTATTCCAAATTCCTGTCCGAGAAACGTCCCGGCTTGGTAACCAAATTCACATTTTGTGGGCCTAATTGTGAGATTTGCCTCTTGAGTTGTTGAAACAAAGCTTCAAATGTCTGGACGTGTTTTTTCCATGTGTCCGTGGCTATTAAAATGTCACCGATGTAGTGTTGCACGTTACGGAGACCTTGTAACGCCTTCCTCATTAGCTTTGTAAAAGAAGCAGCGTCTGTTTTAAGTCCAAATGTCATAAACGTGAAGTGAAAAAGTCCCAACGAGCAGGAGAAAGCTGTCTTTTCTTTCGACTCTTTTTTCATAGGGATTTGCAATATCCCTTGGTGAGGTCGAGCTTGGAAAAGTACTTCTTGTCTGCGACTTCACAGAAAACTACGTCTACTCAAGGTATTGGCTCAGCATCAGCGACCAAATTGTTGTTGAGGCCTCGAAAATCTGCACACACTCTCGTCGACCCATCCGTATTCTTCACTGCCACGAGAGGGGCATTATATGCCGAATCAGACCGTTCAATTATTTTTTTGGTGAATATTGATTTCACCTCTCCTTCAATATCCTTTTGAACTGCTAGTGGTAATGGATATTGCCTTACTTGCACAGGCTTGTCCGAGGTCAGTTGCAGCTTGCATTTTTGCATGGTAGTCCTTCCGGGCCCATCCGACAACAAGTGACCATACTTCTGGAGCAGGGTTCGAAGTTCTAGTGCTTCGCTTTTCCTGAAGGAAGGGCATATTTTGACTTTTTCCACTCCCATAGTGTTTTTTGCTGAATATGAGAGTACTTCATGATCCCGATCTTCAGCTAGAACCATGCAAGCTGTACTTGGACTGTTGGGGGACGCCTCTCCTCGTACTTATTCAACATGTTCATGTGAAAATTTTTCCTCTTTCTGTTTACTAACAACTCGTAGTCCCATTTATTTCTCTTGCATGTAACCACGAATGGCGCTTTCTATTGCATGAGTAATTTATTGCTCTCGCTGGCAAGCAACACCAAGGCTTTGTCACCGGGGTTCAACTGTAGAGCTACTGCTTTGCGATCGTAGGCCTTTTTGTACTTCTCCCTTTCTTGGTCTATACTTCTGTGAGCGATACGGCATGTTTGTTGCAATTTCTCCCGTAGCTCCAACACATAGGTATACGTCGTTTTTCCCTCAGTCTCCAAACCCTCATTAACCCAGAGTGCCTTCAGGATGGCTAAGGGTCTTCTCACCGCTCTTTCATACAGCATCTCAAAAGGAGAGAATACCAAAGAGATTTGTGGCACTTCACGGTGGGCAAAAAGAGGGGCGGGGAGATACCGGTTCCAGTGCTTGGGGTTCTCTTGGCACATATTGTTAATCATGCTCGTCAAGGTGCGGTTAAACTTCTCTACCAACCCGTTAATTATGGGTTGCTAAGGTGTTGTCAACAATTGTCGCATCGACATTAGCCTGTTTATTTCCCCCATTAAGTCAGATATGAAGCTTGATCCTCGGTCACTCAAAATCTCCTTCGGTATACCGCACCTTGAAAACATCTCCGGCAGTGCCTCGGCAACTTCAATCGTGTCCGCAGTCTCGAGGGCCACCGCCTCCGGATAACGCATTGCCATGTTCACCAAGGTCAGTACATAATTATTGTCCTCAGACGAAGCCGGTGTTATTGGCCCGACAATATTTGCGGCTACTCTGGAGAACGGTGTCGCAATGGTAGACATAATTCCAAGAGGGGCTTTGCCTACTGTTCTCTTCGGAAAAGTCCCTTGGCAAACATCACAAGACTTGAAGTACCGCTTGGTGTCACTTTACACACCAGACCGAAACACCTCCTCAGCTATTCTCGCCTAAGTACGACTTCTCTCTTGATGACCCGCCATTATGCTGGCATGTGCAAATTCCAAGGTTGTCTGCCGTAGCCCTCGGGGTACCACCAGCGGTAGGACGTCTCGACCAGAGCTAAACTGGCACCTTCGGTAAAGAAGTCCGTCGCGTATTTGGAACTCGTACACGGTACTGTTTTGTCGCGATTCCGCTCCAACGTGTCGATAACAACCTAGCACTGACGGATCATTCTTCTGTTGCTTCGCTAACTCACTAGAGGTAACTTGTAACGGTCCGACAGTTGGAACTTTGAGTGTGGCTTTCTTAGTTTCTACCCTTGTCGAACGTTTAATGGCAGCTGTTTTTGCCTCGATGTTCGTCATCTCATACATTCATACGATCACACACCGCCTAAAAAAGTAGGCCATAACTATGGAGTGCAAGTGGCTATCACGGCCCGCAATAAGTTGCGTTCTGTATGTGGCAGGCTTGACAGAAAGATAGAGCAGGGAAGTCAGAAGAAAGGGGTTGGTTGTGGTGTCAACCACCAGAACCGGTATGTCGCATACGCAACGGGAGTTGTGTATGGTATTCCTTTGCCTTGTGGCCGAACCTATGTCGGGCAAACTGGCCGCTGTATCAACGTGCGTTTGAGGGAACATGAATTGTCATTGAAAGTCCCTGTATCATGACATCTTTCTTCGCATTGCGCTAAGTGCAGCCAATGCGCACCTAATTTTCCTGCCACTAACATTTTATTTAGGCACCGTAACCAAACAACCCGCGAAATCATGGAGGCATTCCACATAGCAGAACGAGGTGATAAGTGTGTAAGCCAAACTAGCGTGTGTCTCCATCAGAAAGAGATTGCGCATCTGCGTGTGCCTTGATTGTAACATGCGTACAACGTCTTGTGGTATCAACGTGACCTTTGCAAACTTGTTTCGCTCATGCGCAGTGTCTTTTTACTTTAGTGTTTGTGTTCAGTATTTATATTCACCCTTTCTGACAATAAAATTTAGTTGTTAGACCAACGGCTGTTCTCGTGATTTACTATCTTCGTCCTCGCCTGAATTAGCGCTGGTTTTATCCAAGAATGCCGATGCTCCCTTTGCGCGCTGCACTCTAATTTTGCTGTTCTCGTTCGGCTCTCTTCTGCTCCTCCTGGACTGCTCTATCTTACATTGCAAACGCCTCCTCCTTCGTCAGCCCTAGTGCCTCGGTAAGGGGTAGCAATTTTTTCTGGGTCCATATTCCACCTGGCTGAATCGACAATGACAATGAAAAATGATGGATCCTGGCAGGCTCGCCAAAAATTGTCACGTCAATTAGCCGGGGAAACCGGATGCTGAAAAACGAGATGTTTAATATGTAACGACAATAACGCGCGCGACTCAACACATCACGTCGTTCCTCACTGCAGTAGTGTAAATCATCCTGGGCGCAAGCACAATACACAGTTTGCTTCCGCTCACTTTCCAATTGATGTCCGTTCCTGGTTCTAGCTGTAATCGGTACGGTACGGTAGTCGATGACCACTTCAGGGGCTTGCAGGAGACGCTGCCGGGGCCAAAAATGCGTAGCCCCGGGTGCCCTGGGGACCTTGTCTCTGGTGCGCAACCCGAGCATTCAGGCCAGGTAGCCCCGGTGGTGGTCGTTTCTGAAGTCGCCATGGGTGCGTTGTTGCGCTCAGTATTGTTGTCGCGCTCAGGAGGACAGCTGGGCGCCCTTCCAGGTTCGGTGCCTAGAGCTTCCGCGCAGGCGTCACCATTCCTCGCGCTCTCCTCGCTCCACGCGCCTCCCTTCTTCTTCCCCTCCTTTCAGTCCCCTCCTTGAGGGCGTTGCCCAGGACATTCTCCATATTCTCCACGTCTCCTTTTTCCTCCTCTTCTACTGCTAGTCTTCTTCGGGAAGTTGGTCTCTTGTGGGGATTGCTCATGACAGACTGTTTTTGCAGCAATCAAGTGAAGAAATAAAGAAGCCAACAGCCCATTTACTGCAATGTATTCTGCAGTAATATTAATTCTTGAGTCAGCAATTGATGGAGCATGCCGGATAAAATTGCATAGGTGCTTTCTCTATTCCTTACTCTGTAAGAAGATGGAGAAATAGAGGAGCAGATATTCATTAAACCATGACCATTAACTCGACGAGAGCTCTCATACGTTTATACAAGTGGTCACAGAGACCGGGAGAGCCGCAAAGCATCTCCAGCACCTGTCTCAAGCGGTCTTCTTCACACGCAGCCGCCGGTACGCGCTTACAGTCCACTCTACAGGCGGTGCTGGCAGCAGAGAGGCAGGAATCACAATTAATGAAGGAAAAATGTTGGGCACTTCTACTATGAAGAACGGTGACGAGCGAACCTGTTGTGTTTTTTTTTTCTAAAATGAAGAAAGCATGCATATGTATCGTTAAATTTACTATCAAAACATCAAGACCTAACACATTTCGGGCACAATACACGTCAGCCCCAAGGAACTGCTCAACTGCCGATCAGGTGCACATTTATAATGGCCTTTATACGGTCACGGTGACTGTACATCATGCCCCGTACAGTAATGGCCAGTAAGTACAGCGCAGAGAACAATCGGTCATAACTCACTCGACTTGCCACTCGCGACGAGCGCACTAGGAACAACGATAGGCCATCTCTCCTGGCTTTGAAACTTATGCTGACGTACCTAGAAGGCTACACTGTTTTACACTGGCTCTGAAGAGGAAGCGTTTCTTTTGTCTGCTCAAAAGCACGCACCCACGGACGCATAAAATTAGTCGGGGCAGCCGCATATACCTTGTTTGTAAAAAAGATTACATTGGTTGCCAACGGAACGACAGGGAGGAAGCCAATGCCGCGCCAAAAGGACGATTAGCGGCACGTAACCGCTAGTTGGATTAGAGCCATAAGTAGTGTTTGCACAATTTATGGGTAACGTCAAAGAAACGCCATGGGGCGGAGTATTGAAGCCACACAGCTTGCGTTCAGGCGGTAACTCTGATTCGCGAGCGAGACGCATTAGATCCACAAGTTTCTTTAAAGAGATGCCAATATATCGTTACATATTTTTTGCACCTTCATGACTATGGTTGTTTTGCAAAGTAAGGGGAACAAATTCATGAGCGGGCCTCCTGCGATTTTAACTTCTCACCAGGTTTTAAACTTCCAGCAAGATGCCTGTTCTTTTAAATGTTGTCTACACGAACAAGCAATTTCACAAATTCGTGAGGTATATATCGCTCCCCGAAAAGGAAGCGGCGCGCTTTGCTAGCCGTTCGGAAGCATTCAGGTGACCGAATATGTGCCTGGGTGGGCTGGCAGAATGCCTCTAGGACAACAATACAGGTTGGTATTGCCAGAACGTTTCCGTTGCTAATCATTTTGCGTTGCTAATCACACCTGGCTGTCTTAAGCGTAAATACCGTGTTCCTTCGGGCGTTAGGCAGCGCCGAGCTGATTTATCGCTTGATTCAGAATTTCTAGCTAGCCTAGACTCTTATCTTGTTGAAAATACTCTGTATGTCCTTTTATGGTTCCAAAAGCAGAGTTTTTTATAAAATCGTGCAAACCTCTTTTTAACGAAGACGATGATTGAACGCCAAGCTTTTTCATGATGGATTCTTTGGTTGGCTAATCCCACACTGCGAGGCTTTGCTACTCCAGGGTATGCCCCACGTTTCTAGAATACACACAGCAACTCTCGGGCATGCACCCCGTATGCTTAACGTTGGGGTTTGGGGTGGGCGGCGCGCAGCGATACCTGCTGCTGGTCGTTCGCTTCGACAATATTAAAACGGAGCAAACGGATCGACGCCGGCTTGATACCGCGAGCAGGCCAGGTGCCATTCCAGCCACCGTAGTAGAAACCGTTTACTACAGCAAAATGCAACGGGAAGAGAGCAGTGGTGAAGCGTCCCTAGTCCAGGATTACTCTTGACCGGGACGGCTCAATGGCCCGAGAAAAAAAGTCCCTCTGGAGGGCCGGGTCCAGGCTGGTCAGCTCAGTCCCCCAATGCTCCGGGATGGGGTACGGGGGTGAGTTAGGGAAGTGGGGACAGGAGTATACTAGGTGGAATGTGGTTAGTGGGGCGTCGAAGTGTTGGCATTGACGGGGGTAGATAGTGAGGCGATCTGGTGGAGTATGACGTGATTGTAAAAGGTACCGGTCTTAAGGCGACGATAGATTATGGCTTGATGTTTATTTAGGGAGCGGGGTAACGGTGGTAGACCCGGCGGGTAAGAGTGTAGTGGGACAGAAGGGCACTGCACGTATTGTAACAGGAATTTTGACGTCGTCGTCGTTCGTGCGGGGTGATGGAATCACTTTACCATCAGTCCGGAATGCCCGGAAGTGCGGGGCTTGGGTGCCGGCGGGGGCTGATTCCTTCCCCCGGAAGGCCGGAGCGTCCGGGAGTCTGGAAGATCGTAATTTTGGTCTCGTCAGGTAGACGCTGTAGGAGGAGAATGGCCTGAGGTGAGCTAAACATGCCTGGTAGAGGCGGCATGCTTGCTGTGAGTCGAAGACTACAGTGATTTGAGGATGCTTGGCGTGGGTGCCGGCTGCGAATGCGATTGCCAGAGATTCTGCTGGCTGTATTTTGTTGGTGTGTGTGGTGGCAGCCGTGGAGCTTCGCCCGACGTGATTTAGGGTGACCAAAGTTGTGCGTCGAGTGCAGGAGTCATAGGCGGCGTCAGTATAACAGACCTCAGGGTCATCCGCTATCTTCTTTATGAGATAGCGGACCCACACTTCTTGACGGTCTCGGTTGAAGGTGGGATGCATATGGCGTGGTATGGGAGATACATTGATCCGGTGCTTCATTGTAGTTGGGAGACGTTGTGGTCGTTCTTGATTTGGCGGCGTAGGGTAGGCGAGCATGCGGCGAACAGTCACAGCGAACAGTGCGGCGAACAGTTTGTACCGAGCAGTCAAGACCGCATGTCTTTGCATAGTCGTGTAGGGTGTCGGCCGCTCTTTCAAGGGTCTCTTCCCTCCAACTCTCCGACTCAGCTCTTGACGTCCACACGGTGATGTCGTCCGCGTAGAAAGCGTGGTCAATGCCCTGTATGCCTTGGAGAAGGGCTGGGAGCGGGAGTAGCGCCAGGTTGAAATGCAGGGGTGATAGGACCAACCCTTGCCGGGTGCCCCTGCAGCGCTATCGGCCGCGATGTCTCTTCCCCGATCTTAATCTTTGCCGTTCTATTATTGAGAAAGTCGCGGACGTACTTGAACGTTTGCTCTCCGCACCCTGTGTCTCGCAGGTTACGGATGATGCTGTCTTGGGTTACGTGGTCAAAAGCTCCCTTGAGGTCGAGCGCCAGCATCGCCCTCGGGGTTTGGTTCTTGGCTTTTTTGATCACGAGTTCGTGTAGCTGCACTAGGACGTCTTGCGTGCTAAGGTGCCCCCAGAAACCGTACATGGTTAGTGGCATCTGGTGGATGGTGTCTAGGTGTTTCTGCAGTCTCTTAAATACCATGCGTTCGACCACCTTCCCCACGCATGATGTGAGAGAGATGAGTCGCATATTGTCGACGTGAGGTGGCTTCCCCGGCTTGGGAATGAAGCGCACCTCCGCTTCCTTCCATTCTTTCGGTAAGGAGCCCTTCTCCCACGCTGCGTTGGCGAGGTCCAGTAGCTCCACCCGACTCTTGTCGATCATGTCCCTTACAAACTTAGGTTGCTCTCGTCTATGGCCGCGATCAACTTCAGATCGGTAAAGGCCACGTCCATGTCTTCGTTGCTCGCCTCTTCGTACTCGAGTGACGGTTTGCCGCTCTTTTCCGTTTTGAGGTACTTCCACGTGAGTTCTCGGACAAGCTTGACCCCGTCCCCGTCGTAGCAGTTGATCATTCGGGCGAGGTCGCGGGCACCTGCGTTCTTGCCCTATTGACAGTTTTCTGTGAATGTTGTAAATACTGTTACGGGAAGAAGATTAGGATAGGCCCAACCTCACGAGGATGCATTCAAAATTTTTTTTTGCTTCAGGCCATTTGAATTTCTATAGGGTGCTAATTGGGGTTTTATTCACACCAAAGTTTCATCTTACGGCATCTCCCTTTCCAGAAATAAATTATGGTTTTGAGGTCCGCTCTATATGCTGATGATCTCCCGCTCTGGGCCAACACAGGCTCTGCAGGTTACCAGCAAGACAATTTACAGCAAGCAGTCGGCGTCATCTCGCATTACCTCCGTACGTGCGGTCTCTTATGTGCCCCATCTAAATCTGCCCTCCTCGTTCTCCGAAACAGGACCCGAGGACGACCCCCGAACCCGACACCCGACCCCACAATATACATCGGCAGCCAACTGATCCCCACTGTCAAGACCCTGCGCATTCTGGGGGTTCACTACCACCACGACGGCTCCGGAGCTGCATATCTCCCCAGACTACAAACTACTGTGTCACAACTAACGCACCTGATTCGACGAACCTGTTCGAGAAGACACGGTCTCAGAGAAGCCGACACCTGCCGCATTCTCCAAGCAATGCTAACCAGTTGGATCTCGCGCTTCTCCTCAAAGCGCGAGAACAGGCCAAAATTGACATTCTAATTCGGAAATCCTACAAGACGGCGCTTGGCTTGCCCGTGTACACATCGACCGAACGGCTACTGCAACTGGGTCTCCATAATACTCTCACCGCATTGATGGAGCCACACATAAACAACCAGTTGCAACGACTGCAGCTCGCCCCAACGGGCCGACACCTGCTGCATAAGCTCGGTCGACATGTAGAGCAGACTCCCG
Source organism: Haemaphysalis longicornis (assembly GCF_048455015.1). NCBI lineage: Eukaryota > Metazoa > Arthropoda > Arachnida > Ixodida > Ixodidae > Haemaphysalis > Haemaphysalis longicornis. The sequence goes on from NW_027526213.1 coordinate 668,803, forward strand.
AATACCCATTTCTCAACGCGCGAAGATACGGGTGCTTCCTATCCCACGCCATATGCACCCCACGTACAACATTTGACGACGGCAACATCGGACCCACCTCCTTCTTCGAAAGTACGGCAGTGATTCCACTGCCCTTTACACCGACGCCACTCCCTACCCCCGACAACGCGCACACGTAGCTGCCGTAGTGCGCTCCGACGCCACCACCCTCGTTGCTTCCAGCCTGCAGACAGCATCAACGAGCACGGCAGAAGAAGCCGCTATAGCCCTCGCCATCGCTCACGCTACGACTCCAACTGTCACGGTGCTCACGGACTCTCAAACTGCCTTCCGCCGCTACGCTCAAGGCAGAGTTTCCACCCTGTCACTCCATATCCTGTCCCAACGCCGCACTCTACCGTTAACCCGCATCGTGTGGACACCGAGCCACACATCCCTCCCTGGGAACGAAGCGGCTCACACCACTGCCCGCGATCTTCTTACCCGGGCCCTCCCAGACGGGGCCTGCCGCCCCAACCTAGACCATGGTTCTCCTGCTCTGACCCGTCTCCAACAAACCTACACCGACATCTTGTACAACTACAGGGCCTCCCGACGCACTTATCCCCCTCCTCACCCTTCGCTCTCTGTTCCCGACGCCCGCATCTGGCGAAGACTTCAAACTAACGCATACCACAACCACGTCGCCCTCCACCGCATCTCCCCCACCTGCTATGCACCCAACTGCTCACGCTGCGACACTCCCAACACGACCCTGCACCTTGTCTGGATGTGCCCACTGAACCCCCAACCACCCGATCCCCCTTCTGTAGAGCGATGGGAGAGCACGTTGCGCAGTTGGCAGCTCGAGGACCAGGAAGCCCTGATCTCTCGGGCGAAGGCGGCGGCGACCCTGCGCGGCCTACCGGAATAGGATGGCCACCCACCGCTCCTAACTCTTTCTCTCCCCCTCCCCTCTCCCTTTTTCTGAATAAACGTTTTCGTCCTTCTCCTCCCCCTCCGCATGTATTTCAACAACCAATTTAGCCTTGGCCAATCCCCCCTTGTTAATACGTGTAAAAACACTGTGAAGGCATTATCATCATCATCATCACCAAAAATAAGACCCAGCTCTGCGGCCTCTCTCATGGCCGACATCGTGTACATGTTTAGAATCGTCGCTCGCATTTTCCATGATTAATTTCCTGTACTTTGCACAACGTAAAGTGTTTTGGTGGAGGTTGCGGAGTTAATCCCCATCCTTGCCTCGGCTTCGCTTCATCTCGCCTACTAATCATTGCCCAAAAGCTCTTGGAACGTGTTGGCCGGCCCAAGTTCCAGTATACCATAGACGCATCGCTCCCCAGCCCCGTGTCCCCATCTCTGACCTACCGAAACAAACCGACATGACCAGCCGCGACATGAACAAAAGACGACGCCGTTCCCCTGTACGTGTATTTTTTGTTTGTTTTTGTACGTATATATTAGATACGAAACCCTTGATATAGGCTCCGCGTTCATGTTCATGACAATGGGGTTTCAGACAATGGGGTTCCAGAAACAAACAAAATTCGGCGAGGGGACGTGCTCTCACTGCTCAGTTCATTTATATCGACGCCGTTTGGGGTTACGGTCCCGTGCATTCTTTCTCTTCATCCTGAAACGAAACGCATTGTGTCAAATCGAACTGTTCCCGCGAGTCCGTGAAGCGCGTGGTGTTGATGGATATGACTTTTTTTTAACGTGTAGCATTCTTTGTCGATTACCCCCTTCTCCTTCCCCAGCCAGTACCGCGTAACGGCACGCATTCCTAAAAAAATGCGGATATCGAGGAATTTTAACCTGCAATCGTTACAAAAGCGCAGAGACAATTGATCGAACTAAATTTAAAACACTCAAAAATAAAAAAAAATACTTACGAATTACGAAAATGGCGAACAGTGTAATGCCGGAGACATAGATAGTCACACATTGGGTTAAAATTCAAAGTGATGTGTCGCTAGGGTATATGGGGTATCAAATTGGAGGTGTCGAGGAGGCAGATGACGTCGGACAAACAAGAAATGATTCGTGGTCATAATCATGACTCTGTTATGGCCATCCATAATAAAGGTTGGACTTCATAATGATGACCCGTAGGCGTCTGGGGTCTCAAATTAAAGGTTTCGATTAGGGAAATAACGTTGGGCAAACAAGAAATACATCCTGGTCGTAATCATGACGTAATTATGGTGCGTTATACAATGGTTTAAAATTCATTGAAATGCAGCTAGGGTGTCTGGAGTATCGAATTTAACATCTTGGAGCGACGATTCACGTGGCCCAAAAATGTTTCCCGGTTGCAATCGCGACACAGTCATAGTGAGTCATAGATATGGTTAATATTCAAAGTGATGTCCCACTAGGCCGTGTTAGGTGTCAAATTGACGGTCTCAATGAGAGAAATTACGTGACACAAATAAAAATTTATCCTTTACAAAATCATGAGATAGTCATGGTGAGTCATCGATTTAATTACAAATTAAATTGATACCGCTGCGTGGTATCATGTAAAAAAATGACGAGCGGAATCCCTTGCGACAAATAAAGGATGCTTGCCGGTTATCCTCATGAGATAGTCGTGGGAAGTCATAAATTAGGTTGAACTGCAAAGAAATACAGCGAGAGTGTGTGGGCTTTCAAATTATAGGTTTAAATGACTAAAATCATACGGGGCAGATAAAAAAGACATCCCGTGGATCTGTTTTAATTAGGAGTAGATAAACTGCGCAAATTTATCGCAGATGCTAGGATGGTAGCACAAAAGGAATTGTGGGGTCAAAGGGAAGGGTTTGCGGGAGCAAATATAAACCCGGCAATGACCGCATCGTATGGTCATAATGTGCAGTCACTTCATAAATTACTTCATTCGGACATGTGTCGTAAGCTCATCGGGGCTGTACAATTATTGGTTTTCATGTCGGGATTAGCGTGGAACTAAAGCAAACCCATGCTACTTAGTAATGGTGAGTTCAGCTTTGAAGGACGGCAATATTGTAAGCGTGAAGCTCCGAAGCGTCGAAATACATTTATACCACTTCCACATTATTCCCATTATCAAACACTTCGTCTTCTTCTGGACTGATCATCATCATCGTTGGTTCGTGGACCGGTGTGCGGAGACAGCTCTGTCGTAAAATAAATGTCCTACTTCACCAAGTACTCAAGGCCTTTACAATATTCAAAAACCCTCATCTGGTGCTTCAGACGGATCAATCGCGCCTGCGGCATTTGACCGGGAATTCTTTAAAAGCAGTGTCTGGAAAAAAGCCCGCGCAGCCACGAAAACGACGCTGGTGAACAGCCATGAGGGAATATGAAGATGGAGATCGGAAAAATTTTTCCTAAATGTCGGGAACGTTGAACATGCGCAGTCACCTACTGCTCAGTCTAACGTGCTTGTATAACTTGTACACTTTCCTTCTTTTTGTATCAATCAGCTATCACGGTAACCTGTACTATATATTACCGTTTTCTGAACGAAATTTGTGAACAGGCGTGTTATTATGTATGCTGTAAATCGGATGGTGAGGCCCTTGTCCGGCCACGTCCGCCTTTAGTCTCAGCCTCACCTTGGTTTTGCCAAGAAATAGAACTCAAATACTCAAATTCCCATTATAATTCCGAATCGGTCTCTGTCTCTGAATTTTGTGTCACTTCCCTTCCCCACAATTTTACATCATAGCAACGAATCAGTTTAGCAATGCACGCGCTGACGTGTGTTTCAGTGTCTCCGATGTGGGTTGCGTCAAATAACTGGCTGTAAAGGTAGGACGCATGCATTACTCACGGAGCATCCTCATGCAGGCGCAGATTGTGTCGTTAATTTTGGGTTGGGGACATAAGGTTTATCAGGCGTCTGTTAGAATTTACTTCCAGAACTAGGTAAAATATTTAAATGGCCCAGTGCATCGAATATTCACAAGCTGTGGCATAAAATCACAACGTTAAAAGGAAAGGAAGAGCGCACCTTTGCACAGAACAGGCGGTGTTGTGTTTCTTCTCCTGTTTCGATCCGGGTATCTTTCGAAACTGGAACGTTTGGCATTAATAGATATCTAAAAAACCTCACCCTAGTTTTTTTTACTTTTTTATTGCTATTGTACTTTGTATTCATGAGGCTATGTCACCCGAATTAAAGATAACTCACTGCCGCATTCTACCCTGGTGCGGATAAGGATATTCAATTTACTTTTAATGTTCTTCCGAAAACACCCTTTGGCAAATACCACACAGCACCAATTATACAATGTCCTAAATCTGCACCAGAATGCCTTATTGTCACAGCTAGCAAAAACAGTGTAAAAGTGAAATATTAGTGACAAAGGATAAAGCAAGTAAAAATACTAAAACAAAAAACAAGCCAGAAGACGTATCGTAAAATAGACCGAAAGTGTCCAAATTTTCTGCTTATCGCATCTCGTTTGAAAAAAAAACTTCGAATACGAGTGGCGTATGTTCATGAATGCTAACGTTGGCACAAGGACATGCAGGCAGGCTGGAAAAAAATTAAGCCAACGTAATCTTTGCTTAGAGTTATTTCCACCTTATTTATTGTTGTAATGGTTTTAAGGTATAGAGGGGAATGGAAATAACGGCCCCTAAATGTGTCTTAAGGGTTTCTTGGTTGCGCCCGGAGCCGTGCAATACCTGGCGTTCCACCTGCCATCGCCTAATATTGTGTCATCGGAATGTTTCCAGACCACCTCTGAGCACTGAAGAAACAGAATTTTTGGCTTATTCAAATATACAAATAAACAAGGTGCTATTTTTTTATACGTGGCCGATTAAGCAGTGGGACATCGCGTACATAAGACTGCATATGCAACTCAATAGCAACATGGGCCCGTGGACCATAAAGTGCCCGTGGAGTAAACGGGCCGCGGATGCTGAAGCTGCATCTAATGATGATTATGAAGGGTCGTTGCGGTGACAAAGGCGTGGTTGCAATTCCAATCTCACATAGTTCGTCGTTTCATCTAACCCTGACCAGTACTTCTTGCGCAGACTGTAGCATTTTCAACGGCTGAGCCCCTCCGCTCTTATAAAGTTGGACGCATGAAAACAGCAACACGTTAGCTTGGCAGCACTTTACAAATGTGACCATCATGTATTTGCGCATGACTATAATGTTTTCGCACGTTGGATACATTGGTAAAAGCTTTTGCCCTGCGATACTCAGATCTACAGATTACCCCGAATTTTCTTATTTCATCCCTCCAACAGAATACAGGCCCTCCCCTCCTTCTATTGCCGTCTCTTGAATGGTCCACTGGTTGTCGGTTCGCGTAACTACAAGGCCAGACCGAGGCCATTGCTTTTTCTTTGTTTCAACTGTGATTTCTTCTACTCTAGTTTTTTCTCTGGTCTAGGAAGCTCGCTTCCTGTCCCTGAGTGTTGCGCCTAACAATATTTGTTCCATGGCCAGTTGAGCCGACCTAAGCTTTTCTAGTTGTTAAATACGGCACCAAGTTTGAGCTCCATACGTCATAATCGGCAGCCGGCACAATTTGTAGATTTTTTATATAAGTGACAGAGCTAGCTTACTTTTCGTTATTTGGGAGTGCTGTACCGAGTGCTCCCCAGCCCATACGTATTCTGCGCCGGATTTCTCTTTCGTGGTTGGGGTCACCACTAACCATCTGTTCGAAGTAGTTGTATTGATTTACTTCTTCTAGCGTTTCGTTTCCTAAGCTGAAGAGGACGTGTTTTGCATGCTGCTTTTTCATTACCTTAGAATTGTTCACATTTATTTTTGCCCCACGGCCTTGCTTTCTGATTTGAGTTCCTCAAGCATTGTTTGAAGTGTTCTGCAGTCTCACGCAGCATTACTACGTCATCTGCAAACCTCAAATGGCTCACGACCACCCGATCCCGTAGCAAGCTCCCGCCTTGCGGCTCAGAAGACTCCAGAAGAATTTGCCAAACGGGCAGCTCAACAAGTCTTCCCTCTACACGATGTGCCGCACATGCTTCCCTAACATCCCTCTCCTCCTGCAGCAGACAAGGACGGCCTGGAGACTCCGTTTACACTTCCGGAACTACTCGCCGCTATTGAATGTTCCAAAAAGCGTACCACCCCAGGCCTGGATGGTATACTGTACGCGTTCTAGCAAAACCTGGAGGGAGATATCCTCAATACTCTTCCGGATATAATTATTGAAACCTGGACAACCTCAACAATCTCGGCCGAATGGAAGCACTGAATAGTTATCCCATTAGCTAAGCCTGGAAAACCTCCTCACCGATTAGAAAATCTCCGCCAAATCTCCTTGACACTCACCATCCGCAAACTAGCAGACCGAATGGTGGCGACACGTCTTTCTTAGTGGCTGGAGAAGCATCGCAAATATCACCCAGCACAAATCGGGTTTCGCCCTGGTCTTGGCACGGAAGATGGTTTGGCGATGTTGCCCGAAGGCATCATGAACATTTCCTCCTACATCCACGCCACTCGTACCATACTGGCAACCGATATTTCAAAGGCGTATGATAATGTATCCCACGACGCTATTATAAGAGCTATGCTTGAGTTCGGCCTGCCACGTCCTGTGGTTGATTATGTCGCCGCCTTTTTAATAAACCGCACATTCGCTGTCCGTGCAGAAGGGAAGCCAGTAGGACTGTTTCACTTGGTGCGTGGTGTCCCCAGGGAGCTGTGCTGTCACCAATACTTTTTAACATCGTATTTGTTCACTGAGCGTGGCACCTCGACACTGTGCAGCACACATCCTTCCTTATCTACGCGGATCATGTCACAGTATGGTCGACCAACAAAAACGTACAGATGCAGTATACAGCGCTGCAGAAGGCTCTAGGAGTGATCCAGACTTTGCAGAGAAGGTTGGTCTTACTCTATCTTCCGAGAAGACGAAGTTCATGACAGTCACTAACAAAGCTGGCCGCACGAAACTCGCCATCCACGTTCTATCTATACGCATAGGCGCTCATCAGCTTGCCGAAGCACCAGAGCTCCGTATTCTGGGCTAGCATAATCACAACGCTGATACCACTACAGCATGGCTGAAAGCAGTGAGGCAAACGGCGGCAAATACCATTCGCCTAATCCGCCGCATTGCGCCACAAGCGGGTGGCGCAATAACTGAGGTCGCTCGGTGGCTGGCGTGCGCTGGGATCCAACCACGATTGGTTTACAAAGCCCAGTTTCAGCGTCTAAGCGTATCCCAACATGCTAAACTGAAAGCTAATAATAGAGAAGCCATGCGAGCTATCACCGGTCTCCCTCGCATCATCCCGATACCAGTCCCTCAGGAACAAGCTCAGCTGAATACAATTGACGAGCTCATAAATCAACGTCAAGCTGTGCGACTGTAAAAGTATGCATGTCTGGAAGTCCTGACCCAGAAAGTCAGGATGAGCTTCCTCCCTGGGGTTATACGATTATAACCTCCAACAAACGAAGCCATCTGCAGAGAAGGTGGGCCAAGGAGGGTAAAGTACAGCTCTCTCCCCTGCCAAATTACCCGGGACCAGACGATCAGTGCCTCCTCTATAACGATGCTTCATGCACTGGAACGCATGGAGTCACAGCGTGGACCAGCCCCACTCATCCCAGCATCGAAGGCCGTATTCCCTCCTCCTCTGCCACATGCACCCCAATCCTGCTGGAATGGCAAGCTATACACGACGCCCTACTGTGTGCAGCCGCTTCCAATGAAGACTTCACAACCATAAATATTCGTACCGACTCTACGCAAGTGAACCCCTATTTGAAACAGGTTCCGCAGACCCCCATCATCTGTCAACGCATCCACCAGCTCCACAGCAAAATGCCATCCAAAGTGGTTGTGTCATGGGTCCCTGGTCACATCAGTGTTGCAGGAAGTGAATGGGCACACTTCCTGCCACACAACTTACCAGCCCCATCATCCCCCGCCCAGCTCCCAAGTGACCCATGGGCCACAAGAATGGCTGCAAAGGAGAATCTTCGAAGCCAAACGCGTGCTCTCATACCTCCGTGTACGGTTCTCCTGCCCGTCAACCTTACCAGGATGGAGGAGGTTGTACTACGAAGGATCCGACTGGGCATGGCTCTTACTCCTCCCCGCACTGGTGGATGGAAAGGGATTACTGAGGGCATGTGAAATGTCCAAGCTGCTCTGAGGAAACGGTTCCAGCAGACCTTCACCACCCAATATGGAAGTGCCCTGGAACTAAGGACATTCGAAGGAAATGTTTGGTGGCAGTAGGCCTAAATTTGCGGCAAGACACGCATTACCGTCGGTGGCTCCATGGTCCTGCCTACCATTCCTTGCTGGACTACATCCGCTAGGTCAACCTAGTTTCCTGGAAATAGATCCGACCCGCTTAGTGTCGAAGCCTTGAGGCTATTAAATAAGCAAACAAACAACAAAACACCGCCCCTGGTAAAACATGATGAAACATCACAACGTCTGTATTGTGGTACATACATGCTTCTTTTCATTACACAAATATATTTTGTATTCAGTAGGTGATGCATATCTGGTCCAGTGGGGCTATTTGAATCACTTTTACGTAATGCTGCAGAAAAGCATTAGAGGGTGGCCGATCAATCATGAATATAGCGTGACAAATTAGCTGAACACCCTGCACCTCCACGGGGCACACATTGTCGAATGTGAACGCAATGCGTGATCAAGCCAGCAATTCACAGGGTGACTGGCACCTTATGATCTGCAAAATGTATCAGCCTAATAGTTCCTAAGCTGTTTCAAGGGAACGCAGGCTTTATGATGGATGTTGAATGCTGCATTGTGTCAAAACAACCACACTTTCAAGATGGCGGGCCAACAATTCACGAGCCCAATTATATCTATGGGGCACAGCGTAAGAATTTTTTGCTTAACTGGTCATTATTCAGTGCTATGATTTCAGATGGTTGCATCCGATCCACCTTCCTTTACCGAGACAAACTTTTTGACACCCTACACGACCTATCGCTTTGAATTTTAATCCCGTTGATGACTAGCCATGATTACATCACGATGATAAGGAGGGCGCAATTCCTCATTTAGTCCACGCGATTTCCCTCATCGAGACCCTTAAGATGATACCCAACAAGCCCTAGTGGTGTCACTTTGAATTTTCACTGAATCCATTACTCACCACGACTATCTCATAACTATAACCAGGAAGCATTTTTAGATTTGTCCCACGTCATTCCCCTCAACCAGACTTTCACCTTGATACACTACACGCCCTAGCGTTATCAATTTGAATTTTAACCCAATCCACGACTAACTAATGACTAGGTCAAGATATAACCATACCATATTTTTGTGCCGCGCTATTTCCCTCATCCAAACCTTCAATTTGATTCCTCGCACACCCTAATGTCGTCATTTTGAATTTTCACCCAATGGATGACCCACCGTGACTATATCATGATAAAAATGATAATGCATTTTTGCATTTGTCCTGCGTGATTGCCCTCATCGAGACCTTTCATCTGATACGTCACACGCCCTAGCGTTATGAATTTGAATATAAACCCAATCTATGACTAAGCAACTAGGTCATGATACAACCATGACGCAATTTTATACGACGTAAATCTCCTCGTTTATCCCTTGAATTATTCCCCAGGAACCCTCGCGACATCATTTTGAATTTTAACCCCATCAAGTACTTATTATTACTGCCTGGTGACTACACAGAGGAAGCATTTTTTTTAATTTACCCCACGTGTTTCCATTAATTGGCACCTTTAATTTAATACCTTATACGCCTTCGCGACATCAATTCGAATTTCAACCCAATCTGTATTATTATTACTAAACGGGCATCGCCCGGTCAGTTCAGTTGATAACTCATTTGAAACAGCGTAGGTGACAGTCGCCGCCACCTTCTCCCCCCGGCGCTCACCTCTTCCTTTTTAACGCTCAGCATATCAAACCGTTAAAAAAAGTAGGGGCACAACCAGCAAGCAAACGCCACCTTGTGCTTTCCCACCACCCTCTCCCACATTCTTAGAGGGTCCATCAAGAGGGACAGGTGATTTAACCCTTTTTAGACCTCACCAGTCGATTATCAGTCACACCTACAACCGCTTAATCAGACATCTCCCCTCTTCACTAACCAATCACGCGGATCGCGAAAGCTGCCGTACCCTCGGGTAACCTGAATTGCGAGCCCAAAGCGACACAAGAAACCTAAACAGCCACCCATAGCTGCCTCATAGGCTGCTCATGTGTACGCAGAACTCAAAATGGACTCAAAACTGAAATTGTACTCAGAACCTAAAACCAACTCCGAACTCACATGTACTAAGAATTCAAAATAGACTCAAAATACAAAGTCGACTCAAACTCAAAATGCACTGAAAACTCAAAACGTACTGAGAACTCAAAATGCACTCAAACTCAAAATGTACTCAGAACTCAAAATGCACTCAAACTCAAAATGTACTCAGAACTCAAAATGTACTCAAACTCAAAATGGAATCAGAACTCACTCGGTCTCAGGCGAATTCAAGCTCAGTCGAGCGCGAACTCACTCGGGCTCACTCTGCTCAAACTCCCTGAAGCTTATACTCACCATGCCAGACTATCCTCGTGCTGTGTTAAACTCAAACTCACGCGTCAGTTTGAGTCCAAATGAGTGTGAGTGAGTGAGCTTATGGGTGTGTCCGCCGACGTCTGGACAGGACACGTTTTGTTTGCGATATCAGTGGATCAAAATTAAAAGAAAAGCATGAACATTTGTGCAGAATTTTGGTTCCAACAGAAACTCCTGCGAAGCGCCAATGCTGTCTGCTGCATTTTCAGCCTAAGGGTCGAAATTTTGGCATCAGTTTAGAAATTTAGGAGACCTAATAGTACAAAGTTTGTCCGATTTGCGAGAAGTGTAAGGGTCACATAGTAAACTAATCAGCTTTGAATTGCATTTTATAGCTTTGAGCAAGGCTTTCGGGATTTTAAACATTTTGATCTTTGGAAGTCTGGGTACGCAACCAAAGGACCGGAGTTGCACGAACACATTTTGGAGACAAGGTATTGATCGCCTTAAACGCAATCCGTACATTTTAGCCGAGCATGGTCCAAATGATAGGCTATCAGGGCTACAATTTCGACGCATGGCACTTTGTTGCTGTGTCCTTTGTCACCCGAAGTACACAAAACTTGGCGAAGTCACAGAAGTCCACAACCGAGCAAGTAGCAACATGTTGAAGGCAATTTCGGTCTACCGCTTATGAAACACCTGGTGACTCCTCAACGTCAGTACCATTTTGTCCTGTACACGAGGCCGACGCAGCATACTTTAAGGAACAACGGTTACTGTAGCAAACTTATGCTCTCCTAAGAGCTCAAAAATACAAGATGCGATAAAGCCGTCAACGTAGTGATGTGCGCTGGCGATGGTCGCCAATTGAATGCCGCAGAATTCACCCTGCGTGCATTTATCATTCCGCATAAAGAAATCGCCTAAAATAACGCAATAAAACAGCCTCAACCAGTCTCTGAATACACAGGTGACTCGTCTTCATGGCTACCCGCTGTGAAAAACAAATGGGACTCGCTGACAACAACAATTGAAGCTCTAGTTAGAACTATTCAAGATCTCTTATTTTTCAAAAGAGCATTCCAAGAGGTCGCTTTCAACGTCGATGAAAGCGAAATACTCAGTCAGCATTCTTTCCACAAAATTCTATTCAGTCTTTTCAACCGTGACCACTAACCAGGCTGGGCTACCTACCTTCACGCCGAATTTGAATCTCTAACACTGACATTCATCTTTAAGTACAAAAAATTGACCAACAAACCAAATAAATAAACGACTTGGAGCAGTACAATAGAAGGTGCAATTTTTAGATTCATCTCCCAGTAACCGCTGGAGAAAACGTGCCAGCCTTTCTGGGTGATCTAGCCGGGAAACTGAAGATGAAGGGGGATTAAGAAGATGGGCGTTTTTCTGTATACCTTTGACATGCTACAATAAGCTCTATATCAGCGATCTAGGTCACACAAACACGTTAGCAATCAAGAAAAAGTAGTTTGATGACCAAAAACATAGGGCTGCCTTGGTTCAAGCGGTTTTGTTTCTAGACTGTTTATTTAAACAAACTTGACTAGGGAGGACCGTGAACTGTACTACTAGGCAAGGTTAAGGGCGAGGAAGTCGGTTAGAAGTTTGTTTAAATCAGAGACCGAATAATTTTGTGTGACACGTTCGAGGGCGAGTCTGAGATTGACATTTATAGGCGGAATGATCCTGAAAGCAGAAACTCAGCCTCGACACTTTAAAGTTGGTTTGTTGTAGCTCCTCATAACTGAAAAATTACTTTCTCACCTTAAGGGAAAATTTCATTCGGCTTACACAGGTCAAAATTCGTAGCATCTAGAAACACAGATCATGATGATGACGATGTCCTCAAATATTTTGGCACGTACCCACTGGGACCAGTTCTCGGCTTCTTCCTCAGCCTCCTCTTCTTCCGCCTGTCTTCGTTTTGTTTTCGATGCCTTTATTTTAACCGAGATCTAAGTATCATGAGAAGGTTTCCTTGAGTACTGCATTCCATTTTGCCAAGTTTCTCGTGTATCCGCCAAGGAATTAAAGGCGGAGTGTTGCAGTAGTAACGAAATGCGCGTGGACAATATCACAACTGTCCGTAAGTTTTGAAAAAAAACCCTTGGGTATAAATGGGACTCAGCAATTGTGGGTACTTCTATAAGCATACCGACCTCCCTGTTGCAACGAGCGATTGTTACTTGCTCAACTCGGTGCAGCAAAATCATTTTTTGCGATAGAGTAACATGTGTGCATGGTGGGTGACAATACATTGATATACTTCCCTCTACAATGCCGTTAGTACCAGATTATCTTGATGCTCTGTCTAAGTCTTACAGCAAGTTTTGCTTGCTTTTTATTAGTTAAAACTGTATAGGCACATTCTCTATACTCCATTGATTCCCTTTGCATGAATCCCAACTAGCCTGCGGGCTAGGGATTCAGATGTCTTGCATTATTCCTTATGTATGTCTGAACGCTCTAAATAAACCAATCTTCAATCTTCAATCAAAGTCGGGTATGGGAGACTTTTTTTCGTAAATCAACACGTGAGTAATTTTTATCACAGCAGCTGGTCACGTCCTGCATTGACCACATTAGCATCCAGCCGGTTACCTTGTGGCGCAATCCGCTTTCGTAAACACACAGCTTCCAGACCATTACCTCGTCTCTTTTAGCCTAACACAATTCTCTATACCGCCTACAGAAGCACATAGTTAGAAGGTTATCTCGGTTACTCATCCGAGGCAGTATGATTGGGTTCAGTTTTTAAACACTGTGCCTCTTCCTCAAAGTTACGGATAGGTGGTTGGGGTATTGGATGCTTGCAGAAAAACACTCCGAATACGAGTAGGTGCCAGCTGAAATACTTGACGTATTAATAGAAAATACTTTGCCCGCAAGCTAGGCGCTCTCCTAACTGTGTGGATTTGCTAAAGATTTTAAATGTGCAGGCACAAAGCAAACCAAATGATCGGGCTTGATAAAGGTACTGAGCTTTCTAGTGAATTCAGAGCTGAAATGTGCACACTGTTCGGGTCCTCACGAGGCAACCTCTAATCTCACGAGGCAACATCATGCCCAAAAATGATGCATGAGCGTCGAGTTCTGCGCACGATGGTCAGAGATAACTCCACGCAGAGAGAGGCTGCAGCGTCCGTTTGGAGACGTCGTCGAAGCTCCCGACGCAGACGTCGACAATCACGCAGTATATCTCGCCCCGCGGATTTGCAAACCACAGCGGCGCCACCGTTGGCGCCACCCCCACAGGTGTTGACACAGGAAGAACCACGACGCCGACTGGCCTCTCTTGCCGCAAACGGCTTCTGCTGCAAACAAGTCAGCCATTGTAGTGAAAGGCCCACATGAAAAGCACAGCAATGAAGAGAGGCTCGCCGATGAGAAGGTGTTACGCATGCTTAAACAGCTGCTGAACGCTATGCGAAAACTCATCGCTGGTCTGAAAAGTCAATCTGCGAAAATTGTGGTGCAGGTTCTAGATGCGTTGGAGCCGGTCATTGAGGCACTACAGCGATTTAATATGGCGCAACAAACCGGCATAACTTTACTAGAAAAGAGACTTCACAATTCTTTCATGATGCAATGGAACGCAAGAAGACTGCCAGGGCGTATGTCCGATTTTCGACAGCGCATGTTTAAGTACAAGTTCCCAGTCGTGGTTATATGTGAGCCAAGCATATCTGCCCCGTTTCGTCTCTCCGGTTACGTTCTCCTGTTGTCATAGAAGGAAGGAATACCCGGCAAGGTATTAGTATGCGTACGAAAGGACATACCTTACGTCAAACATGCGCTTTCTGCTCATGCTTCAAATGAATATATTTGCGTGACGTTAACGCACAAGCGTCGAACCATTTCGGTCATCGGGGCTCACATACCTCCATGCGCGGACGTTGACTTCACGTACCTGAGCTCTGTGGTGCACACTTGTTCCGGTCCACACATTATCGTCGGTGATTTTTTAAATGCAGAGCATTTCGTAGCCTCGCCCCTTCCTGCGTCGGACGGCGTCCACAGCTCCGCGTCCGCAGCAGGTGCGCCTCTCCTCCTTCCCTCCTCTCTCTCAACAGCAGCTGGCGCGCGCATGCGTCGTAGTCAGCCCGTTCGCTCCGTCGCGGTCTCGGCGTAACAGGTGCGTAATAGCAGCGCGGTGGGGCGTGGAAGGGCGCGCGCTGCTTGCGCATGCGCGCTCTCCCCACCGTACTGCTCTCCCTCTACTGCGCGCGCTGCAAATATAAAGCGGCTAGCGGTCGCTCGTGCTTCAGTCACTGCGTTGCTCCTTCCTTCCTTGGTTGACGCTCACTCCCACGTTTACTCGTGTCTGCTACTCCAGCATCACGGAAGAAGCGATGGAAGCAACACTGCCTTCAACCAGTACTGAGGCCCCAATGCTCTGCATTTACTCGTGTTCCCCTCGCGGGAAGGCGCGAGAATTTTTTTAATGCTCACCACCCCCTGTGGGGCAGTGCGGCTACTAACAAGAAAGGAAATGACCCCCTGAGACCTTGTAGACTTTATTCACGACGAAAGCTTCGTGGTTATTAACGACGGTTCTCCTACCTTTCTTCGTGGGCTCTCGTACAGTAGTTGCTTGGACCTTGCAATCGTATCAAAGACTGCCGACATCTGCAACTTGGTGTTGTGATGTTGAGTCACATGAGAGTGACCACATTCCGACGTACGTACAACTGCGCTGGTTCCACACATCTGATGTCCTTAGGATCCGTTGTACTGATCGGCGGAAGTTTACGTTGATGGTTGAGGAGTCATGCGCAACTATTACGTCCGAGTCCGATGTAGAAAACGCCATAATGTCTGCTATGGAGTGCACCACGAAGTACGTTAGCACTCCCAAACATCGAACACCGATAGATGCCGTGTACGCAGAACACACTGCCATAACACGCCGCGCAGAGAGGAGGTATAGAAGGACCCCGGCTGCACCAGATCTAACAGAATGTCGCCGCGTGCAACGGAAAATACGACGCCATTTAGAAAACCTTGGAAGAGAGCAGTGGAGGCGATTTTGCTCTTCATTAGATCCGCGCAAGCCCCTTCCAAGAATTTGGCAAGTGGTACAAAGTCTCCAGTACCACCGGAAGCAACTGTTCTCTTTTCGTGCTTTGGCTCTAAGCAGAGGAAAAAGCGAAGTAGAGGTAGCTGAAGCATATTGCAAAATGCTTGTTGATGGATCCCACGCCCTGCTTACCAGTACACAAAGGCGTACACCGCAGACCACAGACGACCGCCTCAACGTTTCGTTCTCGATGCAAGAACTGCATGCAGCTCTCTCAGCCTCCTGCCGTTCATCTTCTCCAGGACCTCATGGTGTACGGTACTGCGTACTGCGAAACCTTGGCAGTGAAGGTCGGAAAGCTCTCTTTTCATGGTTCAATGCAACGTGGATCTCGAGCTCTGTCCCCAACCACTGGAAATCTAGTCGAGTGGTTGCTCTATACTGAAGCCAGGAAAATCCCCCTTGGAGCTTTCCTCATACAGACCCATCGCCTTGGCAAGCTGCATTGGAAAGGTTATGAGAGAATGGTGCTGGCCCGACTCGAATGGTTTCTTGAGAAAAACAACATTTACCCGGATGTCATTACAGGATTCTGAAGAGGACGATCCTCCATAAACAGTGTCATCGATCTGGTGTCTTCAGTGGAACAAGAAAGAAACCGTCGCCGAATCGCAGGCGCATTGTTTTTTCACATCAAAGGCGCCTATGACAACGTGCTCCACAATGCGATTATGGATGCTCTAGAGATTGTGGGTGTAGGCGGCCGACTCTATGGGTGGATTTCCGGTTACCTTACTGGTCATACGATCTTCATGTCCACGTCTGCCGATGACACAGGACGCCACCAGGTTAATCGCGGTGTTCCACAAGGAGGAGTACTGAGCCCCGCCCTCTTTAATATTGCCCTAATCGGTCTCGTTGACGAAATGCCTGAAGTCTTCAGAGTCACTATGTACGCTGCCGATATCTGCATCTGGACTTCTGGTGTAACTCGACCGCAGCTGCGAGCCCCTTTACAGTGAGCCGCAACAACGACGTCTCGGTACTCGGGCGGTCAAGGTGTCAGTTTAGCGCCAGAAAAATGCGCCGTACTTGCATTCACCAGAAAGTCGATGCTCTGGTATGAGGGGGGTAAAGCGAGCTCCGAGACCGTACGAATCGTGGGCGCTTACAAGATACAATTCCCATGGTTGCCAGATCAATGGTATTCAGCCCTCTAAAATGTTGTTCCGTAATTATTTACCTAAAACAAAGAACTGAAGCAGAATTGTTACAAATACTTGCCTCAGTAATTAAAACTAGCTCTTTAAAAAAACTTTTAGTGTAATTAAACTCTAATTTTCGAACAAACGTGCGTAGTTCAGTTTTGGTTTCAATTTTCTTTAAGTGTGCTAGGGAGTGGCGAGACCTTTGCGCCAGACTTGCGCCGTGTGTGTGTGCAGTCTCCAGCTCAGATCTGCGTGCGTGCAAAACATGTAAAACTGGTACAACTCGGATGCCCACGCTGAGCAAGTGCCTCCCCGGGCGCTTGCGAGGCTGTCATTCGTTTCTTCACGTTAAGCACCTTATCTATTGCCCCTGAACTGACGCCGGAACAGTGATTCCGATCTGACCTTGACTACCGCAAGTTCACTACAGGCTACGGAGTGGCAGCCAGCGATCGTTTCCGTTGGAAGAGAAATAAAAGGAGCTTTTATAATCGTTCGGTTCCAGTTGTTTTATTCATGAAACTTCATACAGCTCTCCGTGCTTCGAACTTTCGCGCAAACATTCGTGAATGTAGAACGAAAACATAGGTAACGAAATGCGGTTTCATTTTTAATCAGTCACAATACGTCAATGTTCTCTCCTCGCGCGCTCTGTGCGGCAAATTACTGCCCATTCAGTCCCGCAAGCTTTCCCTTTGAAGTAGTGGAAAGCAGCTAGAACTTGACGAATACAGACACAAAGGGAAACGAGACACGCCACTGTCTGTATTTCGCCTACTCCCTTGGCATGCATTCTGCCACTCCGTTGGCCAGCGATCGACCGCGCGCTTTCGTTCCTGTGCTTCAAAGGGCAGCGACTCACCGGCAATATCAGCGTTGGCCCATGCGATAACGTTTTTTTTTTTGGTGTCAATAAAGGTTTCACATCCAGCTAAAGCCACAGTTTACTTCATTTGAAAAGCATTGAGCGGCTCGCAAAATGTCACCGAATGGCAAATAAAGCGGCACAGCGCAAAAATGCACGGAGATCATGACGGAGATTCATTTTTCTGTGCGCCCCAGTACGGATCAGCTGAACCCTTGGCGTCCTCGCGCATGCGATCAGTCGCATTCAAGCTTGCGCGAAAGTGTTGTGTGAGCGTTGCCACATCTTGCTCAAATAGTCTCAGTGCATATAAGTCACACGCTAAACCGAAAACACGTCGGTTACCTACCTAAGGAGATAAACTACCTAATGCTGTCGACGCCGCTTACACAAAATTCCGCCTCACCAGCGGTCCACCATGTTACAATTATTCCCGGCATGCTTCGCTAGCCGTACGCGGAAATGCCACAGTAGCACGTTGCCAGATTACAACCCATCGCTTTCGCTGTTTTTAGTAAGCAAAAGCTCAGCTGGTAACCTTGAAATCGTTGTATCATGTCTGCCACTATGTGTCCTACGGTTCCAATGCATTGGCTCAGCGGCGCGCTTTCCCTCTAGAGTCAGTATATTATCTCTATGTCTGGTATCCTATCAATATTGAGGGGACACTAATACCTTACGTCACGCACCACAGATTTTCGGGAGTGACTGTAGACCGTGGTCTGTCGTGGACGAAACACATCGCCTCGTTAAAGACTAAACTTGCAAGCATTGTGCATGTTCTTCGCTTCGTGGAGGGGATGAGATAGGGTCCATCTTAGAGCGCTCTTCCCCAGTTGTACCGGAGCCTGTTTTTGGGGTATCTTCGTTACAGCCTGCCAGCCATTTCAAACCTGTGAACTTTTTCACGGCGCACATTGGAGGGTTTGCAAACACAAGCCCTCAGAATACGCTTGGGACTGCCACGATGTACCTCTACTATGGGCACAATCGCCGAGGCACGTGTTTTTCCAATGGATGCACTTCTTTTGGGCGAACCCCTTCGAGTCTACCTTAGATGTTTCACAAGGCATGAACACCATCCATTATCGGCTCTTCAAACTACGTGTTCAAGAAGTAGTTTTGCGGCAGCCATTTTGCAACACCAACATAGGATCCCATCAGGTTTCGCCACAAGTGTGGTTTCCCAGAATCCTCTGTGGGTATTATCAAAACCATCAATCCACCTTTCCATGCCGGGAATTGGGAAGAAGTCCTCTTTGCTATCAATAGCCCTCAGACAGTTGACTCTAGCGTTGTTGACAGACAAGTACGCCGGAACTGTACATGTATATACTGATGGCTCTGTGATTGCATCCCGGTCTACCGCGGCTGTGGTAATTCCAAGCTCATGCGTTACCCGAGGATTCACATTAGACCACAAGACAACTTCTACTGCCACTGAGTTGGTTTCCATACGGGAGGCGATTCGTTTAGTCTCCCTTGAATTATCTCAAGCTTGGTCCCTGTTTTGTGATTCCAAGCCAGCACTCCAGGTCCTCAACGGAGTTATGAGGCAAGGCCCTTATTATGCCCTTGCTGCGGAAGTACTCGAATTATGCTCATTGGCACTGCAACAAGGACATGTCCTCACCATTCAGTGGGTACCAGGCCATTGCGGGCTACGTGGTAATGACTGGGCTGACCAGGAGGCAAAGAAGGTTTCTGCAAATGCAGATGTTGTACGTCTGCTTTTCGCAAGGACGGACACGACCGCCCTTCTGTCTAACATTCTCCGCCACGCCTCGGCGAGTCACTGGTCCCACCATGACAATCGTCATAGAAGAATACACCGCCTCGACCCCGACTGCAAGTTTCGGTTACCTCCTGGTATTCAGCGAAACTACGCCACGCTGTTTCACCGACTACGGCTTGGCGTAGCCTTTACCCGTCGCTACAAGCACCTCATTGGCTTTACGAGTGACCCCGACTATGAGACATGCCATGTACCAGAGACTATCTCGCATGTTCTCTGCCACTGTCCACGCTATGCAGATCCTCGAGAACAATTAGCGATAACATTGGCCCGTTTGGACTTTCGTGTGCTGTCGGAGGAAGTGCTGCTGGGACCTTGGCCAGACGCGAAGCGTTCCCACAAGGCATTTAAAGCTCTGCTGATATTTCTGCGCAGCAGCGGCCTCTCAGAGATATTGTAGTTGTGGCCCGACCGGCTTAACTTTAACACATGCACAGCATCGGTATAGGCATCTCCTATACATAGCCATTTATTTATTTCTCCTCCATCTTCATCTCTCTCGTTCTCTATCCACGCTCTTTCCTCCCCTTTCCCTTCCCACACACCGAATAGCTGGCTGTGTCAGGCCGACCTTTCTGTGTTTTTTCATTTCAATAAAACTCCTCTCTTTCTCAGAGTATTAAGAAAACTTAGTCCTACGTAACTGTATTTTCACGTAGGCAAAGACGATGCCGGCGTTTTGAAGGAAAAGCAAGTTTATTGGAACGAACTTGTGTTCCTCTAACAACTCAAAGAGTACACAGGCGGGTACACAGCTGTCAACAAAGGGACGTGCTCAAGCGAGCGTCGCCGATTCGAATGCCATGGCGTCTGGTCGTCGGGAATTTATCTTTGGGCGCGAGTGTTTCTGGAACATTGTACATTCTAGATCAAAGAAGATTATTCTGGGCTAGTGACGTTAGGGCGAAACAGTCTGCTTATCTGAATGTGATAGCCCATGCGTCATAAAAATAAAGAATGGGAGACGCGCTTCGCTTCGCACGCAGATAACACAGCCAGGCGTGGCCAGGCAGTAAATACAAATAATAAATAAACAAACCCATACATGGTTTGCGACAGTATTAAAGGCGCCGAAAAACGTGGCAATAATGTTGCCTCTATTATACCTGCTTTTTAGGTAAACGCTCAAAGCATAGCTGATATTTTCTACAACTTTTTCTCAAGTGTCTGTTATTTCAAGACCAGATGCGCAGCGCTGCACGCCATCAAGCTGTCTGTGGCAATCTGCCTATCTTCCCTTCATCACCGAACATGACCTTAGGTCAGTCGGTTAGCCTCGACCCTAATAAACGCCCAGGCATATATAAAATTTGGAAGTCCTTTAAAATGTACTGCTGTTATGCCTTAGCAACATCTTGCACCCCGCAACATACCAACTAATGTACAATTGGCTACAGTTCCCGGCTTCACAAAGTAGAGGGCCGTCGCAAAATAGAACACTGTAGGCAAATGTGTATTTATTCATGCCGTGCCAGTATATTAGACAAATATTTATTTATGCGCTCACAATATTATTTACGCTCACCAGTATGGGTTTTTTGAGGAAGGATAGCAGTGAAACTCTCCTTGAAAAATATTTCTGATTTTACTTAGGTTTTTTCTCAAATATAAAATTGCCTGTTTTCTGTTCTTGTATATTGAGAAAGCATTTGACAGTGTCCCCCACAGTCTTCTGTTACACCAAGTTTTCTTGCTTGGATTCAGAGGAGCATTCTTACAGTTCCTTCAAAAATTCTTGCGGCGGGTTCGATATTTCTTGTCAATACGTCTCTGTGGGGGAGTCTCGTAGCAGCGTATAACTTATAAAATGTGGAGTTCCCCAAGGTTCAATACTAGGCCCTTGATATTTATTATTTTCGTAACAAACGCTGTGCTGTAGTTCCACTCCGCTGTTTTAGTATACCGACGGCACTTTGATAGTTTCCTTGGCATCACCCCCGCACGGGGCACCTTGAGTAATCTTGGTGACGGTGTTGGCGACACCGCGGACCCCGAGCCCCCATACTCTTGCTGTAATCTACCGTGGCTACGAGTTGTAAGGTGAAGGGCAGAAACCACAAACGGTGGCCGTCGGAGCCCAGGTCAAGCTCCGGCGGATGGGCTCCCTGTCTGTTTACCAGGCAGGGAGCTCCGGGACCTCTCAGGCTATCAGGGTAAGGTTTGAGAAGAAAGTACCCCCGTCCCCTGCTTCTTTCAATATCGCATGGCTTTTTCTTTATCCCCCCAATCCAATGATCGGCCCCCTAAAAGGGGCCGCACCGAAGTACTAGCTAAAGGTAAACCAGAACATTTCCACAAATTTCTTGTCATTCACTCTGCAGAAACCACTCCTGTTGCAAAGAAGTCTGTCATTCTGCTGGCAAAGTGCATTGAGTCTGTTGTTGGTTCAGACTATGATGCTAAGAAACTCGCCTCAGGTGATGTACTCGTCGAAGTAAAAAGGAAAAATCAGAGTGAGAACCTACTGAAACAGACGACGTTGGCCAACTTGACTGTCACTGTGACACCACACCGGACCCTCAACTCCTCGCAAGGAGTCATATCAGAGAAAGAACTAGAGTCTGAGACGGAAGCAGATCTTCTTGAGGCGCTCCAACCTCAACATGTAACTGCAGTAAAACGAATCGTGATTCGGAGAGCAAACCAAGAAATTCCGACAAAGCATCTAATCCTAACGTTTGATCGCACAACGCCTCCAGAAAAGGTCAAAGTGGGTTTTCTTAGCTGCAACGTACGACCGTACGTCCCAAATCCGAGGCGCTGCTTTAAGTGCCAACGATACGGCCATGGAACCCAATCATGCAGAGGGAAGTTGACATGTGCCAACTGTGCTGAGACCGGTCACTCCTCAGAAGCTTGTGAAAGCACCACTCAGAAGTGCCCGAATTGCAGCGGACCGCACGCTGCTTATTCGCGTGCGTGTACACAATTCAAGGCCGAAAAGGAAATAATTCACATAAAAGTAAATGAAAACATCACCTATCCAGAAGCGCGCCAAAAGCACAAGCTGCTTTCGGCCACATCGTACGCAGACGCCGCCCGCCGGGGGTTGGGGCGGCGTTTGGTCAGCACGGCAACACAGTGCAGCCTTCTTGCTGACGTGTTGTTGTCCCAACCCCCAGCTAAGCAGCCACCTGCTGCCTCTACAACACCTGTAGAGGCTGCGGGGTCCCCGTCTCTTGCCGGACTGCCTTCGGTAGTCCAGAGTAGTCAGGAATCGCCCAGTGTGGCGACTCCAACGAATGCGGCGAGTGCGATCGCCGCTGGGAGCTCTGCCGCTCTCACTGTGTCCTCTCCACAGGCCCTAGGGACACCTGAGGGCACGGAGGAGATGGACACGGTAGGGCCCACAGAAGCGCCCATCCTAGCCCCGCCGCCTGCCCCGCCCGCGGCGCTTGCGGCTGGAACCAAAGGCACCCGTAAGGGTGCCAAGTCCAGGGGGCCCGGTCCGCCGGACACCCCCCGAACATCTGATGAGGAAATGGACGTCGGACCGTTCCTGTCTGCATCGCTCCGAAAGGAACGGGCTGCGGCGTCCAAACCAACCGAAAAGCCAAAGAAACCCGCTCCAAGAATACAAGCCCCGATAGACAAAACATGAACCCACACACACATTCCAGTAGCTCTTAAAGGTACATAATGGGAACAGAAAATATCATCCAGTGGAACTGTAGAGGCCTCCTTAACAATCTTGATGATGTCTACGAAATATTGCATTCCAATCAGCCAAGTGTGATGTGTCTACAAGAAACACATTTAAACTCCAAACACACAAATGTCTTGAATAGTTACATGGTATTTAGGAAGGACAGGGCTGGTGGTGGTACATCTTCAGGTGGTGTGGCCATCATTGCCCGAAAATCATTGGCATGCCACCCTATCCAATTACAGACTGTCCTTGAGGCTATTGCCATTAGAACCATAATTTTCAATAGGCTAATAACAGTGTGCTCCATCTACATCCCTCCTGATTTCCAACTTTCAAGCTCCGATTTCGAGGGCCTTGTAGATCAGCTACCAGAACCTTTCATTCTTATAGGTGACCTCAATGCACACAACACTCTTTGGGGCTCTCACCGCACAGATGCCCGAGGTCGCCTAATCGAAAAATTTCTAATATCTTCAGGAGCATGCCTATTAAACAAAAACAAGCCTACATACCATAATATAGCACACAACACTTATTCACACCTCGACTTGGCCATTGGCTCTGCAGTACTCTTTCCATCACTTGAGTGGGATGTTGGCACTAACCCATATGGTAGTGACCACTTCCCTACCTCACTAACATACATAGATAAAGGCCGTAGCAGTTCCCCTTCCCATTGCAAGTTTATAGAAGCAAGAGCAAACTGGAACACATTCACAGAGACATCTCAACTACACTACACAGACATCACACACTTACCTGTAGAGAAGGCAACCCAGCTCGTCACAAAGCACATTCTCGCCGCCGCCAAAAAGTCAATACCCCAGGCCTCTGGGGCTCCGCGCAACCCGAGAAGGCCCTGGTGGAATGACGGCTGCAAGCGTGCGCGGGAGGCCCAGAACAAGGCGTGGGGCATCCTCCGTAGACACCCCACAAGTTTTAACCTTATTTCTTTCAAAAGAGCGAATGCATTAGGTAAGCGTGTGCGCCGTGAGGCAAAAAGGGAGAGCTGGCGCGCCTTTCTGACATCCATAAATTCATACACGGACACCCACAAGGTATGGACCCGAATACGTTAACTAAAAGGACAACACACACATAGCCTGCCCCTGGTTAGCACCACAGGGGACACTCTGGAAGATCAGGCTAACACACTTGCACAACACTTCCAACACGTCTCTAGTTCTGCGCACTATACAAACACTTTTATGCAACACAAAACATCTGCCGAAAAGAAGCCTATACGCGACAAGAACAAGTCAAAGTCTGGATACAACTGTGAATTTACACTCCATGAGCTGAAGATTGCTCTTGCCACTTGTAAACCTTCTGCTCCAGGTGCAGACAACATTACATACACTATGATTCAACACCTACACGCAGACACCCTTGAGACACTCCTGCACCTATACAACCAAATATGGCTATCGGGGCACCTTCCAAGGCTTTGAAGGGAGGCCATAGTTGTGGCTTTTTTGAAAGAAGGGAAGGACCCTTCTTCTCCCGCAAGCTATAGACCTATTGCCCTGACAAGCTGCCTGTGCAAGCTCTTCGAGAAGATGATTAACCGGAGGCTCATGTACTTTCTTGAGTACAATGGTCTTCTCGAGAGCTGCCAGGCAGGCTTCCGGGCAGGGCGATCCACAAACGATCAATTAGTTGCACTGGAATCTTATATTAAGGATGCCTTTTTACACAAACAGTACTGCATGACCGTATTTTTTGATATCGAAAAAGCATATGATACGGCATGGCGTTACGGCATCCTTGCAGACTTAAAATCGTATGGTGTAACAGGTAATATGTTGAACACTCTTGATAGTTACCTGTCCAAACGAACATTTCGTGTGAGAGTCGGGTCAGCACTGTCCAGAGTTCACATTCAAGAAAATGGCGTGCCTCAAGGTGGAGTTTTGAGCTGCACGCTTTTTATCGTCAAAATGAATTCGCTTCGGAAAGCATTGCCTCCATCGATCTCCTGTTTAGTATATGTGGATGATGTACAAATATCTTTTAAATCTTGTAACATATCCATATGTGAACGTCAAGTCCAGCTTGGGGTAAAGAAACTCTCTCGCTGGGCAGACGAAAATGGTTTCAAACTTAATCCCACAAAAAGTACCTGTGTCGTATTCTCAAGGAGACGTGGAGTAAGGCCCGATCCTGAAATAAACCTCAATGGTGACCCAATCCCTGTTAAAACGGAACATAAGTTTTTGGGTGTGGTGATGGATGAAAAACTTACATTCATATCTCACATCAAACAACTCAAACAAAAATGTTTAAAAACAATGAATATTTTGAAAGCCTTGTCTCACCAATCATACGGTGCAGATAAACAACTCCTGCTGCGCCTTTATACCGCTTTGGTAGGGTGTCGTTTGGATTACGGTAGTGTTGTCTACGGGTCGGCCACAAAAACAGCGCTAAAAATGCTCGACCCAGTGCTGCACCTGGGGCTTCGCCTCTCGTGTGGTGCTTTTCGTACAAGCCCTGTCCAAAGCCTGTATGTGGAGTGTGACAAGTGGTGCCTGGAGTACCAGCGAATTTATGTTGATCTTTTATATGCTTGTAAAATATCATCAATCGACAACCATCCTTTTAAACCTGTTTTTATGGATACATCCACGTCACAGCTGTTTTTAAATCGTCCATCTCTGTCTCTACCTTTCTCACTTAGGGTGAGAAGGGAAGCTTCTGAACTGTCAATCTCCTTTTTGGACACATTCAGAACATCTACCATTGACTTTATAGCCCCCTGGCAATTTCGCCCTGTATTGTGTGACCTGTCCTTTACACAATTACAGAAAAGCAGGGTACCACAAATCGCGATTTCACAACATTTTCAGTATCTGCAGCAAAAATACCAGGCTGCAGAATTTTTTAGTGATGCTTCGAAAACGTCCATCGCGGTGTCTTGTGCTGCGCACGGACCCGACTTTACGGCCTCTACATCGATGCATGTAAATTCGAGCATCTTCACGGCGGAAGCGTATGGCATTTTTCTTGTTGCTGGTCATATTGTTCAACATCAGATTCAAAAATCCATCATTTACACAGATTCACTCAGCGTTGTACGAGCATTATCATCCCAAAAGCGTTCTAAAAATCACGTCATAAATCTAGTTTTTAAGATTTTAATGTCAGCGTATGTCAAAAATCTCGAAGTGATTGTATGTTGGGTACCGGGTCACTGTGGGATTGCGGGAAATGAGACCGCAGACCAAATGGCCGCCGCTGCGGCACACACGAACACAGTGGACATTACAAAAGTACCGTACACCGACCTCAAGCCATACATAAGAGAACACTTTCGCAGAACCTGGCAAGCCGACTGGAGCAAACAGACAGACAACAAGTTACACCTAATTAAACCACACCTAGGACCATACACTACTGACTCGCACAACAGGTTCATTGAAGTTGCACTAGCTAGATTGCGGATAGGCCACACACACACAACACACTCCCATCTGCTCACTGGTTCTCCAAGACCCTTGTGTAGCAGGTGTGGGGAGGGCCTATCTGTAATTCACATTCTCATTACATGCAGAGCACTCCACAGAACAAGACGCAAATATTTCCCACGACTATACAGACAACACATCCCACTACATCCAGCACTGTTTTTAGCGGACGATCCCATAGTCCCCCTACAACGTACTTTTAGGTTTCTTAGCGAAATCAAATTTTTACAGCTTATTTCCTATCATGCGTAATTCTTGCACGTAGTTTTATGCCCTGCACTATCACACCCTGGCCTTTTACACCAGCCATCCTCATCGTCTCACTGATTTTACTATTTTAATCTCTGCTCTTATTGAGTAGTCTTAGGGATTACATCTTCAACCGTCATACATAACCATTGCTTTGGCGCTCTTTGCCCTAGTTGGCCTTGCGCCATAAACATCCAATCATCATCATTCCTTGGCATCACACTATCAGCAGGCTATTGCGTCATAGCAGACTGCTGTAACCAATTCAATGGGCTGGTTTTCTGCTCACCTATTATTTGTTAATATTGTAGCGTGGCGGCAAGACAGACGACATGAACCATTAGACAGCCGAACGATCTATTTAGATATTATTTACATGGCGGCCAAGCCAGAGCCCGCGCAGGCAGAGTGCACAGACAGATCTTCGTCGTCGTAGGCTGGGATTACCGAGACACGCTGCGTTGCCGTCTTCATCATCTTCTCGTGACATGGCGCCCCGGTTGAAAGCGACCGTCCCAGTCGACGTCGCCGTATTGCGCGATGTGGTGAGGAAGAAAGATGAGATAACAATGTACAATGAAGTACTTGCCGCCACATAGTATGATGTAGGCGATGCCTGGTCCCGCGACACGACCTGGTCAAGCCACCGACGAAACGTCGAAGGTATCCGGAACCACGTCGGACTACTGGGCTGGGGACACGTCATCGTCGTGTGGTCACGTCATCGGGTCTTGGCAGTTCTGAATCGGCTGGTCACGGGCTGGGGATACGGGGCGGGGGGAACGTCGTCGAGTGCTGGTAGCGGCGGGGCTGGGGCTTCCGACGTGGGTCACGCCCCCTCGAAGATTGCCACGATGCCGATGAGGTGTGCAGCTGCGGCCAGCACGGGGAGGGACCTGCACTTCACCAATGCGAGGGGTTAATATTTTCCCGGCCTCCTGAACAGCGCACCCACAGAGTAGCACACCCGCTGGCCGGCGTGACACCATGCCGGTGGCTTGTAACAAAAGCAACGGAACAGTATCCCACAGGTCTGTGACTACGCGATGCGGCTAGGCAACTTACGGTTTCCACGCATACACCCCTCCCCAGAGTACTGAGAAGGATCAAATAGGTTGCCAAGGGCGGCACCGCAACACATCGTTTTCGTTGACTTTAAAATACCAAAAATACTTACGCTGTGTCCTACAAGATTGTATTGGGAGCGCGAAATAAATGGCCCCCGATGGCAGAGTGATAACAGCTTCCTTTGCTGGTAACACGCCAGGGGTGCAAACTGGCAGTTCTTTTCTATTGTTTGTACTTCAGGTTCGCCACAAAAGAAAAGCCGAAGTGTTGTTTAGGCAAATATTCGTTCAGTAAAGGTGTTTCACAAGGGTACTTCTGGCTTAAAGAAGAGGTTGAATACTGCACCATTGGATTTTATTTATGCCTGATTTAGTGAGGCTATTGCCATTCTCACGCTTCAGAAACTGCCATGCACATGGTTATTGTAATAATAATACTGATGACTAAAAGGGAAATCAACTTGATGTTTAGCACGTAATTATGGTAAAGCAGGTGTGTGGAAGGCAATTAATTTTGATCACTAATGTGCCCATACGAAGTGAACGGTGGATTGTAATCTTTTTGTTCTCAACGTGTGTTAGAATAAGAATGGCCCAGCTTCAAGTTAGCGCATAAGTGCAGCTCTGTCACTTAGCGCATTACTTCCCTCAAGTTCTCGATGACTAAAAGGCACAGGTTTAAAAACACAGCAGCTTTAATGCATCCTGAAGCAAGCATCCGATGTGGTTCCGGATACCTTCGACGTTTCGTCGGTGCCTTGACCAGGTCGTGTCGCCGGACCAGGCATCGCCTACAATATAGTTCGAACGCAACTTGTGGGCTTACGCAATGTATTGAAAAGTTGTGCTTGAATAATCGTTAACTTTGCACACGTCTTCATGTCCTTTTTGTGCATACAAACCGGCGAAGTATTCTTCATCTGTTATGTATTTCAGCGTAATTGTTTACAATGACCTCCCATTGCATTCTCCTACGTCTCATACGAAAGCTGGGCAAGCCTTCAGATATTTGGTAAAACTTTCGTATTTTATGCCGTTATCAGTGCGGAAGATTGTTTTGCATGTATTCGGCTATGGTGGGCTTCGTTAAAGCATCATTGATAGTATATGGCCACTGTGGAGTTTGATGGCAGCATAGGCTAATTTCTATTTTAAGCTCCGTGCTCAAAAATGTTTCGTATATTCTATGTCTTCTCGAAACTGCGAGTATTTTTACAAGCATACAATAGCCAAGTTTTACTATGCTGTTGATAATGACAATCGTTTTGAATCCTTTTTGGGCGACGGACTACCTATAAAAATACATCCGTACGCGTATCCATACACCAAGGGATCGCTATCAGGTACTATGATGTTTTACAAGGTATGATCAAGGAATGCAGCGCTACTATGTACAATCGTCCTTTATTAAATTGCCAACCGGTTAACTGGAAGGGAAGGATCCTTAAGAACTGAAAAAAACGCCTACGTGCCTTTTGCTTTGAAGTTATTCAACTGTGTGCTTCTAACCGATGCCCACCACTATTGCCTGGTTTTTTATGTTCTCGTTGATTTGTCGCAAGTTATAGAGTGTAATGTTTATAGGTTACCATTTAAAGTTTCACTGGGAGCTTGCTGTGCCATGTTAACTAGATGATTCTTTTAGGATTTTGTACTCGGCCATTTTCCATGTCTGCCAGGCGCTGCCCTTCAAGCCCAATAGCCGCTTTGGCAGGCCTGTGACTTTGTACAATTTGTTTCTCTGTGTAATAAAAGTATTATTATTGTTTTGAAAATCATCACATGCGATCGAGAACAACGGCGATAAAAGTGCAACATTCTTGGTAAGGGACGCACCGGGACACATTCTCTTTATAAAATGAGGAAGCGTGCGCGGCATACAAAAGAATGGGAACGATACCCGCTCTTCGCTTATAACACAGATAACACATCTGATGCGACCCGACGCAAAAAAAGAAAACAGATAAATAAAAATTTACATTATGCGTGGTTCACGGCTTTAGCCTCTCTAAAAGTGCATCGACCCAATGATAAAATATTACTGTAGTCAAAACAATAAAAAGTTCGTCATCTTGCATAGTAAAGCTTGAGACAAATGAGGTTGACGATTTCGGGCCAGGTGCGTCGTTATGATGTGCTGGAGTCACCGTTGTAGATCAGCTCTACGGTGAGATGACCTTCACGCCATTGAATTCGGTAGATCTGAATACCATCTATCGAGCTTCGCACTGACGCCGCGTTGTCGAGCCGGAGTCCAAACCCACATAAGGTGATCTGAGTGATACTCGGTGTCTCCGGGGTTCAGAGTACGACATCTACCAGCTGCTGGTTCGTATAACTACACAAGCAAGCTGGCGGGCCACCTCCTCACGCTGCATTTATCCTTGGACGTCCTTGTTTAGCTCGTCGTCTTCTACGTGTAGCCGCATGCGCGGAGCATCGTCGTCGGCGGTCGCCCATAGACAAGCTCATGTCTACAAGCTGGCTACAGCTTCCTGGATAGCTGTATCGTAAGTGAACGCGATATCAGGGGGCATTTCGTACAATAATCCATGTTCAACGTTGACGTACATAGACAGTATATCGGTTATTATCTTGTTCAACCGTTCGATTATTCCGTTCGTCTCCGCGTGGTACGCCGATGCCTTCCGGTGATCCGTGTTGCTTAAGTGCAGGACGCATTGCACGAGTTCCGCAGTGAATGCCATTTCGCGGTTCATGCTTAGGACTTCCGGACCTTCATGGTCCGGCACAAGTTCGTCTATGAAGGATTTTGCGAGTTCTTTCGCAGCCCCTCAGGGAATAGCGGCGGTGTCTGCGCTACTCGCCATGTAGTCTGAGCCTACAGTAATTCATGTGCTCGCTGCTGGCGAAGTGAGGAATGGTCCCAACCGTCCATTTCGGTCTGTGGAAGACCACAATGATACGCCAATGCGTTGCAAAAGACCGGCAGGTCTTGTAGGCCGGGCTTCTCGCCGCTGTAAGTAGGGGCAACTCCAGACGTAATGGGTAGCGTCAGATGTATGGCACGGACAGTGTAATAGTGTATTAATCTTCCCGAGCGTGCATGTCGTGCCGAGTTGCCCTAATGATGGTTCGTCGTGGCACGCTTACAAGATTTTGTCGCTGGCAGGGCTGGCGAGAAGGTAGAATGCAGAATGCAGCGGAGTTGAGCTCTAAAGCAAGAGGCACAATGGTGTTGCGGTCTTCAAGGTAGTCGAACAGGATGCCTGCCTTGGAGTCTACACGCTTCTGTACGTTTAAGTCGCTTTCCGTCACGATTCTAAGAAACGCAGTGTCTGCGTTGGAGTCCTGGGGCGGTGGCTGGGCCTGAACGGGTGACATGAAGTCGGCATTATGCCTCCCAACGCTTCCAGCTGGATTTGAAGTAATGGTCGTGTCCAATTCTCGCACGCAGGCTCCATCTTCAGGGACCAGAGGGGTTCCTAAAGTATGCTAGCCAACACAGTGCCTGGTGGTCACGTTACTATCCCAAATGGCGCGCGGTAGACATGCCGGCGAAACTTTAAAATCACCCATATTTCTGTCAGGCACTTCTTTTCAGAGCCCAAAGAGTTTTTTATCTGTCGGGGCTAGCGTAAACAATTACATTTGCGCAGACGTTGTACTTTTTGACGAGTACAGAGTCCAAATCTACGTTAATGGGGTCTGTGTGCACTTCTCCCTCTCTAAACTCGTCGAAAAGGGCACGCACAAGCGGGCGCTTTAGGCGACCGTCACCCCGGAGAAATCGTTCTATTGCGCTTCAAGTATAACTGAACGCTCTCCTTAGTGAAGTGGGGGTGGGGGTGCTTTGCGATTTTTGCGACGTTCTCGACGAATAGCTGGCTGTACCCACCCACTTCTTGTCGTTCGCCCTCAGAAATTTGGCGATGGCTGATGTTTTTGAGGGGTCATGCAGTACTTCGTCAGCGTTAGCGATGTGGTGAAAACTTTCAGTTCCCTGTACATAAAGGTGGCAATTTCAGGTTGCAGTAATACTCCGGGTATTTGGATTGCATCACCTACCGACTACAACCTTTCAAGGTACTTGTTGAAGCTCAGGACAAGCACGACCACGTCCCGGCCCAAGACAAAATATTTGAAATGATTTTAGCTAGTCTCTGCTGGTTTCAGTTGGTCCCAGCTGAGCTGCTGCTGGTTTCTGCTTGTCCCATCTGGGCTGCTGGGCCGCCGCTGGTCCCAGGTAGGCTGCTTGTGGTCCCAGCTGGGCCACTTCTGGTCTCAACTGGCCTGTAGTTGGAGCCAGCAAGTGTTCAGTTGGGACCAGATGGGCTGCTGTTGGGACCAACAAGGCTCCAGTTGGGACCACCAGGGCAGCATTTGGAACCGCCAGGGCAGCTGTTGGGACCATAAGGGAGGCTGTTGGAACCAAGAGTTGCTCCCAGGACTTCTTGGTACCCAGATGGGTTCTGCAATAAAAACGTGCTAGAACCAGCGCATCATTATCAGAAACCAGCTAAGACTACTACAGCTGAATTTGCTGTACATACCACAAATAAATTTAACCCTGCTCCCGAAACAACACGATACAAGAAAGTACTGCAGTGTATGTGCCTACTTTTTTTCTTCAGTCCTGGTTTTTTTAACCTGGTTTTTTAACGAACCCCTTAGTCACCCATATATTTCACCATCACTGCAAAAATCAGCCATGCCTTAAAGGGACACTGAAGTGATATGTAAACATTGCGGGATTACTAGCGCAAATTGTAGTCCGGAGTCCCCAGGCCATGTTTCGACCACTCTAGACGCGTTTAC
The DNA here is from genome assembly GCF_048455015.1 of Haemaphysalis longicornis. Taxonomy (NCBI): domain Eukaryota; kingdom Metazoa; phylum Arthropoda; class Arachnida; order Ixodida; family Ixodidae; genus Haemaphysalis; species Haemaphysalis longicornis. The sequence continues at coordinate 701,447 of NW_027526213.1, forward strand.
GCGATTTTATTTAGTAGAAAAACTAATTCGAAAATGCTGTCCTCCTCTCTTTACGCTCGCCCATTTTCTGTGGCGTTTTCGTGTGACGTCAGGAGGGGATGAGCTGGCAATTGGCTGCGGCGCTACTGCACGGCTCCCCGGCTCCCCGGCCAACAGAGTCAGTCGGCCCAGCGTTTCGTCCGCCGGCCGCCGGCGGGTCGTCGCAGTCCAGGAGGTTAAAAAAATTGCTTGGTCGCAATTCGTTCGCTTACTTGAAACGAAGCCAGGACACGTTTGTGAATGGAAGAATGTGCCTTTCTTTACTTGGTTTGTTTGTACACTGTATCTAGCTCCAAGTCAAGGTCGCTTCACACAAGCGCTGCACAAGCGCACATGCGACGCTGCGCTGACTGGTACGCCAGTAGGAAAATATAAGGCCTCTTGAAGGCGGGAGAAGAGTCAGCGAAGTCAATATAGGTACTAAGGAAATAAAATCAACTGATATTTTTACCGTACAGCGTAAAACTAGGGCGCGGGAAGCACTTTTTTGCGCTGGGCGAACAAGCACAGCGGTCAGCAGCACGACTACGCATCTGCGAACGCTTTTCCGTCTGCGAAATGCAATTGCTAGACGTGAGCTACTGTGGAAACTCGGGCGACGCTTACTGTACGAGCGCAGTACAACAAATAGTCACCTAAGCTGCTTGAAATACCAAAACTAAATAAAAGTGTACACCGGTTGAACAATATATACCCTATATTAGCCAGACTTTTCATCCCGTTTCGTGGCTCAGTTGTCTGAGGCGTTATGTATGTCACCGAAGTGTTTGGCGAGTCACGAGTTCAAATCCCCGCGGGTACGTGCTTTTTTTTTTTGTAAGTTAACTTTTATGTTTTCCGCCGATGTTTTCTATATTGAGTTCACCTTTTTTTGGGCCGCAACGTTCATGGCTACACGAACTAGTTCACAAAACGCGCGCAGGCTGGCACTGGCGCGCTAGCGAGTTCTCGTTGGCGTGCTGTTGCCATAAGCACCGACTGCTTGCACGCAGTGGGCACATGCCAGAATGAACAGACCCTTGGCCTGGTGTGAACACGCTTTTTACAATACAGGCATGAGGGAGGCAAGCTCCAAATATGGGGGAAAAGCGCACGACATTTGGGCGTCTGCGGGTACGCGGAGGGCGTTCATGCACTGCGTAGGTCTCGGCTAGTGAATGCTACGACTACAAGCCGTCCTAGGAGGCTTATCTTGTGCATTTTACAGCCGACAACATGGCAGAAGCGCGGTACGATGATTACTGAGATATTGAGAATACCCATCCAACAACGCCATTGGTTGTGTTTTACAGCACCGAAACCGAAACCGAAAGTTGTTTGATTGCTAACCTTGGGCATCGTCCAATCACGGTGCGGCTCCTCCTAACGTCACAGCTTTAGTTGGTGCGGCCGCCGCAAACCGCGCATGGTAGTTTTTCTTCTTTCGCGCTTTGTAAAATATTTACCGATTTGTCAACCGGATAAACGATGAAAAGTGTGCTAATTTGAGCCAGTCTACGCAGTGCAAGCAAAAACGGGAGCTTGACAAATTCACTTCAGTGTCCCTTTAACCTCCACTTTTGCCCTTCACAAAGCAGCCACATCGGAGTTAACCTAAAAGCTGTCAAATGTACATTGAACCTTAATAACAGTTTCAAGCTATAAACCTAATAGTGTATTTTTGTCTCTGATTACATTACTTCTTTTTGTTAACGTAGACAACGTTTTTTTACAAGCCGGCCGCGAAGCCAACTGGTGCCATGTCAAGCTAGCTGTTTTCTAGCCAACATGGCGACGATTACCAAGTGTGGTGTATGCCATTATATGTGGTGTGCGGCGGTGTGATCGTGTGTTTGCACAGGAAGAATACGGCACAAACTGCGCGTCTTGTAGCGCTAATTGACATCTGAACAGTCGGCATTATGTCATCGAGAGTTGTCGAAGACGTCCTTTTGCCCACCGAACTTTCGTGAACGTGCACTCGGCCTACATATCACGGCATCGTGGTGCGGTATGTAGAATCGCCGCTACGTCGTCTTTGCTAGAGTTCGTTTGCCCTGTGTACGAAATGTCTGATGACGACGAAAAGACGCAACCTGCATCGCTATCTGTGCAAAAGTGAATACCGTTCTGATATCAATTCATAATAGGAGTGCTATTTATTGGGCATAGTATAAGAAGTTGTCCTGAGGAGTTCAAACGCCAGGCAATTAAGTCGCTGTAAAAACAAGGGAAGTATGCATGGCAGTTGCAGCAGTTGCTGGTCAATAAAATGCATCTGAGTGCATCAAGTTTAATGTGTACTTGGTTGTCCAGCCAAGTATAATGTGTACTTGACTGGAGGCACATACCCGTGGCGATATCTATGTTACCCACCAATTCTAATTCTAGCTCCGAGCAGTATTACATTCCACACTGAGACCAGCAAGCCTGTGGGTTCCAATGGGGATCAATAGCCTGCTGCTTCCTACTGGGACCAGTAGCCTTCTGGTCCCAGCTACTTGGTGGTCCCAACTGGGACCAGCAGACTTGGGGATTTGGCCATAAACCACTTAATCTGGGAACAGCAAAAACCAGCACAATATTTTATTTTGGGGAGGCAGGTGGGCCACATTAGGCCGGCCAGCAGAGTGTCCATGACCATTTGAAACATTGCCGGGGCTTCACATAGCGAAAACGACTTCACTTTGAATTTCTACAGTCCAACTGGTGTTATAAACTTTGTCTTCTCACGGTCCCTCTCGACCACTTTGATTTGCGAGTATCCGGCTTAAAATCCATCAAAGAGAAGTCTTTCGCAAATAGTCAAAAAGGGCGCTGTCGATTTTGTGCAGCGTATATACGTACTTTTTTGTGATTTAATTCAATCTTTGGTAGTCAACACGGAACCTCCGTGTGCGGTCTGTTTTCGTCACGAACACGACTGGGCCTGCCCAAGGGTGTTTGATGGTTGTATGATGCCGTGGTCGAGCGCGTCTTAAACTTGCGTCCGCATGGCTTCGCGCTCGTGTGAAGACACCACTCACGCTGTAGGTCTGGTTTTATTTTCCATGATAATAGACCATATGCGAAATTCCTTGGTGATCTAGCAACACTGATGTAAACACGACCGTCCGCCATATTGATACGGGCGCCGATCGGGAAGTCTCGTATTGTTTACTGTGGAAGAGTAGGTGACGGTAACGAGGTATGGCTCGAACTGGACGGCGTTTTCCGGCTCCCGACCACGGATTGTGAAAGAAGGACTTGTCTGCGCTGCCGACTGTGTCTGAAGACTCATACCACTCGGGGTGCCGCGCCATAGACCCATCCGAGCGGTAGCGGAGCAGAGCATGCCGCCTAGCCACCGGGGCGCATTGCTCGCCTTCATCGGTGCAGATATACACGTGTGACTCGCAGTAAGTAAATCCTTCTTCGTTTTTTTCCTTGACGCGAGTTAACCGGTATGAGCATTTGTAGACCACTTTGTTCACCGTTGTTTACCATGCAAATGTGTAGCGGGGACCCTGTTGCAGTAACCCTGAAAGTGGAAAGCGACAATCGCCAGACCATGCCGATAGTGGGTGGATTATTTATTTTCAAATGCTGTACATATCGAATTTACGAGATGAGTTTTGGCGAAGATGTTTACGGAAAGGTTGCGGCCGTTTTCCGTGATGGTCGTCCGCTCGCGCGTTTGCTGCAAAGCAATCGCGCTTTGCGGCGAAGTCAACTTCAAAAGTGCACATACGCCTGGAATTTTCTGTTTTTTTTAGTGTTTTCAATATTTATTGAGCATCTTCTGCCGCAAAAATCTGTTTGTTTGTCTTTCTTCTCCTTTTTTGGCGGTGGGGTGGTTGTGTTTGTTTCTAAAGAGCAGGTTTTTGGTGTGCCCGAACAGATAATACAGTAAAACCTCGTTAGCTTGAGCTCACTGAACTAAAATATTTTTTTTAATTCGATGGGTCATTGGTATAGCCCGAATGTTTACCTGTTTATCTCGAAAGGCTTTTTGGAAGTGAGTTCCAGATAATCATAATATTGCTTGCTTAAGTTATGACGAACACGATTATGCGGGTACTGATATCATTACCCACGGTGAGGTTTATAAATGCTAAACTTCCTTCTCTTGAAAATACGTTACCAAAGCATGCAGCGATACTTGCACGCTCGAACTTGAAAAACAATTTTGACATCATTGCTGTTTGAGGTGTAGATTATTGCCCTTGCAAGTGTTAAGTAAGGCACAAAATATGGTCATTTTGAGTCTGTTCCTTGCAGCCACTGCTTTCTGCTCTGTCCCTTTACCATAAACTCTAGCGGACTAGTCCTGTTCTTCCCTGAGTGCTATTTACTGTTACTCTCTCTGTTCTTGCAGGCTGGGCCTCATCCATGTGCTCAGCATCTACTTTCGCTCAAAGAAAAAAAGCGGCCGGCCCTATGTTGTGTGCCTCACCTTTGAGACGGACAGTGGGGCGATTGTGGAGGCAGCGTGCGAGTGCCCGGCGGGTTGCAGTGGAGCATGGAGTCACATCCTGGCTGCTGTGCACCTACTCGCCCTCTTGCATGCCGAAGGTTTATAAGAGGCGCCAATGGAGCTTGCGTGCACTGAGCTGCCACAACAGTGGGGACGTCCGAGACAGCAGGGCATCAAGCCAGCGAGTGTCCGAAACATGGACTGGAGAAGCCCGCGAGAAAGTGGCCCCTCCCTTCCCTGGCCAATGCGTCTGTTCGATGCACGTCGAGTACAGGAGGAATGCGAGCCGCAACAAAGTGCCGTGCAGGCGCTTGGGAGAAAACTTGGTAGCATTGGGAATGGGTTTTTTGCCTCAGTTTTGCTCGCCTCACCCTCTCCCCCCCCCCCCCCCCCAGTGACAGAAACAAGGACTGGCATGGCACTTGAATGGTCACCTATGAGCTACCAGCAAGCATTAATGCCACATTACGCCGTGTTCACCTCGCGAGCATGCAGAGGCTGGACAACGTCGTGTTTACTAGACCGCGGCATGCAGGGATGCGCGAATGCTTCAATTTGTTCCACTTATATCCACAGTTTGCTATACTGCACACGCTATAAATCAGCGAAGTAGTTTAATTTACTGGGATTTTCACTGTGGATACAAAAAAAAGCAAAAGCCATCAAGTTGATGCGCGGCGGCCTGATGCAATTTTGGCCGTTTTCTTTTTTTTTTAATAAAACTTGAAAATTGTCTCAGCTACCTACATCAATGGCCACTATCATTACGTCGGAGGCATGCATGCAGCATGTGAAAACTAGAGGAGTGAGTGTGTATTTTAGTCGCAAAATATTCGACAGTAAATACATCAGGGGTGAAATGACAATGGGCAACAAGTCTGACGTAACAACAAACCTTTCAGCCTGGCAAATCGGGAACCAAGTGCAAAAGCTCAAATTTTCCGCCGTTAGATCATCATAAAACAGTGTACGCCACTTGTGCAACGACACGCGGCTAAATTCAACGTAAAAGAAACAAACCACATACTCCATACCGTGCGCGCCCGCCACAGAGGAAATTTTCAACCGCGCCGTGACGGCGTAGTGCGGCAAGAAAAGTTAGTTTACAGCCTATAGATAAAATAAAGGCTCGTGTATGGGCTAAGCGGTACCATTTAACAATGAAATGAAGCGGGCGCAGCGCCAAGGGACGAGTGGAGACACAGCCTAATTTTGGCAACGTGTGGTACTGTTTTCCCGGTCTAGCGCCGCTGTCAGTCGCATGAATAGGTGGCGCACGCTTAAACTTCGTTTAGAATACAAAGACTGGACCACAGAACTCCAACGCAGCTCCATTTTTCATCCGGACAGCGCCTACGGAATCTCGCGCTTAGCAAACCAACGACAAGTATTCGCTCCCAGTGCACCGCGCCCAGCGTGTCACAAAGGTTGCTCGCGCCGGCATAGTTCGCGTCAGAAAGTTCGTTCAAGAGCGTGGAACTTCACATATTTTTTCTTCATTTGGACAGGTATTTCCGCATTGCGTGCACTGCGACACGGAGCAATGCTCCGGCATTGCAGTCCATCACCAAGAGCGCTCAATGCCCGCCTTCTATGTTTTGCTAATTGGTTTCGGTTTCAAACGACCGCACCAAAATGGCGGACCTAGTTACCATAGTCGACGTGGGATGGCGGGGCACATTTTGCATAGGGTCTATTCAGTACTCTTCCAGGGGCGTCTGTCGAAACTTTGAGGTCAACAAAATACCGTTGCTGAAGGAATGCAGCATCGCCCCTTAAATATAATTTTTTGCCGTATCCCCGGGTTCACGTCGAAGAGGTGAACAGACTTGAAGACGTCGTCCGATTCGCTCTCAAATTCGGCGACAGCGATCACGTCATTTTATTCCAAGTTTTTTTCACAGAATTCAAAAGAAGCGGCCTCGGTATTTTCATGCGATAGCGTTGTTAGGCTCATTTTTCGATTCCCCCGTGGCATCTAGCCTTCTACTATGCGTCGTGCTCATCAAGCGTAAGCAGAAACCAGTCATTGCTGCCACCCAGAAGCTACGTTTAAGGCCGCAAGATTCCAGCACTAGCAACATGCTGGAATATTGCGGAGCGGCAACGGAATGTGGAAAGGAGGAGAATGATACTACCGAGGAAACAAAAGGTACGCCTTTTCAGCAGGTGCAGCGCATGTGCAGTGAAGTTTGGCCTATGCGAAGACATTGGTTACACACTCAGCAGACACGGTCGCCAGCAGTACCCGCTACTGAATCCGTCACACCAAAGCGACGTTCTGCTGAAAGATTAAAAACATAAATTTAATGTATTCACGTGCGAAGCTAGACCTGGGTACCAGGCCCGCCGCAGTGGAAGTCTGCAAAGAAGTTCAATCACCGGGCGATGTTTAGTGTGCACGAAATCTTCACAAACGGGTGTTTTAGTTTTGGGTTTCGACCAGGAAAACGGCTGGGGTGGCCTGGAATTGTACCCGCGTCCGTCGGCTCAGTAGCAGGCCTTACGTACTGAGCAACCACGGCGTGTTTTCCGCCTGAGCTGACGCCGCCACCAACATTCGTTCACCTAAGTGACACTGGGGGCACCGGATTAGCGCAACTCTGACGAATAAAGAAAGGCATTGATTACGACCAGAAACAAACGAAAAACCCAGTGCAGAGGAAATAAATATATAAATTTTCAAAGACATCTTTATTATTCCTACGGTGCGGTCTCCGCTACAAGCTCTTTTTGGCAATCGATGGATGATGCCACGCGGCCAATGAAAAGTTACCATAAACAGAGGCCTGGATATCCTCGTAAATAATAGTCACACAAGAATGCTCGGCGTGGCTATAGAGTTCAACGGCCCAGCCAACCCACAATCGCCGAAAAGGAGAAAATGTTCAACCAATTGGGAACTTTTTAAAACGTCTAACCATGACAGGAGTAGGATAGATAGCGAAAGATTATGCAGCCACTGAACATGACTTTGATGTCACAGAGCCTGCCGTACCTTAAATTTACCCGCACAGATTAAAGCAAGAGAAACACCGCCGTAAGGACAGCATATAAGGCAGTAATGAACCTCGCAGTTTTGAATGTAAGACAAAGTGAAAACCAGTGCACCACCAGGGTAACAGAATGCTAAGCAGGAGGCAGCTCTGAAGATTGGTAAGGCAATGGGCTCAATGGAGGGAACAACGAACATTTCCTGGGAAAGATTGGATTTGGACAGGGGAGGATAGCTGCGGGTGAAAGTCAATGGGATAAGATTTCTTTTTTCAGTCGTCCTAAAGAGCGTGCTGATCTTGATCACGGTGAATAGGTCCTCAAAATGTATCTTCACCACTTTTGAAGAAATTACAGAAGCTAGTCTCCGAGCACCAACAGACCGGTTGGGGAAACAATCTCGAAATGGTTCTTCATTTGGAAGACTAGCAGCCTTCACCTGAAAAGAATCGATGCACGCCATGAAAGACATGTCACCGATCGAAGAATATGCATAAACCTATCCTCTACCAAAAACATGGCCCCAACCCAAAACGAGGTCCGGCGATATGGCAAGACAAAGTTCACAAGGAAATTACAACTAACGAGACCACAGTTTACAACACCTCGGGTATGTGCGAAAGTACAAGGCAGCAATAGACGGAGTGGATCACTCAGGCAACCTTTGTAACGCCTTGGGCGTCCTACATTCCGCTGCAAAGAAACAACAGTTAGAGACATACACATCCTCTTTTTAATCCGGCTAGCAAAGTGTCGAAAAGAGGCTAGAGGCGTATACAGGAATGGAGTCTTAAAGGGCATTACACTCTTTTCTACCGAGCGAACACCTAGGCGCTTTCGTAAGATAATCCCATTCAGAATGCCGAAAGTTAACGACGTAACCTGGATACGAGATGCAATGGTATGGAAGGCAGCAATGTACCGACCTTGAGGCATGTGATCTCACATACCGTGCTCCTTCCGACCATGACTAGCGCACTTCCCTACTCGAAAAACCTTGAGAGCATATCGCCCTCCTACGCCTAGCAAAGCGACCTTTTTCCTTGCTACAAGGAAGTTCTCTTGCGGAAGAATCGCAAACTCTGTGGAGAACCTAACACAGGTATTTACTAGTCTATATGGACGGAGAAATTCGGTGGTGTTTTAAGGGGGCGAACAGCTCCAACGGAGACATTCTGTTCTGTAGAGGCATGGGAAACACCTGCTCACGGGCTCCATGTCTTCTCACAACTTTCTATCACCCTCTTTGGCCTAGCATTTTCCACCTCCTAACTTCACTAAGCAAAATATTACGTCAACGATCCACACGCCCAACGAAACCTGAAACTGATCCGCTGTTAAAATACTCAAGGTGCCAATTCTGTCAAAAACAAAGCAACTGCGCGCAGCGGGCCAGTGTTTTGTTGTGCTGCCATCTACAGGACGGACGGTAAAAAAGCAATAGAAGACGGTTCTTGACCGCTGCAGCCCTAGCCAAGATATTTGACATTCGTTCGAAATAGCTTCCCTGGACACGTCACCGGTGACAGCACAAAACACACGATTATACGGGGAATTGAAACTTTAGCTCACATTCTATAAGGTTCTCAGTAAATATTGCTGCACGACAAGCGTTGGGGGCACTATAAAACAAGGCATTCTTCAAACAAAACAAACTTGTATACTGATTTCACGGCCCCTTTATAATTTCTGCAGATCCCGGTGTCAATACTGCCCTTTCATCCTTCTCTGAAGAGGAAATGTCCGTCTAACTTCGGCCGTTGGATGAAACACGAAGCTTTCTTGCATAGAAAAATTTTATTCGAAGTGCCACCATCAAAGCTCCTGCAATCAATATGTAATCATACCGATACAAGTGCAAACCGCCTGAGAGTCAAGCCAAAAACTCAGGCAACAACAAACGCACAAAGAACCTCCAACCCTACTCATTACACAGTGTCAGGCCAGGAGTCTCAGATAGACGTAGGCTTCCTAATGCATGGAGCCCAGGCTGGATCTGGACCATTGGAAGGGTTTTTTCTTCGTATGATATCATCGTCACCATCATCATCACCACCCTATCAGCGCTGGCTGCCAGTCAATGGCCTCTCCAATTAACCCCCAATTATCCCGCTCCTGTGCTATCTGCGACCAATTTATCCCCGCAAACATCATCTCATCTGGCGATCTAACTTCCTGCCGCCACCTGCCACGCTTCCCTTCTCTAGGGATCCCCATCGTTACGCTTGATGACCAACGGTTATCTTAACTTTGCATAACATGCCCTGCACACGTCCGTTCCTACTACTAATATTCTACTACTAATCTACTAATCTACATATCTACTAATACGTATGTAACACGCATTTGTTCCCTGAACCCGTCCGCTCTCTTCTACTCTCTTGATGTTACACCAATCATTTTCCGTTTTATTGGTGGCTGAATCGTCCTCAATTTAAATTGAACCCTCTTAGTGAGCCTCCAAGTTTCTTCCCCCCCCCCAAGGTGAATACTGGTCGGATGCAGCTGTCAAACACTTTCTTTTTCAGTGACAATGGTAGGACGCCATTCATTTATCTGAGAATGCCTGCCAAATGCTCTACACCCCATTCTTACCCTTCTAATTATCTCTTCCTCATGGTTGAGATCCGGGGTGACAACGTGGTCTAAGTAGATATATTCGCTTACCACTTCCGCTGCCTCGCCACTTATCTAAAACCGCTGGGCTCTTCCGAGGTTATTTATAATTACTTTAGTTTTCCAGCATATTATTTGCAGGTGAACGGCTCTACTTTGTTTGTCTAGTGCGGTACGCATGCTTTGCAATTCGTCTCCTGAGATACTTGTCAAGGTAAGTGACCTTTATACTAACCTTTACTCCCACCTGTTCCAATCCAATGTTCCCAATAGTTCTTGCAAACATGCTGTGAATCACAATGGAGAGATTGTGTCGCCTTGCCTGACGCTCGCTCTTATAGGTATTTCACTGCTCTCTATAATTATGGAGGACGATGATAGCTGTGGACCCATTCTAGATATCCACTAGTATTCTTGAATAATGCTCGTCTACACACTGGTTTCGTAATGCCTGAATTCCTGCTGAGGTTTTGACAGAGTCAAATGATTTCTCATAATCTATGAAGGCTCGCGTCTGATCCGCGTACTTCTCTATCACCTCATTGATCGTGTGAATATGGTCCATTGTTGAATAGCCTTAACAAACCTTGCTGGTTCTATAGGTTGACTGAAATCTAAGGTAGAAAAAATCCTATTAGTGATTGCCTTGGTAAGTACCTTGTAGACGACTGCCAGTGAGCTCATCTGCCTGTAATTTTTCAAGTCCTTAATGTCACCTTTCTTGCAGATTAGGATGATCGCGTTCTTCCAAGATTCCGGTTTCAACACTCGGGGTCATTAGGAATGGCGTGTACAGGTTTGCCAGTTTTACTAGTGCGATTCGCCCGCCATCATTCAAGAGGTATGCTGTTATCTGATCTTTACCAGGTGTGTTGCCCCCTTGCATTTCTTTCAAAGCCTTCCTAACTTCTTCTTCCGTTACTGGTGGAATGTCTATCTACTCTGAACTATTTTCTCGTAAGGATGTCCCGGCTAGTGAACCAATCTCTATAGAACTCCTCGGCTATTATGTCTATGTTACCGCTGTTTGTGATGGCATTGCCTTGCTTGTCTTTAATTGAATACATCTGATTTTCCCGATGCCTGGACGCCTGTTCAACGCTTTCAGGCTGCCTCGGTTATTTGCAGCATGCTCGATCCTCATGATGTTATAGTTCCATATGTCAGCAGTCTTACTCTTACTGATAACTTTCGAAAGCTCCGCTAGTTCTATTCTGTCAGCTTGGGTGGAGATTGTCATGCTTTGTCCTTTCCTAATTAAATGTTTCGTCTCCTGGGAAAGTTTACCAGTATCCTGTCTAGCCATAGTGCACCCGACTTCTCCTGCACACTCCGTGATAATGCGTGCAAGACTTTCGCTGGCTTTCCGTGTCGTTAACTCTGCTTCCTTGATAAGAGGCCAATATCCGTTCTGCAGAGCTATCCTGAATACTCCACGTCTTGCTGTCAGATCATTGATCGGGTTCTTTCGTAGTTGATTGTTATGGTCCGTCGTCAAATATAGCGTAATTCGACATCTTACCATACGGTTGTCTCTACACCTTACCCTTCCAAGACATTTACCATCCTGCACGATGCCAGGGTTATCGCATAACGTGCAGTCTATTTCGTCTTTATACCCCCCATTTTGGTTCTTCCTAGTCCACTTCTGGCTCTCCCATTTGCCGAAGAAGGTATTAATGATACGTAAACTATTGCGTTCTGGGAACTCGACAAGTGGGTCCCCTCTTATTTCTATAGCGCGCACCATAGTTCCCAACTTCATTGTGTCCAGGTTGCTGCTTGCCTACTTTAGCATTGAAGTCGACCATATCTACGGTATATTGTGAAATTTAATGCGTAACTTTCTTTCCCAAGTAACCACGCAGCCAGGACTGTGTAACACCCTGCATTTCTAAAGAACGCATATATCCCGGAAGTTCCACCTGCAATCGCTATAAAGACGTAAATGGAGATAACTGGTCACACAAAATTTCGAAAAACTAAATAATAAGAAAGATATAAAATAAACACAGAAATTGGTGAAACGTTTACCGCCCTGCATTTACACAATATTGCACATTTCCCGGACGTTCCACCTTTAATCATTACAAGACCGTAAATGCAGATAAACGGTGAAAAGAAATATTGAAAAACTAAAAAAATATGAAAAATATAACGGAAACTGGTTAACCGTGTGACGCCCCCCTGCATTTCCACAATATTGCAAATTTCGCGAAAGTGCATAATGTAATTGTCGTAAAAACTTGTAGCAAGATAACTGGTCGACCAAAATTTTGAAGAACTAAAAATAAAAAAAATATATTTTAAAATTACGCAGAATGTCAAAACGTATGCCGCATGCCAGTTTCGCAATATTGCAGATTTTCCGGACGTTACACCTGTAGCCGCTACAATCGCGTAAATGGGCATACTTGGTAGAACGAAATTTTGAAAAAATTTACTCCGAAAATAATCACCGAAAATGCTAAACCGTGAAACGGCCTGGATTTACACAGCAACGCAGATTTCTCGTTTAAAGTATAATCGTTTAAAAAACGTGTATGGAGATAATTTGTCGAACGAAACTTCGAAAACAAAAAGTTTAGATGAATATTTCAAAATTACGAAGAATGTCAAAACGTATCTCGCATGCCATTTTTACAATATTGCAGATTTCGGGAAAGTTCCACCTTTAATGGTTACAATAGCCTAACTGGACACAATTGGTCGAACAAAATTTTGAGAAAATAAAAAATAACCATAACCTAATATAATTACAAATAATGGCGAACGCGCAATGCCCTGCATTTCTACAAAAATGCAGATTTCGCGAAAGTTCCAGTTATACCCTTTGTAATAACGTAAAGGGAAATAATTGGCTGAATGAAATTTTGAAAACACAAAAGTAAGACAAATATTTGAAAATTACAGGGAATATCAAAACCTATACCGCATGCCATTTCAAAAATAATGAATCTCTCGGAAAAGTTCCGCCTGTAATCGCTACAATACGAAAAATGAACATAATTGGTCGAACTAAATTTAGAAAAACTAAAAAAATAAGAAAAATATAAAATATTTACGGGAAATGGCGAACGTGTAACGCCCTGCATTTCTACAATAATGGAGATTTCGCTTAAATTCCAAATTTAATCCTTGTAATAACGTAAATGGAGATAATTAGTCGGACGAAGTTTTGAAAACCCAGAAATAACAAAAATTTAAAATAAATATAGAAAATGGCAAAACGTATAACGCATGGCGTTTCCACAATAATGCATATTTCGCGAAATTTCCACCAGTTTTTGTTGTAATAGCTTAAATGGACAGAATTGATAGAACAAAATATTGAAAAACGAAATAAACATCTACAATAATTAAAGAAAATGGCACCCCGTGTAACACCCTTCACTTCAACAATGAAGATTTGGGAAAAGTTCCAACTCGATTCTTTATAATAGCGTAATTGTAGATAATTGGTCGCACAGTATTTCGAAAAAACAAAAGATTTGGATGGAGAAAACTCACAATCAAGACAGTCGGCATAAGAATGCAACACACTAGTAGATAATTCTCTGAATTTCTGCAGAATTTTTACTTTACCCTTGGCCGACTCCACATCTTCATAGCAGCGTTCATCACCACCAAGTTTATAATTATGTGACCTCTCACTGTGTAAAATTTACTTTCCTGCACTGCGTGTTGGTTGCGACACCTTCGTCAGTATAGTACGGTCTGTGTAAGGCGCGAACTGACAATAGGTAGGACTGTGCATAGGCTGTCGGCATCCTTTTTTCGCGCCTTGAATATTTCGTTTGAAGATAAAACTTATTTGCGGACTCGTTTGACTGAGCAGGTAAAAACGAATGTCGTTCGAGTGGTGCGGTTGAACAATTCAGAGTGTCTTGACGGGGACCTCAAGATAGTATGACAATGTTGGGTGACTATTCCTAGAAACGGACTTCGCTTACCGCTATTCTTTTGCTATAACCTTGTGTAAACAACAAACTTGCAGCTGATAAACCTCGAAGGTGGGCTTCAATCAGACGAAGAGGTTCGTACAGCGTACACTGAGAGAGGTGGAGAGGTGTGGTTTGCGGGAGAAGTAAATGAAATTAAAGGCACTTGGGATACTTTGAGCTCGGCAGGGAGCTCACCTGTATACAACCCAATGCAGGGGCAGGGAAGTAGACAGGGATTCAAAGAATAAAGTGGAGAGAGACAGAGAGAGTGAGAGAAAGATATAAAGAGAGCTGTCAGTCCTACAAAGCTGTCAGTCCGGGCAGTCACTGCACTCCGGGCTATAGCCTCTGCGTGAGGCCGGTCGTCCCCAGGTAATGGAGCAGATGGGCGAAGACTGCCCGTTGAGTTGCCGCATGCCCCTTCGGGAACAGAAGGTACTCGATATTGGTTCTGTAGAGAACACTGAGAGATAATGTTCACTGTGTTACTGGCCATGTAAATCCAAAATTTCAGGTATACCGCCGCAGTGTATCTTACTGGTGTGAGTTTTAAAACATCATGATTTGTCCCTCCTTATTCCGCTGTGGTTGAACTGTTGACGCGCCATCGTCTTCCTCAGGAGCAAGAATATTTAATTCCTGTCTTGGCAGCCGTTGTCCGTGGATTCAAATACTTAAACCGACCAAAAAAAACAAAAAAAATTGCGTGCAAATAAACTTTTGTACCCAATAATGCGAGGTCATGGAAACAGCCGTGTGGTCATAGTTATACCGGCATTATCTTGCCTCATAATACCCAGAGAGGGGTGAGTGAACCTGACGAATAAAGAACATGTAACTATTTCCCGATGGGGATATGCAACCTATTATAATTCTTGCAGAACTTGTTCTCAATTTCAGTTTTTAGCTTCTGCTTTTCGGTTAAGTGCGCTGTTGCATGACAAGAGCATCGTTATTGGCGCAATGCTGTTTGGATGCCTGTTTTTTATTTAAGCTTTGCCAGCTGTTCTTCAGCTACCCATTTATGTTCGCAATGTAAAGCCCGTTCTTTGGGCGTAAATGCGTACGA
The DNA here is from genome assembly GCF_048455015.1 of Haemaphysalis longicornis. Classification (NCBI taxonomy): domain Eukaryota; kingdom Metazoa; phylum Arthropoda; class Arachnida; order Ixodida; family Ixodidae; genus Haemaphysalis; species Haemaphysalis longicornis. The sequence continues at coordinate 716,544 of NW_027526213.1, forward strand.
ATTTCAAAGAGACGCCAATGAAACTAGAATTTAGCATTAGGAGAAACCGTCTGCAGAAAAAAAAGAGAATTGGTTTAAAGGTAACTGTCACGGGGAAATCAAAAACTGAGCCTAACAATGCTATCTTGTTAAAACACCGAGGCCGCTTCTATTGTATTCCATGAATAAATTCCGAAAAAAATGACGCTATCGCCGTCGCCGACTTTGAGGGCGAATCAAATGATGTCTTCAAGTCTGTTCACATATTCGATGTGAACACGGTGCTACCGCAAGAAAACAAATTTAGTTCAATGCTGCATTCTATCAGCGACTGCATTATGTGGACATCTAAGTTACTACAGACGACCCTAGAAGAGCACTGAATTATCTTGGAAGATGAAACCCGACCTACGTGGCAGTCACTCTACAGGGTGTCTTCAAACGAGCGCAAGTCATGCGGGCGCAAGTTGAAGACGTGCTCGCCCTCGACATCATACAACCATTAGCACCCCTGGGAGGGCCCTCTCATGCTCGTGAAGAAAACAGACTGCACACGGAAGTTCCGTGTTGACTAGCTACGATTGCATATTATCACAAACAAGTGCGTATTCACGCTGTCACAAAATCGATAACGCCATTTATGACTGTTCGCAAACACTTCTCTTTGATAGATTTGAAGCCGGATACTCCCAAATCAAATTGGTGGAGAGGGACCGTGAGAAGTCCGAGTCTATAACACCGGTCAGACTGTAGGAATTCAAAGTGAAGCTGTTCTCACAATACGAGGCCCCAGCAACGTTCCAAGTGGTCATGGAGACCCTGCTATCCATTCCAAAAAAGCACACTTGCCTCGTCTACCTTTACGACCGAGTCGTGTTTTGCCGGAGCTTAAGCGAACACGTTGGAAGGTTGGAGTCGATACGTGATGAGATCGAGACATCCGGATTAACGATGAAGCCTGAAATTTCCGACGGTCGTACGAGGAAGTCAAGGTTTGGCCCACATCGTCAATGGTGACGCAGTCCTTCGCGGAAACATCAGCCCTCGCCAACTTTCTGAGGGCGAACGACAAGAAAGGAGTGGGAAGATTCCTCGGGCTGTGCGCATAGTGCCAGTGATTCGTCTAAAAAGTGACAAACGCTTCTAAATATCACCCCCGCTTGATTAAAGACAAAGTTCAGTTCTATTGGAAGCACAGGAGAACGCTTTCTGCGAGGTCAAAATTGCCTAAAGCGGCTGCTTGTTCTTGCACGGTTTTTCAAGATTACCGAGGCAGAAACTCACACAGACATCCTTGATGTAGGCTTGGGTGCTGTCCTATTCAAAAAATAAACAGGTACACAAAGAGTTATTGTTTACGCCAGCCATGGTATTTCAAAAGAAAACACTACTTGGCCTCTAGAAAAGAGTGCCCCACAAAAATATGAGCCATATATAGGTTTCGTACGCATGTCTACTGCAGGCCACTTCGGATCGTAACAGAACCACCAGGACCTGTGTTGGCTCGCGAACTTCAAGAATCCCTCTGGCCAGTGAAGACAATCGAGGCTGCTGGCACGAATTCGATATGACCATCGTTTACAAATCCTGCAGAAGCATTAGGACGGCGACGGCCTGTGGAACCACCGCCACAGGACTCCAACGAAACAGCAGCATTTCTGTGCATCTTGGAGGAAAGCGACCTAGCCGCCCAGCAGCGGGCCGATGTCGAGGCAGGCGTCCTGTTTTACTACTTTGACAAACGCAACAACGTCGTGTTAAGGGCTTTTAAGTGCAACTCCGCTGTATTCTGCCCAAAACATGGGTCCTAGCCAAGAACTGCGACCTTGCAACGAGAACAAACTACCTTCTCGTCAGCCCTGCCTGCCGCCGCGGCAAAATCTTGGAAGTGTACGACGGAGAACTATCACTAGGGCGACTCGGACCGACAAGCACGCTTTAGAAAATTAAAACAAATACCACTGACTTTCCCTTCTACCTGACACTTCGCATTATGTCCGAAGCTGCGTTCAGCGACCGCGGCGAGCACTGCCGCCTATACGCCTCGAGCTTCGCGATCGCTGCGCCGTCTGCCGCCGCTTCTCCGCGGCGTTGACGGGATTTGCGCTGCGTGGCTGATAGGGGCTCGCGCAGTGTTTTGGTTCTGTTTCGCTTCTTTTCGCCTTTCCGCGCCTTAAAAAAAACTTGTTATGGTGACGTCTATAGGCAAAGAGTGCGTTTAGGACACTTAAAAAGCAGCTGCGTCTTCGTAGAGTACGCGATCACCGGCAAGAGCTACCCGGGAGGCGGTTCTGCGCGCTCTTCCGGGCGTCGGCTACGGCAGGAACATATCACCCATGTCACCTCCAAAACATCAAGCACAAATGAATTCTACTGTCGCCTCCTTTAGACCTGATACTGGCACAATGAGAGGTTGGCTTCATTTTGCAGCGTGGAACGCGGTTTCGTTTCGAATATGTACGTCGCAGAAAAATGTGTTTCGGGGATGTTATTACCCAATCCCGGACAATAACTAATGCTTGTTATAAGAATATAAACCTTGCGAAAATGTTAAGTAAATTCCAAGCCTGTGCGTCGTTAAATATGTGCCCACACACGCCATATAGCAAGAACCATGGCAAGTTAATCAAACCACGGGGGGGGGGGGGGGGGGGGAATGCTGTGCAATAATAGTTCTAACAGAAATGAAAAAAAAAAACAGTGCAGCTTCTGACATGCTAAAGACGTTCGTCGAAACTTAAGCCAGGTAGGGTTCCCTAGACCAACTATACGCGAAATGCACTGCTTTCTCGCGAGACACCGGTGGGGGGGAGAGGAGGGGGACGCTGTGTACAAATGCGGAGCGGAATCAAGCAATGAACGGTTTAGTAATCCCACACACAAATCTCGCGTTCACTTTCCTTTTGTTTTTCTACTTCAACGAAGAGCTGGTCGTACGGCGGACGCATTTTTGGTAGTATACAGGGTAGGCTGTTCAACAATTAAGCGATGAAAAGTGTCGTTGGAAGAGTGTGGTATGTGATAAGGCCCTCTGATTTCAGTTTCTGCTTTATTCTGCAGGCTCCCTGTGCCATATGACGATATGTCGAAGAAGCATTTAGTCGCGGACGCGGATTACATTCTAAGCCCGTCTCCGCGCTGCGCGCAGGGGATATATGTAGCAGATGAATGTTTGCGGGCACTCACCTCACGACAAGACGACTCTGTCGTGTGCTGATCCCCGAGTATAATTATGCATTATCCATCGTACTTTTGTTGAATATTCCCGAAATTAACACAGACTGGCTTGTAAATGGTGGTGATCAATATCTGAAGTATAATATTGGCAAGCGTAACTGGCGTGCCGTCAGGTATGAGTGCTCCGCTGATTATGTAAGCGCACGAAACCTATTTAAATCGTAGTGTATAGCCGTAGCATGAACATCTGAGGAACCGGTGCTTACGGAGACACGGCTAGTAAATTCAGCTCATTGTAACTACAATCGGCTCCATCATACGCCGGTTCCGCGACGCTGGCCTGTGGCACACACCTGGCGCTTATACAGACAGAATATACCACACTAAGGTCGCGTCAGAAACATTTGCACTCTCGTAAACGCATCCCATTTGCGAACAGAGTGACTGCTCCACACAAACATGGATTTCAAACACCCGAAAACGGTAAATCTCAGTCGTGAACGTGCCGCAAAAGCAGCGGCGGCACTGGGGAGCGGGGGCGCGGACTCCCGCGGCTGCTTTCGAAACGGGCCGGTAGGGGGATTTCAGTGGCGCCCCTACAGGCCGCGCTCGAGGCGTATAACACCCGCCGGTCTCCTGCACCCCATTGCCGTACCAACAGGGCCCTTCCAGCATACCGAAACGGACGTTTAGGTCCGTTCCCCACGTCGCCAGTCATGTGCAGGTGGATTTCTGTAGCCTCAGAAAACCCGACGTGCCACCCAGCGGCCACCGCTCTTCCAGAAGGACTGCAGAAGAACTCGCAAAGTTCTTTATAGATGAAGCTGTGCTTAGCCATGAAGCTCCAAAAGTTGTAATCATGAACCGCGAAAGGCATTTACTGCGGTGGTCATGCAATGCGTCCAGCGTTAAACATTTACGTATCACCGGAAGACCATGCCGTACCACCTGGAAACGAACAGACTAACCTAACGGCTGAACAAGACGACAACTGTAACACTTTCTATGAACATCAAGGTTAAATATAAAATTCTAGACCAAATGCCTCCTGATATCATTATTCACATACAATGACAGCTGAACCGGGAGCTCATCGCGCAGCAGTATCTCAGTTAGTGCATCCAAGGGAACCTTTCACTTTTAAAAAACGGCATTTTTATACATGCCGTAAAGGTCTCCGCCTAAACTAGGACGACAACTGAATGCATTATTACTTTCACATGATGGGCTCATACTCCATGCGCGAAGAACACTCGACCAGAGTCGACCAGAGCACAATCTTCAGGGATCATCACCATAGTCTCCATTGTTCCTAATTAACATTACCGGACCTCATACTCTTGGCGTCGTTTGTTTTATAAGGCGCCTGCCATCCCGTTCTGCTATCCTCGTCAATGCACTAGCTTCCTTGTAACTAGTTGATGGAGGGGTTCTGCATAGCGAATGCTTTACGGTTCTTCCAACCATAGCACCCGATGAAGAGCGAGCAGCGTCTTCTCCATTTTAAATTCAGAGCATTTCAGTAACTCACGATGTCACCTGCGTTGACGTCCGTAGTCCGCGTTGACGTCCGTAGTCCCTACTATATAAAAAAAAATACTATCCGGCGCCCGGTTTCGATCCCTCGACCCTGCGGGCGGAACGCAATGTACATGGTGCTCTACCCACTGCGCCACAAAGCCGACACAGAATGGGATGCTACGAACGCGCCTTATATTGTTGACTCATTCAAATTACTGCTGACGAGCGCTCTCTCGTCAGCAGTTGCCACAAGTGCAACAACACTAACGTAACGCAAACTACTTAACGTCGTGCGCCCCCGGAAATGCTCTGCATTTGATCGTGCCCCTCGCGAGGGGGATGTTTCACTGCGTCTTCTCTCGGTCGCGGGACCCATGGCGCCATCTGGCGGAGGCGCGGCACAACTCGTAGCACTTTGAAAAGATGCGGCGCCAGCCAGCTGTGTGTGCGCGTGCCGCACTTGTACAAATGGCGAGTGCATTGGCTGTCCACAGTTTTCTAATATTTCGCAGATAAAAGTGTAATCTTTTTATATTGCTCCCAACTTGCTTTGTTTGTTTTTTTGTTTTTGTTTCATTCATCATTTTAGTCGACTAAGTGATCTGAATTGAGGGCCGTGGCAGGCAACCAGCCTTCACCGCCCTTCTCTCAAGGTCCAAATGGCTCATGCCTCCCGCCTTAAGCCCTGCTACCTTCGCAGTTATTTTCTTATATCCCACCCTCGTGACACTGGTATTTTCTGCTTTACTGACGAAGTGGAAACCTTGTCGACACTATAGGTGCTCCACTGGACCCTGAAGGTAGGTAGGCCGAGCCCACGTGTACTGGTGTTCCGACGACTCTAGCATGGCAAGGACAAGAAGCCTGGAACAGGGTGACGCTAGAGGCTAGATGCCAGGTGCATTCTGAGCACGAGCTGGTTAACAATGACTAGCGACAGTGATAAAGACGATGGTGATGGCGTCTCTACACCACAATCACCCAAATATATCCGGAGCTTCGTCGGTCTTTGTTTTTACGTTCTTCGTTTCACTGCGAATGTTCGCCGACATATTCTCACCTTTGACAGATATTGAAAAGAATGTCGCTTTAACACGGGGCATTGCAGAAGTCAAGGCGGTCTCTACGTAAACCACTACTCTTCAGGTCATTCAGGATAGTTTGGTTCGAAAACACCAACTGTAGTAAGCATTGACGCTAGCGGCAAGGTATATGCCCTCTTATGGCCCAACACCTCGGCCACAGTCTGGTCATAAGAGAGAGAGAGAGAGAAGGCTCTTTATGGGAAAAGCAGAGAGGTTTGCCAGCATTTATAGACGCCTACATGCTTCTCAGCTGTGGGTTGGGGGTGGAGCAAGAAAGGGCCCATGGAAGAGCTGGTCAGGAAAGAGAAAGAAAAAAAAACTGTCGTGGACTTGGCGTGGTAGCGGACGTACATGCATATTTTTGTTCTAAGCTTGGGTCACAAAATTTACAATTTTGAAATTAGGCCAATTTCATCCAAATAAGAGGATAAACTCTGTAGAGCTTCGCGCTGCTTTCAAGCGTGAATTCTTGGTCCAAAAATAATTCTGAGAGTAATTGGTCCCTGTTCTAGACGTTCCATGCTTTCAAGAAACTGGGATCTCGGTTCCATGTAGCCCGTACATTCTAATAAAATGAGTTCAGTTGTTTCAACACAAGCACAATTGTCGCAGTGATGATTTGGCGTCGCTCCAAGGCGAAATAGGTAGCTATTTGTGTAGCCGCAGTTCAGGCGTAGACGATGGTACAACGTTTCCAGGTTACGAGGAAGCTGTGTCGGGAGTGTCGACTTTAATTCTGGGTCAATAGTGTGCAAAATCATCAAGTATTTTGTACGTTTCTCCATAAACGGCTTCTTTTAGTCATCGCAAAGTGGTGAGCCATGGCAGAAGCTTCTGTTTTTGTGAAATACACCTTGCGGTATTTTCGGTAAAGAAGGCCCTTACGGACCACTCCATAGGCTCTTTGGTTACCTTTGATGCCGCTGTGTCCAGGCATCCACTGCATTTTAGTGTTGTGTCCAGCAGACCACGCAAGATGGTGAAGGTATGATATATCGCAGGCTGCGATTTGGTGGGGGGAAATGTACTTCTCCTAAATAGAATTCGCATAGCTGCCTTGGAGTCCGTGAAAATGCTCCATTGGTGCGGCTCATGGCCCAGGTTGTAAAGGATTAGCTCCTTCAGAGCGTAGAGCTCAGCCGCTGTCGAAGATGTTTGCCGCTCCAGACGAAATGAAAGCATTTCACCAGTTTGTAATATGTATAGACCTGAAGAAGAGCTTTGCACTGTAAATGAACCATCAGTGAATGTGAATGTTCTTGCTGAATCCGCTCTATACATGCAGTCTAAAACGATGTGGAGGATTTCTGACTGAGGCATAGCCTTTTTGGGGCTAATTCCTGGGATACCACATTCAATGTGTAGGGGACCAAGGTTCCACGGAGGGAAATGCGAGGGAAATATTCGTGAGGGTTCGCTTTCAACAGACAGTGGTATGCTCTGAATGGTCTGGGCGAATCCGGAGCTGCTCCACTTGGAGGGGACACGACGTAGGAAATAATTTCTTGCGTGTAGACGATGCCTCAGGTGCACTCGAAGGGTCTCCTGTTGTCTAATAACTTCAAAAGGCAAGCAACGTGGCTCTGCCATGCTTTCCACTCTCGAAGATTCCTTCGGAAGTCCAAGACAGGTGCGTAGGTTGTTGTTTCTGGCTGCCTCAAGGCTTTTCTTGCTAGTCACAGATATTTTATGCAGGATAGGGAGGCTGTAACGCAGTACTCCATCCACGTAGCTCTTGTGCAGCATAACCATTGAATGGCAATCACTGCGCCATCGAGGACCCGCAAGACATTTAAAGACCTGAGCGGCCGAAGAAATGCGCCTCCGTATCCGTTTGACTTTGGGTGACCACGTCAAGTTGCGGTCTATTGAAACTCCTAGAAATTTTTTAACTCGTGAATATGAAAGTATGCGCACGCCCAGTATCAATGGATAGTGATCCATATTTTTTCGTATGAAGTCCATGGCCACGCTCTTGTCTGGAGATATACCCGAACTCAATTACAGGGTGGGTGTGTCTTGAACTTGTTTGAGCTGTCGCTAAATTACGCCCCCGCATTTATGGTCGGCACATTAGTGTTGTCACAGCCCACCAGGCTCTGGGCTCGATATCATCTTTCACAGATCTTACAAGCCGGCCCCGCGGGGTTTTGGCCTTCAAGGGCACACAATTTAAAGTGAAGCTTTCTATGCATCACTGATGGTGATCAATGTCGCACCAAAGCGCCCTTTAGCAACGCTAACTTTCCCAAACTGTTTCACAAAATAGTTGTCAAGATAAATACAGGCATAACAAGCGCCTCCCGCAAAAAAAGCCACCCGTTGTCTGTATCGAGCTTGGGCGCCTCGCGAAATCGCATAAGCCATCGCCTTATCCGATTTCGCCGTTCCGGCACATTCAAAGCAAGTTGGGCTTTGGACTTTGTCTTACACAAGTTTGCCGGAGAGAAAGCTTCGCATTGTAACTATGTTTCTTTTAAGGCTAGTATTTGCTTTTTTGTGATATACAAGTGTGGCCGCAAACACCTGAAAGCCACCAGCAATCCTGTCGGCCCTTCCAGCATGATCTGGGACAGTTTTGATGCCTGCGTGTTTTCTTTTTCTGATTCCTGCAACATTGGGGACAAACATCGCCGTGAGGCCTAACAAGGCGTCATTCATGATAGTCTCTGATCCGCAGTACCTTACTTTTCCATGCGTGCCTAAGCGATTCAGGATGGCGTCCTCCATCGTCGCAACTTTCATACCGATTGCACGGACCTGCTCCTCGCCCTACCCAAATACATGCTGCAATAATTCTCCATCAACCTCATGACGTACCAACTGGTGATCATCTTTGAATTACCTGCATGTACGACTGCATGCGGTGTACCAGTTGTGATTTCCCTTGAGCCATGTTTGTGCGGGTATGAACGTGGTGACCTTTCTTCTCTATCTACGTCAGGAGAGAGAGGCCCGTCACGTCGGGCTATTTACCTCGTTTCGCCATCCCTGGTGCCCTACCCACCTGTTGTGCGGCCGATTTCGCCCATTTTCTCCTCACCGACGTTATGGCACCACGGAGCTCCCCGTCCGTTGCTCAAGACAGCCGCCGATACAATATGCCGAAAGTTATGGATGACATTCTTCCTTCTTGCTCAACTCAGCATAAAATTTCCACCGCCTACTACCCCGACAAGGATTGACAAAGACTTGACGGGACGCATACGGACACGATGTCTATGTATGGATCAGGGGACTATCGCAATTGGGGCATTTCTCTCCCCTACCTTGAGAGAGAGAGAGAGAGAGAGAGAAACTTTATTGCGTGTCCGGCAGAGTGAATTAGGCCGTGGGGGTCAGCCCCGATCCCGGGCGGGTCGAGCCCGTAATGGTTTGCGCCACCGCAGGTCCTTCCCGCTGTCGGGTCAGGGCTTCCTCCATCTGCCGGACGGCCTGGAGTTGTGTGTTGTAGTCTGAGGAGGTGATGGCTTCACGCACTTTTGGTGGCAATTCTTGTGCTTCAGAGTGTGTTTGTAGGCGAGTGCAACCGTTGAGGATGTGCGCTGTCGTAGCGGGGGCGGTCTTGCAGATGATGCAACGGTCGGTGTTGTATAGCGTTGGGCACATGTATCTGGCGAGCACGGGTGTCAGGATTGAGTCCGTCTGTAGCTGGCGGTATAGCACGCCTTCGCGGCACGTTAGTTGTGGGTGTGGGGCAGGGAGTCGCTGCCTGTTGTGGCGGTACGATCTCAGGATGTCTCCGTACGTCTCCAGTGGTACTGGTTCGCTCTCTTCGGCTCGCAGTTGGCTGTTCCGATTGCGGTCCGAGTGTTGGCTGGTGTGCGTCGCACGGTACGTAAGTCCTCGCGCTGCGCGGTCAGCCTCCTCGTTCCGGTTACGGATCCGCCCCTCCGGGTCGAGCGGTCCCACGTGTGCAGGATACCAACTGATAAAGATCGGGTGCTGGCGCCTTTGGCCCGTCCTGTGGAGGAAGCGGGCCGTACTGGTGCTTGTTGTGTTGTTCGCAAAGCGGAGGATCGCTGTTCGTGAGTCGCTAAGTATCGTTCTACATCGAGGGTCGGTCGCGGCGAGGGCGATCGCGAGCTCTTCGGCGTGATGTGAGTCCGTGGCCTTGAAGCTGCCGGCCGTGCGGATGTTCCATCGGATGCTGCGATTGCGACTGCCGTGTAGTAGTTGGGCCGGGCGCGGTCTTCCACCGCGTCGACGTAGTATGCGGTATTATCCGCGGCGTACGTGGAGGCTAGCGATCGGGCTCTAGCCAGCCGGCGTTCTGGATGGTGTTCCGGGTTCGTATTCTTGGGAAGTGGGCGGACTCGGAGGAGTCTGAGCATGGGTTCGGATAGGGTGGTCGTGCCCTCGGCGGGCTGGTTGCGGGGCCTGATATTCATTTGTTGCAGGATGTGTCGTCCAGAGCGTGTGGTCGACAGCCGGGCTATCTGGGACGTGTTTTGGGCTTCTGCTATTTCTGCCAGAGTGTTGTGGACGCCGAGGTCGAGAAGCCGGTCTGTGCGTGAGTGCTGGTAGAGGCCGATCGCTGTTCGGTAGGCTTTGCGTATTGCCGCGTCAATTTTCTCACGCTCGGCCTTGCTCCAGTTGTGGTACGGGGCTATGTAGGCGACGTGGCTGATAGCGAAAGACTGCAGGAGTCTCAGTACATGTGCTTCTTTCATGCCGGCGTGTCTCGATGAGACCCGGCGGATCAGCTGCGTGGCCGCGGTGATCTTGGTGAGGAGCTTGTTGACTGTGAATCCGTTGCGTCTGTGCGCTTCGATGTGCATGCCGAGGACGCGGATTTTAGGGACTTGGGGTATGCTTCCGCCGTCGCGTGTATGTAGTGCTATGTTGGCTGCGGCGTTGCCATCTTTCCGGTTTGGTCCTGGTGGTAGGATAAGCAGCTCAGACTTCGCAGGAGAGCGCTTGAGTCCTGTGCCCTCGAGGCTGAACTCGACCGCCGAAGTGCATTTTCGGTCTGACCGTCGCTGCCGCCTCTTGTCCAAATGGTGATGTCATCGGCATATATGGTGTGCCGGATGTCGGGAACAGTGTGCAGGGCCGTGGCTACCTGTATCATGACCAAGTTGAACAAGAGCGGCGAGATAACCGAGCCTTGGGGAGTGCTTTCAGAGCCGAGGGTCTTGGGGGCGAGCTCGATGTCGCCGGCGTGGATGGTAACGGTGCGTTCTGTTAGGAAGTCCTTTCTGTAGGCGAATGCTCGCGTTCCCATGTGGAGTGCCGATACTTGCTCCAGGATGGCCTTGTGGTGTATCTTGTCGAATGCGCTTTCGAGATCTAGGCCCAGCACAGCGCAGGTGTCCCAGCACCCCGGCGGGCGATCCAAAATGTCTCGCTTCAGGAGGAGCATGGCGTCTTGTGTACTCAGCTTTTCCCGGAATCCGATCATGGTGTGGGCATAGAGCTCGTTGTCCTCTAGGTATCTCTTCCATCGGTTCATCAGCACGTGCTCGAGTACTTTGCCGACGCATGACGTGAGCGAGATGGGTCGGAGGTTGTCGGTGTGTGGGGGCTTGCCGGGCTTAGGTATGAGGGCTGTTTTCGCTGTCTTCCAGGCCTTAGGTAAGGTGCCTGCGCGCCAGCAGGCATTGTAGTGCTTGGCGAGGGCTGCGATTGTCGTGTCCGGCAGGTTGCGGTGTTCCTTGTTGGTGACGCGGTGTGGGCCGGCTGCAGAGCTGCAGTTGAGCGTTTGTAATACGGATCTGATTTCCCATTCCTCGATGTCGGCGTCGAGTTGGGGGTTGTCCGCACCGGTGTAGTCAGGGAGTGGGGTCCGTGGCGTGGACGGCAGGTATCTGGCGTCAAGGCTTTTACGCAATTCGGCCTCACCCTGATCTTTGATTGCTTTGTGCAGTGTTCTGTGGAGCGAGTGTCGCTGCGTCCCCTTGCTCTTGGACTCGTCTAGTAGGTGGCGTAAGAGGTTCCAGGTGCGGCCTTTGTGTAGCTGCCCGTCCGCCTGTTGGCACACTGCATTCCACTGCTGGCGTGAGAGAGCGGCGCTGTGGCGGTCGATGGCGATGTTGAGTAGGGCGATGCGTTTGCGTAGCTTACGGTTGTGCTTCTGGGCCCTCCATCGCCGTTGCAGGGACTGCTTTGCCTCGAGCATGTGTGCGAGGGAGATTGCCTACAATTCACCCCTGCAGGACACCGCCGCTTTTTTCCCATTTTACGTACTTTTTGGCCGTGAGCCTGCTTCGCCTCCCTACACCTTATTACCATATTCTCCTTCTCCGTCTAGAGAGTGCCCTCACAATTCAATCTTCTGCGCTAATTTCGCACGTCGTGTCACCCGTGACCACCTTCTTGCATCTTAGTTCTCCTAAAAGTCTCGGTACCCCCATAGCCACCGTCCAGTGCCCTCTGTGATCATTAGTACTCGTATGGGCACCATCCCACTGCGTGGAATTTCTGAAGGACTGTTCTTCCATCCACCCGTACCGTGTAAAGCGTCAAATGACGGACTCCGCGTACAAAATTACACCCGTCCTCTCTACATCTTCAATAGCTATGCTGTCTATTATCATTATGCATGTTTCACGCATCACGTCACACTGAGCATCTTGACCCACTCCAGCAAGCACCACAGCGGCCCTTTTCGAGCTGAGAGTTATATTACTGGGTGTGTCCAGGCTTCATGCAAAAAGGCCACTTGCCCAGACTCAGGCAAGCGAGCACAATCGTTCGCGATCACCTTCATCCTCTTCATCGCCACTTATTATCGTCGCTATAATATCGCGATCTCGGCCTCGTTCGTCTTCCGTGGTGCGTATGATCCTAATCTGGCAAGCTTGCAAATACATCCGTTTCCTTCTAACAATACACAAGGTTGCATATGAAGACAGTTCCCCTAAAAGTGTTAATAGTTATGAGATAGCAATAAAGCGCTCACATCGGAATGGCATAGCGCTCAGAATCGTTCTTTACCGAATACAGGTACATGAAATGAATGCAGGCCTAAATTTCGGAAAATAGCTTGAGTCGTTTATAACCACCAAGCGTCGCTTCAGAGAATTTATGCGATCAGAATAGAAACATGTCGCAGTAGACATATTAGGTAGGCAACTGTGCTCTTCAAAACAAGGAATTTGAAGAATATTTCGCTGCATTATAGACGTCTGTTATAACGCTTCCAATTCCAATTCTGGTGACAATAAGTCACCAGAATATTACCTCCACATCATTCCATTTCTGCGCCATCCTAATTGCTCGTCGACCTCATAATATATGTTTATCTCCAGTGAGGCCTGCTGAAGTTTATTCCAATGCTGCAATAAACTGTTCTATTTCTAATTAGGGTCAATGCCTTTTGCCTTCTGATTCTACTTAAGAGGTACAACACTGTTCAGATCCAAGCCCTGATCATTGCAGATAGGTTATGTGCGGAATAGCTATCAATCCGTGTAATGTCTGTAGGCATCATATTGCCGCGAACCATACATTGGGTTTGTTTATTTGTGTTTTGCTTTTACCGGCCGGCTGCGCCGGTCTGTGTTATCTCTGCGCCAAGGGAAGCGCGTGTTCCATTCTTTCTTTCTGTGCCGCATGTGTTATCTTTCGTGATAGGGAGAGCATTCCAATCTAACGTGAACAGCCCGGAATAATCTTCTTGGATCTACAATGTTCTCGATGTGAATCGACGTTTCGAGAACCACGCGCGCCAAAAGATAAAAAGCCTGCAGTGCGGACGCCGGGGCATTCGATTCGACGACACTCGCCTGTGCAAGTCACCTTGTTGACCGCTGCTTCGCCGCCTCTGTATTCTTTTGAGTTGTTAGGGGAGCACAAGTTCGCTCCAATAAACGTGTTTCTCATTCAAGACAACTGCATCGTTCTTGTCTTCGCGACATCTGGTGGAGGTGCTGGGTACCAAGTCTTTATGCCCTCTACGACATCTCGAAGCCGCCAAGCCAGTCCAACCAGAGAAAGCCCCCGACTGCAAGGATTGCTACCCGAGTTCGGTCTTCTGCCAGAAGGGCCCAAGAGAAGGAACGCTGCAACCAACACCATGGTGCAAGAAACAACGTCGCCAATCATCCTGCAGCAGCCCCGAGAACCGACATCGTTCCGGGGAGCCCCCGCTGAAGGCCCCGAAGAATGGTTGGAGAAGCTGGAGCGCGTCCGCATCTTCAACAGGTGGGACGACGAAGAAACTTTCCGGCATGTCTTCTTTCACTTAGAAGATGCTGCTCGAACTTGGTTCGAGAACCATGAGAGCTCTTTGACCGACTGGACTCAATTCAAAAGGGAGTTCCTTAAGACTTTCACTACCGTGGTGAGAAAAGAGCGAGCTGCGCTTTTGCTTGAAACTCGAACGCAGCACCCCAACGAAGGAGTCGTGATTTTCGTTGAGGACATGAAGCGACTTTTTCGTCGTGCGGACCCTGAAATGACCGAGGAAAAGAAGCTCAGGTTTCTAATGCGAGGAGTGAAGCAAGAGCTTTTTGCTTGTCTAGTCCGTAACCTTCCGAAGACAGTGGCGGAATTTGCGTCTGAGGCGGCCGCGATGGAGAAGACGCTAGAAATTCGAACGAGGCAGTACGACCGCCCTGTCAACGCGCTGTTCTCGGAGACCATCGGTGCCGCAAATGGAAGCTCCGATACATTGCGAGAGACCATCCGAGATGTGGTCAGAGAGGAGCTTCGGAAGCTTTTTCCAATGACGCCACAACCTGAAGTGGCTTGCCTGACCGACGTAATCCAAGAAGAAGTCCAAAACGCACTGGGAACTTCTACGCCATCGGAAGCACCCCGCGAACCACAAGCCACGACCTACTCCTCGGCTGTTCGTCAACTCCGCCCTGCTCCAACCCTTCGTCAAGAGGCCGAGCCATACCGCCGTCCAATGCCGGCCGCCCGACGCCTTGTAGACCAATACCAGACGCCAAGGAAGACCGACGTGTGGCGAACGCCCGATAATCGCCCGCTGTGCTACCACTGCGGAGAGGCCGACCACATCTACCGTCGCTTTCCCTACAAGAGGCTCGGTTTGCGAGGGTTCTCCGTCGATGCCCCACGCCCCCGATAAGGCCAGCGCCCTGCTGAGATCGAAGAATACCTCTCCAACACCAACCGAGGACCAGCCCGCTTCAACCGTTCACCGTCGCCCTACCCGTATCAGTCACCGAACCGCCGCAGCACTGCTGACTTCTCACGTGGAAGGTGAGAAGTCACGAGGGGGAAACTAAAAGCAGCAACTTCGGGAGGTAAAGTTGCACAACGGCGGAAAAATGAAAACCCTCCAACGACGCAGCGACCCGCTGAAGACCATCATTCACGACATGCCCTCAACCCGACGACCCGACCTAGCCCTAACGAGACTCCTGAACACGACGACAGCTACACGGCGCGACGCGTACCCGACCTGACCGAGACGTCTGTTGAGAAGACGACGACAACGACGATGCACAGTGCCCGACCGTCAACACGTACAAGCAGAGATACGACGCCCCGACGAACCCGGAACTCGAGGAAGACTGCACCTGACGTCAAGGTGTCCATCGACGGCTTTGACGTAGTCGCCCTCGTAGACACGGGAGCTGACTATTCGGTAATGAGTGGACCATTTGCGTCTAAAGTGAAGAAAGTTATGACCAGATGGGACGGTCCGCACATACGCACAGCAGGAGGCCACCTCTTGACGCCAAGTGGAACGTGCACATCGCGCGTCACCATAGACGGCACAACGTACCCTGCGGCGTTCGTCATTCTGCCTAACTGCTCCCGCGACGTAATTCTTGGAATGGACTTTTTGATGGACAACGGTGCAATAATCGATCTGCAGACCAAGTCAATAACTTTTTCCCCAATCACTCCATGACGCCGGAACCGAACCCCGAACGACGTGCTGCTGTAAGGATTGCCGATGATCATGTCACCCTGCCACCCCGCGCAAGCTTGATAGTCGCAGTCTACTGTGAAGATGCTGCTCCTGACGTCGACGCTACCGTAGACACCGATCAAAGGGTGCTTCTCAACCGTGGCGTGTCGGTCGCAAGAGGCATTGCGCGCTTCAAGGAACACCAATCCCACATTTTGGTTACGAATTTCACCGAGGAGTACCAGCATTTAAACAAGGGCGCGGCAATTGCATTCCTCGAAGAAGCGCAAGAAGCAAGTGACGTGATCGCGGTCGCCGACTTTGAACGCACACCCGTAGAAACCTTCAAGCTCCCGCAGCCTTTCGACGTGAATCCGCCGCTACCGCAAGAACAATGGAACAAGTTATTGGCTTTGCTGCGTCGCTATAGCGAATGTTTTTCTTCGAGCGCAAAACTACGTCAGACCCCTCTAGCGAAGCACCGAATAATAACCGAAGATGGAGCCCGACCCACCCGACAGTCACCGTACCGCGTCTCTTCACACGAACGGGAAGCCATCCGGACTCAAGTCGACGACATGCTAAGCGACGACATTATACAGCCCTCGAAAAGCCCCTGGGCTACGCCCGTCGTACTCGTAAAGAAAAAAGACGGCACATTAAGGTTTTGTGTTGACTGCCGGCGACTGAACAAAATCACGAAAAAGGACGTGTACCCCCTCCCCCGAATCGACGACACCTCGACCACCTCTGCCACGCGAAGTACTTCTCATCGATGAACCTGAAGACCGGCTACTGGCAAATTCAAGTGGACGAGAGAGACCGAGAGAAGACTGCATTTATAACCCCAGACGGCCTATACGAGTTCAAGGTGACGCCGTTTGGGCTGTGCACAGCACCAGCGACGTTTCAAAGAGTCATGGACACTGTGCTAGCTGGCCTTAAGTGGCACACCTGCCTCGTATACCTCGACGACGTAGTGGTATTCGCCCAGACTTTCAACGAACACCTTGCAAGGTTGGAGTCTGTACTCGAGGCCATTCGTACGTCGGGGTTGACGCTGAAGCCTGAAAAGTGCCGTTTCGCATACGGGGAACTCAAGTTCTTGGGCCACGTCGTCAACGCCGCGGGAGTCCTACCTGACCCGGCAAAAACTTCAGCCATTGCGAACTTCCCAAGGCCGAAAGACAAGAAGGGTGTGCGAAGATTTCTCGGGCTGTGCGCATACTACCGGCGCTTCGTCGCAAACTTCGCACGCATTGCAGAGCCACTCACGCGCTTGACGAAAGATAGCACCCCTTTCAGCTGGGAAAACGACAAAGAAAAAGCATTCTGCGAGCTGCAAAAACGCCTGCAAAGACCGCCCGTGCTCGCTCATTTCGACGAAAATGCCGAAACGGAAATGCACACGGACGCCAGTGATATAGGCTTGGGTGCCGTCCTTGTCCATAAGCAAAGCGGCTGCGAAAGGGTAATCGCCTATGCCAGCTGTGGTCTGTCGAAGGAGGAGAAAAACTATTCTGCCTCTGAGAAAGAGTGCTTGGCTATTATATGGGCGATTTCAAAATTTCGCCCATACGTGTATGGAAGGCCATTCAAGGTTGTAACAGACCACCATGCGCTGTGTTGGCTCGCCAATTTGAAGGACCCCTCCGGCCGTCTTGGGCTGTGGAGCTTGCGCCTGCAGGAGTTCGACGTTACAGTCGTTTATAAATCCGGCAGGAAACACTCCGACGCCGACTGCCTGTCCCGCGCCCCCGTCGACCCACCACCACAAGACGCTGACGAAGAAAGCGCGTTCTTCGGGATCGTGACGGAGAGCGACCTAGCCGCCCAGCAGCGTGCCGACCCGGACTTACGCGTCATAATCGAGCACCTCGAGAGATGCAACGTTGACGTTCCTAGGACATTCAAACGCAGCTTACCAGCATTCAGCCTGAGAAACTCCGTCCTCGTGAAGAAGAATTTTCAGCCCCGGAACAAGAGCGAATTACCTTCTCGTCATCCCCGCGGACCTTCGCGACGAAATTTTTGAAGCGTGTCACGACGACCCGTCTTCCGGACATCTCGGCACAGCGCGCACTATTGGAAAAATCAAGGCGAGGTACTACTGGCCCGGCCTTACCTCTGACGTCACCCACTACGTCCGGAGCTGCCGTGACTGCCAGCGACGAAAAACGCCGCCGACAAGACCCGCCGGACTTCTGCAACCGATCGCCGTCCCATCGAGACCATTTCAACAGATTGGAATGGACCTTTTAGGCCCGTACCCTACGTCACGATCACAGAACAAGTGGATTGTCGTAGCGACAGACTACATGACGCGCTACGCAGAGACCGCCGCTCTTCCGAGGGGGACGGCACAAGAAGTGGCAAAGTTCTTTATAAGCTAAGTTGTGCTGCGACATGGAGCCCCGGAAGTCCTAATCACCGACCGCGGAACGGCATTTACTGCGGAGCAGATGCAAGGAGTATTACGCTACAGCAACACGGATCACCGAAGAACGACGGCGTACCACCCCCAAACGAACGGACTAACAGAACGTCTGAACAAGACAATCGCAGATATGCTGTCAATGTACGTTGACGTTGAACATAAGACTTGGGACGAAGTGCTCCCGTATGTCACGTTTGCGTACAACACGGCTATCCAGGAGACGACGCAGCTGACGCCGTTCGAGCTTGTCTACGGTAGAAGGCCAACTACGATGCTCGACGCCATGCTTCCGCACGTAGAAGACGACGACCTCAACGCCGACGTCCACGGATATCTTCAACGTGCGGAGGAGGCCCGCCAGCTCGCTCGAGTCCGTATAACGGACCAGCAGCTGGTGGATGCGGGCCGCTACAACCTCCGACGCCGAGACGCCGAGTACCAACCAGGGGATCGCGTGTGGGTTTGGACTCCCATCCGACGACGCGGACTCAGTGAGAAGCTCCTGCGACGGTATTTCGGACCCTACCAGATTCTACGACGTGTCGGCCAACTTACCTACGAGGTGATCCCCGATGGTGATTCCGGAACATCACGACGACGCACGCGGCCCGAAGTCGTTCATGTGGTTCGCTTAAAACCTTTCTACGGACGATAACAAATTTTATTTTTATTTTCGGACTGTCGCTTATGTTAGCGTCGGGTCGATGCGCTCTTAGAGGGGGGGTAATGCCGCGAACCATACATTGGGTTTGTTTATTTGTGTTTTGCTTTTACCGCCCGGCTGCGCCGGTCTGTGTTATCTCTGCGCCAAGGGAAGCGCGTGTTCCATTCTTTCTTTCTGTGCCGCATGTGTTATCTGTCGTGATAGGGAGAGCATTTCGATCTAACGTGAACAGCCCGGAATAATCTTCTTGGATCTACTATGTTCTCGATGTGAATCGACGTTTCGAGTACCACGCGCGCCGAAAGATAAAAAGCCTGCAGTGCGGACGCTGGGGCATTCGATTCGACGACACTCGCCTGTGCAAGTCACTTTGTTGACCGCTGCTTCGCCGCCTCTGTATTCTTTTGAGTTGTTAGGGGAGCACAAGTTCGCTCCAATAAACGTGTTTCTCATTCAAGACAACTGCATCGTTCTTGTCTTCGCGACAATATAATGATCTTGCATAGCAGTAGGGGCACGCTAGGAAATCTTGAACCCGTTTTGTGGCTTGGAATTTCACCAGGGGCATTAGGGTAAAGTGCCAAGCTATCTTTCGTAGTGCTGTTCAACTTATGCTATATCGTTGGTGCTAGGATTACCTAATGCAAAGATTAAACACGTGGTTTAAGTTCCCAATACTATGGGATGATGTACACTGTGCAAGATGTCCTGCAATATTCGAAAATATTTTTTTATCTATCAGCTATACAAAAAGCACAAGCGACACACCTCCGAAAACGGCCACACAGCTGCCCTAATTTAGCAAGTAAAGGTAGACCTAGTAACTCCAATATGGTTTTATAATTACAGAACCTTTGTGCAGCCAGTTACTCGAAAATGCCTGAAAAATATCATACGGTAATGCGCAAGTAGACATTCCGAACTATGTGAGTAATAAACTGGGTACTCGTTAAAGACCACTTTGTATGGTTATGTGTACGTGACACGCCAGTTCAAATTGACACATGAAGAAAACGAGACAACAGGAATTAACATGGACAAGCAGGAGAGGACCCGTTTAGAATTGCCCACAATGGTGTTTTAGTCATCGCAACCTAAGAAGTGAATCGGTGGAAAGAGCCGCTTGGCACGTCACGTCACAGCATCACGCACGCACTGAATGAGTCAGTGAATTATTCTCGCTAATGTAGTGTCAGGTTAGTTACGCGAGGTTAGGTTAAAAGAGGATAGATTAGGCTAAGTTACGTTTGTAAGAGCCCTTTTAGGTTTTGTGATGCTCAAGAACGACTTGGTCACTGACTTTCCGGCTCACGTGCGCCAACAGGTTTGCAATATACCCCTATATAGGAGGTGCAGCGACCGCCTATGCGCAATACGCACACTCATTCAATACAACGCCCTTACAAATCACGCAGCAAACACTTCCCATAACTTCAAAGACAAGTGTTTCACTACACCAATCATTCTTTCTAGCTGACGAGCACATACGTTCTGCTTGGCAAGTTTAAGGTTTTTAACAGATGCCCAATTTTTACACCTTGAGGAAACGGCACTTCACCGAGGCCAAGCAGCAGTTCGGCGATTTTGACAGCAAATTGACAGCCACGGTGACATATGATGACACGAGAGGGTCCTTGGCGAAGTAGAATAGCTTGGAGCAGAAATTACGGCATTTCCGCCGCCGTAGTATGTGGTAGTCTAGCAATCTCCGAATAGAGTGATAGATATTGAGACGTAGCAAGAGCGAAATTGGTTCGATTTTTCTGAAGTGAGAAGTTGGTGTATCCAGGGGACGATGTTCCTGCTGGAGCGGTTGTGCGAAGTTTGTGCTGCTGACATTCTGTGCAAGTTTACCCATAATGTTGTGCCGTTTAATGCATATTGGCCAATTTTTTTTGTCGTCATGCAGTGTGCAGGCCAGTCCCATATGACTAGATTTAGGGTCATCGCCTGTGAACTTGAGAAAACTGCTTTATTTATTTTTATTTATCTATACTGTCAGCCCATTGTTGGGCTCTTACAGGAGGTTAAGGGTACAATACACTTTGGTTACAAGAAGGAAAAGAAAGCCCATCTCCGGAAATGCAAACACAAAATACCCTTGGGAACTGAAACATTGAGGCAACAATAAAATGCGCTACAAACACAGGTGATGGCATGGTTCACTTTTGGCCAGGTCATTTAGCGCGAACGTGTGTGCCTTTCACAATTTTGAAAAATTTGTTTATAGATGACGTCTTTACTGCGGCGTCTGTTAACATATTCCATTGCTTTATTGCTCTAGGAAAGAAAATCCCTAGAAAGCTTCCAAGGCTTTTCAGTACCAAAAGGAGACAACCAACAGCAGATAAATTCTTCTTGTACAGTAAGCTGTAGCGCAGGCTTTCATCACGGGCCGACTCGAATAGACGCTGTAGAATCTTGTCTCAGCGTTTCGCCTTGAAGATGGCTGGAGCAGGGAATGGGGATGACAACAAAGAAAGATAGTCGTCACAATGGTCACAGCGCTGGTGGTTGTTTCCAGCGGCGAGCAAGAAAGGCAATCGGCGTCAGCGTGCTTATGGCCACTAGTGTACGACAGGCTGAAGGAATGC
Source organism: Haemaphysalis longicornis (assembly GCF_048455015.1). Lineage (NCBI taxonomy): Eukaryota > Metazoa > Arthropoda > Arachnida > Ixodida > Ixodidae > Haemaphysalis > Haemaphysalis longicornis. Next base: position 737,833 of record NW_027526213.1, read on the forward strand.
TATTGCAAACGCAGGGCTAACACGCAAGACGGCCGCAGGCATCACGAAGCTTGACAAGACAGCATTGTGAGCGGTGGCCGGTCATGATGGTAACCGCGTGGCCATATGGATAGGATCGAAATCTTTGGGTGGTGAACACGAAAACGAGACACTCGTGTGCCGTCAGTGTAATTGTTGTTTACTTACTGAGGGCTCAATTGGCGTGAGCAATAAGGTATTTACTTTGATCTTGACGTTGAACAAGCATGGTTCCTATTCCCCAACCACTGGCATTGGTATGAAATTCTGTGGGTACTGGGCGCCCAAAGTGCTAAAGTATAGGTTCCGACGCCAAAACGGCCTTCAGCTAATGGAACGCGATGTCGCATTCAGATCTCCAGGGAAAAAGAACATTTTTCTTAAGCAGGGATGCCAATGCGTAGGCTGTGTCAGCGAATCCAGGTATAAAACGACGAAAATAAAAACAAAGGCTAAAACATTTTGAAGCTTCCTGACATAACGTGGCTTCTTAAATCACTGTGATCTTCAATTTTCCGTTGGTCAGGTCTGACGACGTCTTTATCGACAAAAAGGCCTAGAACAAGCGTTCGGTGGCCTCAGAGTCTGCAGTTCTTAGAATTGAAGACTACGCCCACTTCTTCGACGCAGTCAAGGGCAGTGGGTATGTTACTGTTTTACAGTGGGCTCTACTACAGACACCATCAGGCACATTTTAAGCCACTGGTCGCTATACGCCAGTCAGCGGGCAATAGCATCAAAAGCACTTGTGCGACTACGACTCAGATGTCCTCTAGAACCCTACCACTTCCTTGGACCCTGGCGAAATCGTGAGGAGGCAGTGCTGGGTACAAAAACACTGCTTGTTTTTCTTGCGGAAACAGGGCTAGAAGAGGTTCTGTGAACGCTCTGAGCATGCACATTTTGTATATGTGTGCATTTGCCCTCTTACTCGCCTGTCTTTTCTTTTTCTCTCTATTGGCTAAGTTCCGGCGGCTAAGTTCTGGTTACTGAAGCCAGCGTTGGAGGGCTCAAGAGCGTTAGCCTGCATATCTTGTATGAATCAGTCTTAACGCGTATGCCGGCGGTTCATATAGTCCCGACATGTCTGGTTTCTTGCAAGGTCTTTAAGTACCATGCAGCGGATGATGTCAGCCAGGTCAGGCGGTGGGTTGTCGTCAACACTTGCGATGGTAGTAACGTTGACCAGAAGGCCGACCTCGGCATAATACACCGGGTTTTCAATGCCTCAAATGCATGATGATGCTCAGTGACGCCCGCTGCTAACTGCAGTTTTTCCCTGCTTATCAGAAAATGGCAGACGTCTTCACCTGTTCCTTTTATGAGATGGCCAACATTGTCTGCCAACGAAATCTGCGCATTCCCGACTCTACATAGACTGAGTACTTCCTTTATACATGTGGCACATGTCTCGCCAGGAATTTGAGCACGGTAAAGCAGCGTCTGCTCTGTCTTCTTTTTGCGAAGGAGTAGCACAAACAGCCTGATATCTCTTCCACAAAGCGGTCCCAAGTCGTGAGCGTGCCTTCGTGGTTTTCAAATCACGTGAGCGGTTCTCCTCCAGGAAAGCACGACGTCCGTGATCTTAGCAGTGGAGGTCCAGCTGTTCTACCGACCCACCCACTTGAAGTGTGTCAGGAACTCCTGAACGTCATCTTCAGCGCCCCCGAGAAGGTTGGTGGTTTTAGTCGGATATACCAGTGGGCCATTGGCGGCGATTGCTGAAGACGACTATTGCCACGCGGAGGCATGGTACGGAGCGCTGGTGAGAGGCCCGCGAGACGTTGGCTTCTGCAGAAGTCTTGTGGTCCCATTGTTTTCTACGCAGCACATCAAACAATCTGTTACACCTTGCAACCGTTTATTTGCAGAACAGAGTTAACTCTGAACACAAAGGAGAATCTGAGACACCGATTGCCAAAACGCGGAGAGGTTTCTTCCCTCCATCGAACGGCTCAGTTTTTTTTTCTCCAGCTTAGTCAAGAGGGCTGGATTTACCATCTTAGCCGAGCTATATTTCAATTACGCGACAATATTATATGAGAAGCATACACGTCTTTGCTTTTTGCTGCTACTGCTTGGAACATTTGTCAAAAAAGAACGCTTCGATATATAAGAATCCGCTACGTTCCCTGCTAAGAGTACCGTCTAAATTACTTTGGTTATACAATAATACATGTCACTGATCAGGTGGTACGACTGTTAACAAATGGTGCAATGAAGTTCATTCCTTACAAATGGAGTCGTTGCATACTGCCTTTCCCCGTGTCGAAGATCTTGCGTTGCAGAACATGTTGCTTGAAAGGCGTCTAAGGGGGCACGAATATTGTCTGAGACGTAACATAACCCTCCACATGTCACTGCTTTTCTTAGCACACAAAATGTCATTTGCCTAATCATAAGCATCCCGTACGGTAACCGTTCAGGCCTGCCATAAATACAGTCACAGCGTCTGTGTAAATCCCCTCGCCATGGAGTATCCTATTAACTATGCTAGAGAGAACATTGCGCCTGATAATCCATGTCAGCGTGAGTTGGGAAGGGGGAAGAGCCCATTACTGGCTTAACATGTCGGATTCTTAAGCGTATTCTTGGATTTGCTTTCTCCAATATGCACTGCTTGTCTACGAGACACTTTCGCGAAAATCAGAAGCCAAAAATGGCCGAAACTCGCTTGGCTTCTCTCACTTCCCTTGGAAACACGAATATCGGTTCTCTGGCTCATGCTATGACACTTGTGTTTCACCATAAGCAAGTGGGAGGAATAGTGCAGGAGAGCGACCATCGGTGCGCATGTACAGGCGCAATCGTTGCATATTTACATGCCGCGCTGGCACAATATCAGTTGTCCCCATTACTCTATCTTGCTCCGCAGCTAAGAAACATTCGTCAGAAGAAATTTGTCACGTTTCTCTTCGAGAGCCTGGTTACCTCATACGACCCCCATTCGAAAAAAACAACATTTGTAATAACCCACTACGGCTCCGGAAATATCCCTTTGGCCGCTGGAATTAAAACGTGAAGCGATTGGACGTATTCAGCAGCCGCTTGTAGTTAGTTAACCGCTCTGGACATGCCCCTAGGTAGAAATAATGCTCATACGTTTTGGACTATATGACTTCTACTGCCGAGAAGATAGTGCAATACGCACCGCTTCTTTCTTGCTTTAGGGGGGGGGGGGGGAACAAACAACAAAAAATGAATTGGTTCGCTAGTAGGGCAATCAACGGTGGTGTACGCCTTAATTATGGCACAACAGCACGCTGGGGCGCTGATGGAAGCGTTACAATTAGAAACCGATTCAAGCGTATAAATTCAGCGGCAGACATTGTGCGAAAAAAATGAAAACATGTTCCCGCGAGGGGAACCCTGATGTGATGCGACGCATCGGGCGGTTCAATTGGCGTTTCCATTGGTTGATTCTCTATGGTCGTAACGTTGCCTTGAGCGTTTGGGAGGACGCTGGTATTGGATTGCGTCAATCCACTCGCTGAAGAGACCGTCGCTTCCATCACGTCTTCATCGCAAGAATCAAGCCAAGCACCAAGTCATCAATCGAAGTCACGCGGAGTCGAACGAGAGCGAGCGCCGACTGAACCGCCGCAACACGCTACCCGCTTTATATTCACAGCGCCTGAAGGAGAGGAGACAGCGGAGGAGAGTCACGCATGCGCGCACTTGCGCGACGGGAACGGAGCGAAGCGAGCCAAGCGCGGGCACGCAGCTGTTGTTTATGATAATGAGACGGACTGACAGTGTGGCGCACAGCTGTCGGAGAGAAGAGCGGAGGAGAGTCGCGCATGCGCAGGTGGCGTGCGGACGCCGCCGACTCCGACGCAGGAGGGACATGCCTCAGAGCAAGAGATGCGTCGCATCTAAAAAACTGCTGAAACTAGATCAAGAGAAGGTACCGATTTAACAGGAGAAAAACAAAATCACTCTAAGGGTGCTTTAAACTTACTTTTTTTATGCTGCTCAACATTACTTTTCACAAAGCTTCGCATGTTGCGCTACAAAGCACAAATAACTAGCGGTTACCAAAATAGTACTTATTGGCACCTGATTTATTGGAGTGCTCTAAGAAAATTTTAACCCTTCGAAGCTCATTATAAAATAAGGCGGAATTTTTGGCTTCTTTGAATAATCGCAATTTCTGCGCCTCCCAAGTTTCAGTTACTGTGTAATATGCACATTTCTAGTTTAAATTCCACATTGTATATTTTACGAGCGGCGCAAATAATGATAAGCACTGCCTCTTCCAGATGAAAGCCTTACGTGGCAGCAGGCTATTATAGCGCGAATGATTGATCCCCGCAGATATGACGTTTGAAATATACACAATCCTAACAGCAATACAATTGTAATATCGCTGTTTAAAGCAGGGCGTTATAAAATGCAGGGCAAAAAATACTAGCTCTATGCTCAAAAGCAAAGTTAAAAGCTAGGAAATATATAGAGAAAAAGGTATGCAGTTGGAGTTGCCTGTCGTCATAAATGTTTTTAGAAATAAATCTCGGAAGTCATAAAGGATTTTCTCAAAATGTGTTCGGACATATATGCCTGAATGTGCACGAGGACTTCCTTAAGGACTTTTGGTATACTTGTGTTTGTATTGTTATTTTGTGTTTTTCAGGCGATAATTTATGTTTATTACGTATGTTTTTACTCTCACGTGTGTATTTTGCTACGAAAATATTCGTAACTTTCAACTGTGCATTGCAGAACTTGCGGGTTGATATTTCCGTATAGGATATGTGTAAAGATGACCTTCTTATTTCATTTTCTCACCTGCCTGTTTTTTGGGCTGTACACGTTGCCTACGGCTCCCAAAATGCATAGAAACTGTACACCGATCTGAGAACATGACAATCCTACTGGCCTTGTGATGAATAAACGCAGAAGTAAGGCAACGCAATTGTTTTCGTATATTTCCAGTTTCGGACAAGCTCAAACATTTGGGTAGGCGAACAATGAGAAGTGGGCTTCTGGATAAAGCTTCCGTAGTGACGACAACTCGTTCTATAATATTGAACGAGCGATTTTTTTTCACCCCTGACAAATGTTTAGGTTTTGTTCCTTCAGATAAAAGCCAGGCATAGAAATGCACGACCCATAGGTCCAAAGCTCAAGTGTGGCTGTACGAATGCACCCTAGTACATACTGTAACAATGAAGACACTGCAACTTCTTTTTGTACTCGCTGCGGTTATAGTGGCCGTGCGAGCCGGGTAAGTGCAATTTTTTACTTAAAACGTAGCCTAAATAATTTATTACGAGCTTCAATCATTTTTATGTTTAAAACGCAGTTAATCATCAAAGCTGCTTCGTATACACCGGTGTTTCCCGTGTAGCTGTTTGTTCGAGCTATTTATTTGGCAATGTGCCTTACATTTATGCACCCCCCTAACTGCTGGCTGCGTTCGCCAACAATATCGTACTTTTTGCTATGTCGACCGATTAGGAGCAAAGGCCGGAAACAAATATAAAAGTCTTATCAAATATTAGATCACATAACTATGTTCTCGCAAAGTGTAATAATGGAAAACTTCTGGCTGTTCTAAATTACCGTTACGCGTCCCAGTCATGCACAGTAATAACACAAGAATTGAGGAAACGCCACATATTTGCTATTTTTTAGAACTGATGCTTACCCCACATGTTTTAATTAGTCCTCTTCTAGCACATATGTACGTTTTTGCTTGCACCTTAGCAATGTCATTGTTGACGCCAATGAAGGCTTCAAATATAAGTAATTATGCCCACTAAATTTTGGCATGACCATTTGTCCGCTAAGAGCTACAAAACTATTTAATTGTTTATTTTTGTTTTCATTAGCCGCTATTAGAAGATTTAACAATTTGGTTGCACAAAGCCATCGTAAGCTATATTTTTATACCTTTGTCGACTGCATGCTACGTAAAAGTCTCTCATTATGAAAGATGTGTACCAATTTGCTCTACAACAGATGAGTCTTCAAAGAGTGAGCCCAGCAATATCAAGCGCAGGTATAAAGTGAGCTCAGAAAGATCAGTGACCACGTTTGATCCGACCAGCACTACACCGAAATGGTGATAACCCAACTTAAACGGTAGATAGAACTAAGACGTTGCAATTGCATGGGGAGGGCGAAGACCGACAGAAGATCAGTGCTGATATACCGCTTCGACATCCTCTTTAGTCGTGAATTGAAGATGCGGCACTGGCACTACCTGTGGTACAATCAAATACAGTTTTGCCTCACGATAAAACACGTATCGAGCAAACGTTATTACTGGCATCCTTAAAGAACTAGAACTAACTGCATGTCATTAGGGTAAGTTTGAATTGCATACCTCGTGTTATGATTTGGTGATACACCCGACGAAGCAAGGAGGGCATAGTTTACATATCCTGAAGGTATAGAGCAGCTCAAGCTCTTGAGTCTTCAATTTAGACTATAAAACATATCCAAATCATTTCTCCCGGTCATGGTGCTCATGTAATGGTGACGGGGAACTTTATTGCTCAGTGTGGCCTGGGATTGTACAGGAACGAACGCAGCCAGGAAACTGGCAGCCACGTTACTCACCAACCCATTGCGACTACTGGGGTTGTAACTAGCGTCATCAGGGAACTATGATCCGACGTGATCTTCATACAAAACGCAAAGTGGGAGGGATAAGAAAACCAAATACAAAGTTTTTGAAGCACCCGATTTGACACACCAGCATAGGCGACGTATGTGGCAGACGCTACAGAAACCGTCGAGCTTCCAAACTAACGTACTAACGCAAATAGTCAGAAACCAGACATAAAAGGCTTGCGCAACAGGTGAAACCTAACATAGTGTCATCGAGCCGTCGATCCGGGATCTGTTATCGGACTTCGAACCCTGTAACCGAAATACCGAAGCTGCGGAAAGCCTGCCTGCTGTTGACTGGCGCCTGCTGCACATTCGAGACGCTAGACTATCTTTCACCATACAGCCCCTCACGGACGTCGAGCTACGACGTTGACTTTAGCAGATAATTAGGGTTGCAGAAGGTTACATCGCACGTTTACTAATCAAAACGTTTTGCAACAGCAAGTCCGATCGCATAGGCTGGGCATGACAGGTAATGCTCTTATAACAACGCTGCAGTCAGCCGTGATGTGGATGTAGAATACTAATTACCTCGCTAAACTACTGCATGAATACCCCAGGACGGGCCAAAACCTCATTGAAGACCTTAAGCGCACGTACCTTCGAACTGACCACCGAGGTAAATACACCAATTAACAAGGTAGAGCCAACGAGAACTTGGAATATCAGACGTAATTACAGCCTGCGCTCTCTACATTCAAGGTGGCGCAGACATTCAAACCTTAGGCGACCATGTTACTCAGAAATTCCAGTGTCGGTTCCTTACCCCAACAGTGGAGGACGGAGAAAATTCAATTTTTCCCAAAACAGAGAAAGCACTTGAAGGTGGAGAATCTAAGGGCCATCTCGCTCACGTCCATCCTGGGGAACCGTTTCGAGCGAGTAAGGAACATCCAATTGCAACGGTTTTTCCACCTCACGAATCAGCTTCCACATACTGAATTTGGTTTCGAACACGTGTGCACCGCAGACGTGCTTCTGCAGTTCTACGCGGATGTACATCTTCACCCAGGGCCCACGAAAACATGCGCGTTATTTATTTAGAGGCCTTTCATTTCAAAGGGGCGTGTTATAACGCCCTTCACTATGCCCAACTCTGCACCTAAGTGTAAAATAATTGTGGTTGTGGAAAGTACATTTATATGGAGGCGTTCTTACAATATCGGAAGCAAAACCTCAATTTAGGTGCACCCGGGACTTCAGTTTGATCTAATCTAGAAAAGGACACGTTTGTTGTTCGGTTTCACAGCCACAAACCCACGGAACAGGATTGAATAGATCGGCACCTCTGCATGCTCATTAACCTACCTTTGGGCCTATCAGCGTCTACACACAACGACCATACTAAGGCTCTAGCAGTGCGAAATACCATAGGAGAGCTCGCAGATGCAAATAGAATCGCGCAGAAAGTGCGCTTCACGAGGGAAAAACAGGTAAATATATCCTGAGAAGGCAGGACACTATACCCAAAGCACGGCTCATGATTGGTTGGACATCCCCTGAGAGATAAAACAACCCATTTACATCCGTACCCTCCGCAGAAACATGAACCGGGAACACGATCAAGTAGGAAGAACACTTCGAGCACAATCCCTATTCAAAACATGGCACTCCCACCGCACTATAATCTACGTGCATGCCGCCGGCCATGACAGTGGTGTAACAACCGCAGCAGCCTGCTTACCCAGTGGTAAACCCATAGCAATAGCATTATTCAAAACCGCTGACACGACTCGCGCAGAAGAGGTGACCATGGCTGTGGCCATCTCTAGCTGCCCATCCTCGCGCAATAATACAGACGCGTTAGTAGAGGCTGTCCGAAAGTTTAAGACAGACAAGGTTCGTCGCCAGGCTCTTCAGGAAATTTCGAATCATTCACCTGAAGTTGCAAAGATCACACAGTTTTAGAGTCATCAGGGACATCCTAGAACGAACGCCACCGCGCAGGCAGTAGCCCTCGATCCTTAATTTCTGGCGTTCACCCCCGCTGGTTCGCCCTAAGCACAGAAGCTAGCCGATCGTCCGCTCACCTTTTGTTGCGCACTACAAATACAGATATACTCCTCGAGTAGTCGCTTGACAGGAAGAGGTTACCTTCCGATCACCCCTCGTTCGCCAGAATAGTAGAGGTGTTACTCTGAGCCCTCCAAACGAACATTCTACCACTTCCGGTACACCTACTCAAGTATTAGCCCGACAGCTACTTATCGCCGCAATGCCCTTACTACGGGCGCATGGATGGTTCAATCCACACAAAGTAGTCATGATCATCAGAAGCAGCCTGTCTACGCCCACTATAGGGCAAAGGAATCCCCCATACGTCTCCTATGATCACTGTCCCGCACCAAAAGCGACAAATGTATCCCCCAAACGTCTTTATCTCATCTGCCCACCTCACTTTCAGCGCCACCTGCACCGGCGCTCCCTGCCAAGCAGTGACCACTTGACCACTTCCACTCCTTCACCAACTATCTCAACCCTCTGTGCACTCCCGATGCTATTATGTATTACTTTATTTTTCTGCTTATTAATTTGAGGCCCACGATTCTACTCTTCGTCTCCAGAGCGGTAATCATGCTTTGTAATTCGTCCCCCAAGTTACTTATCAAGGCCACGTCATCAGCAAATTTGAGGTTACTGACATGTTCTCCATTAACCCTTACGCCCACCTGTTCCAAATTCAATGTTCTGAATAGCTTTTCTAAACATGGTGTGAATAACATTGTAGAGACTGTGTCTCCTTGTCGGACGCCCTTCTTTATAGGAATTTTACTGCTCTCCTTATGGCGCACAATGGTAGCTGTGGGCCCATTGTAAATATATTCTATTTTTCTTACGTAAACCTCGTCTCCGCCCTGATTCGGCAATGCCTGAATGAATGCTCAGGTTTTGACCGAATGAAATGCTTTCTCGTAATCTATGAAGGCTACGTATAGGGGTTGAGTACACTCCGCGCATTTCTCTGTCATCTGATTGATCGTGTGAATATGGTTCATTGTTGAAAACATTTACGAAATTCTGCTTGTTCATTAGGTTCACCGAAATCGAAGGTGCCAGATATTCTGTAAGCGATTATTTTGGTAAGACGACTCAGAGTAAGCTGATTGGCGCGTGCATTTTCAAGTCCTTCATGTCACCTTTCTTATGCATTATTATGATGTCCGCGTTCTTCCAAGATTCCGGTACACTCGCCGTCATAACGTATTGTATGCTGTTTTTGCTACAGGTTTGCCGTCAAGACGTATGATGTTATCCAATCCCTCTCAGGTGTGTTGCGCCCTTGCATTTCTTTCAACGCTTTCTTGGCTTGTTTCCTTACTGTTGGGCTGTCCACCTCGTTTGAACTACTTCTTCGTTCGGTATTATTCTGGATGTCGCGGATTCTGTCAGATCGCTATAAAACTCCTCAGCTACTAAAAATATGTTATCCCTATTTTTGGTGACATTGTCTAGCTTGTCTTTATGTTCATACATCTGATTTTTTTCATTCCTAGACACCTCTTCACTGCTTTCAGGCTGCTTCCTTCCTTTACAGCACGCCCAGTCCTCTCCATATATACTTCCGTATGTCTGCTGTCTTAAAGGAGCCATGAAGAGAAAACACAAGTTTGGTTCATTCAAAAGATTATCTCGTTAGAATCATACTGACACCACTTTTAACGTAAACTTCGCTCAAATAAGCTACATAATTAGGAAAAACGGGAATGGTCATGCGACCCACCAGCTCATTTCCCGCAACAGAACCTGTGATGTCACATGGGCTAAGCTCTGCGATTGGCGGAGGCTGGCAGAAGCAGACGCAAATTAGGTAGAGCTTACAAACTAGACGAACGAGCGATTTGCGCTTAAATTTAGGGCACATTCTTTACAAAGCAATAAGAATGATGGGACAAACAGTGGAAGTTACGAAAGCACATGTAAACATAGAAGTACTGATGCGTTCTGCTGTTCGTACTGCGCACAGCATGCTTTGGTTTAGCTGCACAGCACTACGGGGCTTGGGGTAATCTCAGACGACACTGGCCGATTGACGCAAGCAACGGTGTCTTACGTGACCCCATTTGTCGAGCGAGCACTGTTTCAGGGAACGAATATTTTCTCCCAGAACAAAAACAAGCCAGGTTTAAATGCGGGCAAAAACAAACCAAACGCTTGCCACGGTATGGTGGCGCCATCTAGGTTACGGAACGTAAAGAAACGCGGGAACAAACTAACACCGCTGTACAGGGTGGAGACAACCTTTTAACGGTCCCGTGCCGCCGCAATTGGGCCAACGGGCTCAACGCGTTATTCTTTTCGTTTCCCAAGAGACCTAGCAACGCGAAACAGACAATATGATTCAAACTTCTTCAGTAAACCGCGTTGCGGGGATAATTTTAGCGCGGTTTTGACACAATGACTTGCTTCGGCGGCGAGCGAACAACCGAACATGGCGGCGCCAGCGTTACGTGTCTCTACCCTGTACGGCGGATGCGTGAATGAAGGTACTCTAGGCTGCAGAGCGGTCGGTTCCCGTGATGTCATTTGGGACCACGAAAACGCACGATTGAGCGGGAAAATCAAAATTTTAACCTAAATTGTTTAATTTCTCAGTGAATAAAGCACCGTTTGTATCCGGACAAGCGCTGGGGGCACTATAAAACACGAAATCTTTCGAATAAAACCAACTTGCATTTTCTCTTCATGGCTCCTTTAATGAATGAATGAATGAATTTGAATTTTATTACGCGTTTTGTTAAATTTGAAAGCTCCGTTAGTTCTATTGTGTCAGCTGGGGTGGAGACGGTCATAATTTGCTGTTTTATAAATAAATCTTTCGTCTTGTGAAATTTTTTACCGGTATCCTGTCTAGCGATCGTGCCTCCCACTTCTACTGCACACTCCTTGATAATGCGTGTAAGATTGTCGCCCACTTCTTGTTTTCTAAACTGTGTCGTTAGATCTCATGTCGTACTTCACATAAAATCCTAACGGGAACGAATTTACACCAAAACACAGGTGCACGATGAATAGGATGAATATCACCCTACTCATCTTGGCAAACATGCCTTCCGGGCAGGGCAGCGAGAGCTACCCATCGGCCATCAGGTGCTCCGGAGTAGACGGCCCGACTTTTGTCGCTCATTAATAAGAACCACTGCACAAATAAATCTCTCCTCTCTTTCTTTGTATCACCTAAATTTATAGTGGTAAGTACGACAGAGAACGAAAAGACCATTGGTGGTGAGAGTGGGAGAAAAGAGCTCTAGTTACGTGGCAGGGACGCCCGCAGTTTTGTTTTTCGACTGTATTTCAAGCAAAGCGCACCGATTCTGTTCAAATTATTTTCATCCAAGCAAACATGAGGCGTTCGTTTCCTCGATATACGTTGCTGATATGGAATCCAATCTTCAGGGCTCCAGTTTGTTTGGCACAAGGCTCAGCAGGGTGATGTTGAAGTTCTCGGAGATAGTGACCGAGTTGACTGCTCAAGACGTTTGATATCATAGAATGAAGATGCAGTTTTATAGACCATTACTGACTTAAAATGACAGGGTACAGGAAAAATATCCAGAAATTATGAGAATGGTCTACTCAATGCGTACTATTTTTATACCGCTAGTCTAGAGTGTGGGTGCTTTACAGCCAAACATGGTGCTTTTTCATCAACGATTATAAGTGGAATTTCTGCGAAATATTCATTATTGTAGAATGGCCATTTTCGATGTTTTTTTTTATATTTTTGTTTTTTTTTGTTCTTTCAAAATTGCGTTCCGACAATTATGTCCATTTTGGCTATTATAATATTGTGTAACTTGAGGGCGCTACGCTGTTCACCACTTTTGCTATTTGTATATTTTTTCCTATTTCTTGGCTTTTCCAAATTCTATTTGAGCAATCATATCCATTTGCGCTGTTAACAATTAAATGTGGAACTTTGGCGAAATGTTGCTTTTTGTGAAAATCAAGGGCTCTGAAACGGTTCGCATATTTGGTACTTTTTTAAATTTGTCCTATTTATTTGTTCTGAAAATTCTCTACGGCCGATTATCGGCATTTACGCTATTATAAAGATAAAGGTGGAAGTTTCGCGAAATTAGCGGTTTTGTGGAAATAGAGAGCGTTACGCGATTCGCCATTTTCGCAATGTTGCCGAATTTCTCTTCTTTGGTTTTCGAAATTCTCTACGATAAATTGTCTCCATTTAAGCACTCATAACAATAAATGGGAACTGACGCGTAGTCTGTACTTTTTTGCATACAAAAGGAGTTACGCGGTTTGTCAATTTAACGATTTTTTATATCGTTCTGATGTCTTAGTTTTGTAAGATTCAGGTCGAATGATTACCTACATTTCGGCTATGATAACGATGAAAGATGGGAGAGTTTGCATTATTGTGCAAAGGCAGGCCGTAACATCGTTCACCATTTATCTGCATTACTGTGGAAAGGCTGGGCGTAACACGGTTTAACATTATCGCTAATATTGACATTTTTCTTAATTTTTGGCTTGCCGAATTTAGTTCCACTAATTACCTCCGTTTACCATATCATAACGATTAAAGGTGGAACATTCGCGAAATCTCAAATTTCGGTGAAATATAGGGCGTTACACGGTTCACCATTTTCGATATTTGTGAAGATTTTTCTCACTTCTTGCTTTTTCAAAATGTGTGTGACCTTTTATCTCCTTTTACGCAATTTTAAAGGTGTAAAATTCGCGAAGTTTATATTTTTATGAAAATTCAGGGCATTAAAAAGTTGGTATTTCGTGGTTTTTCAAAATTCTGTTCGACCAGTTATCCCAATTGCAGCTAATGTAACGTTTAGAGGTGGAACGTCCGCGAAATCTACATTTCCGAGGAAATGCTGGGCGGTGCACGGTTTGCCTGTTTGGCAATATTTTTATATTTTTCCTATTTCTTGAATTTTCGAAATTCTGTTTGAACAATCCGCTGCATTTGCGCTGTACAATCTCTTTGAAGGGGTCACAGCCCCATAGTCATCGACCACCATAGGCCTGGTGCGGCTAGCCATTGTCTTTAAAGAACAGATGTCAATCTGCCTTTGCTGGCATCGTCTTTATGTCCAGAACTGCATAAGCGCACACACTGTTTTCTTCCTCCTCACAAGCTTCCTCTTGGCGTGGACTTAAGAATCCAACCAACCAACGAACCCTTCGCGTTCCACTAAACATAGACCCGATGGTCGCTCGTCTACCCCTGAACGCTTGCGTCTTGTCCTTGGGGGTCAACGGATCCCACAACTTGGTGCCGAAACAATCCCGGACTAGTGTGTGCCAGGCCGACCCCGACAAGCAGGAAAGATAGCCTTTCTTCAACGGCTTCTTCTTGAGAGACCGGCGGACCTACCTCCGAGGACCAAGGATGACTTGAATCGAGCGCAAGCTGCGGCGATGAACTGCCCTTCGGGACAAGCTTTCCGCCGTCTTGATGGAGATAAAAGACGGCCTCCGAAGTGGCATCCTGACTACAGCGACGGACGCAGCGATAACCTTGGAGAGGATCGAGGCCATGCATCGACCGATCCAGAAGCTGGACGACGACATTTTTTTGGAAGCGACGGAGGAAATGGTCACGGAAGAGACCTCCAGCACGACTGTGTTCAGTGACAAGGTGGTGAAGATCATGGCGGTTCTTCGCTACAGTTCTCAAGACCAGCAGACTGGTGAGCCTCTTGTTTTGCCTCCTGTAACGAGACCGCCTCATAGCGAGCCCGCAACCACAAGAACGAAGCTACTGACAATAGAACTGACAAAGTTTGATGGAGACCGTCATAATTGGGCCAGATTCTGGAGTCAATTGGAGGACGCCGTACAGAAGAATTTGGAACTGCGAGCGACTGAAAAATTTTATTATTTCATTAACCTACTTACCGGCTCGGCCGCATCCGCAGTAACTGCGCTCCCCATTACAGAACAGTGCTATAACGACACAATAGAAATACTCCTGAAGCGGTTCGGTGATCAGACTCGGATGGCACAAGACCACCTACGAGCATTGATTGACATCAGAGCAGTGTCGCCTTCGAGTGACGTCGCACAACATTAAGAGCTTTACGACGAGGTACAGGTATACTTTAGGAGCTTTAATGGCCTTGGAACAAGCGGGGACACCTTCGATCCATGTTAAGGGAGCTGCTTCTACGAGCACTCCCTCGAGACATGATCATCAGGTACCACCAGTGGTCAAGAACATCCTGTACTGCTTCAAGGTCAACTGGCATAGAGCGGGAGCAACAACCGATTGACCACAAGGAAACGTTTGGTGAACTGATGGACTTCGTTGGAAACGAAGTTGAGTTCCTGGAAGCAGTTATTCAGGACACATCGGAGATAATGAAATTCAAGAAGGACGACAAGCCAGGGAAACAGCTGCGAACTGGAATATTCGAACATTAACATGCTGCATCGTTCCTGCATACCCCAGCTTCCGAGGTACGAAAGTGCTTGTTTTGTTCCTTCTCATATGACGCAGCTTCTTGCAAAGCTTAAATCGTAACCTTGAAACAGAAGAAAAGCCTCCGTATCAAATATGGACGTTGTTTCTGTTGTTTGACCCGAGGACACATCGCCCTAAAGTACAGAAAAAGAATTGCCTGCCTCCGCTGTAAAAGACGGCATGTCTTCTCGATGTGCAACGTAGATCCGGAGAGTAATGAACAGGGACAAGTTATATCGGACCCCTAGAGCTCCTCGCTCTCGCCCTCACGCACGGAGACGTGCATACGATCGTCACAGATTCCAAGACGGCTTACGGCACCTACCGCGAGAGGATCGTCTCCCACGCGGCCCTAGCAATTCTCGCAAAGCGCAGCCCACCGGGACGGGACGTAGAGCTCGTGTGGGTTCCGGCACACTCGACAGTGGAAGGCAACGCCCTCGCCGACCACTAGGCCCGCGAACTAGCAGACCGGGCCGAGGACAAATCGGAGCTACCGCACCCAGTTACGAGCTACCGCGAGATTACCGGGTTGTACAGGAGCGCCAGGTGCAGGCTTCCCGTGCCACACCAGCAACTCGACCGCAAGCAACAAACAATAGTGCGCCACGCACAAGCGGGGTCACTTGCGCACCCAGCTTTATTGAACAAGATGTTCCCGCAGAACACGACCCCATCTGCCCGTTCTGCAAAAAGACTGAAGGAACCCTGCCACACATACTGGCAGAGTGTACTCAGCTCGAATCCTCTACCTTCCCTCCCCCTTTCTCTTCCCCCCCTACCCGATCGATGGGAGATCTTGATGTCCAGCCCCGACCTGTTGACGCAGCAAGAGCTCGCGTCCAGGGGCCAGGAGCTACTGGACTCATATGGGACTCGTGAATAGGGTTCCACCCCGTCTGACGCCTGCGAGCGTCACCTTAAATGTGCTCAGCGAAAGTTGTTTCTCTCTCTCTCGCTCCTCTCAGTACAAACAGGTTGCGCGATCCTCCTCCAAACAATGGACATCCAGGCTTTCGGCGCCCTTAGTGCCTAAAGGTGCAGGATTATGTTAGACGGTGGAAGCCAGCGCAGCTTTATCACTACCGCAGCCTCTAGGAAGTAGGATGTGAATTTCTTGAAGAAGAGGTCCTCACCGTAGGAGCCTTCGGAGAGAAAAAAACCATTGAAACTCTAAGAGGAGTACGAGTTCACCTGGTTGGCCCTACATGTGAAAAGACACTCAGTGTCGAAACACTAGAGGTGAAGTTCATTTGCAACCATTTGCAACCATTGTTCGTTCGCGTTCATCTTCCTTACGCAGACAAGATGCCTTACCAACGCGGCGTACCAAATTGACGACGACAACGGCGTAAAATTAGCCGTGCTGGAAACGGCGGCGTGGTATCTTTTCATGCACAGGGTGTGGGCGTCTCAACGCGGATCTTAAAAGTGGACCTCATACCTCCCCTATTAAGAGGGTTTCAGGACTCTCTGTTCAGTCAACCTAGAAAAGAGAAAAGGCCATTCGGCTCAGCTATCCTCCTAAATACCGAACAAAACCTAATGGAGGAGCTATGTACAAACACAAATGCCCCTCTTACAAGTTCTGTACTTCGCTCAATAGGAGGAATTTTGCTAGCAAAAGCACTACAGTTCTATCGCCATATAGCGGAGGGCAAACGAGTATAAGTTGTGTCTCCGTGACATTTTATGCAACAAGAAACAAGAAGACAACTTCAGCAATAACACTGACGCTCGCTAGAACTGGAGACACACACACAATCTTTCCCGGCAAGCAACAAAGGCGCTGAATTGCTAATGACAATGCCATTTCTGTAAAAAAGGTAAATAAAGTTTGCCTTGCCTCATCGGATGCCCGCAACTGTTCCGCAGTATAACGTACAGCTATAAGTTTCACTGGAGACTTCATTCATGCTTGGCCGCACTTGCGGTGCGCTGAAGGTCTAGTTTCACGCCCGGATAAAGTGCCCAATGAACCGCCTCAAACACAAACACCACACACAAGCACACGAAAGTCAAAGGGCGGGCGAACGGGGACGTCCACGTTCGCTGTGGTGGTGTTCAGCTGGGAAGCAGTTCATTGGTGGCCTAACAAGCAACATTGCAAATGCAGGACAGTACCTCCGCATTTGCGTGGTTTAATCCCGCTCTGTAGGTTACCCCGCGTTGTAGCATTGCACGGCCAACGCTTTGCCTTGACAATTTAGCCCCAGGAAGCGTACACGTGGATAAAAAAGACGAGGCCGCGACGGTCAGACATGACATTCACCTATGCCCCAAAAGCCCAATTATCAGATTTTTTTCACACCCAAATTATTGCAAAATGTTCGAGGTCAGAATTTGCAAGTGGGTTGGCATTGCAGTCAAACGTCGGCTGGCGAAGTCGATGGGCTTCTCTCGGCCTTCTTTCTTCATTCCACCAGACACGCTCCGGATCCCTCCTCAGACGCGTCCGTAAACAACCTACGAGGCTGCTACGGCTCAGGGGTATTGAGAACCACGGCCGAACAAATGGACTGCTTTAGCTGCTCAAATGCTCCTTCGACAAGGCAGCTCCAAAGGATTGTGTTCGGTACACCTCGTTTCATCAGTGACGTTGGCGGTTCAGGCACTTTGGTGTTGTTCTTGACATATTCTCGGTAATCCTCGCAACGGTACAGTACGCTTCCAAGCTTATTATTAGTCTTTGCTTGCGTGAGACTACTGATCGTGCCAGCTTCTTCGGGTCACTACCGTGTGTTGCGCTACCCGGTCTATGTCCAAGGAACTTAATTTGTCATTTTCTCGCCTGGACTTTCTGGAGTTATGCTTTTAGCCCCACATCGCGCCACAAGCCAAGGACGGTATCCACGTTCCTAATGTGCTCTTTCCAAGAAGAGGAAAAGGAGGCAATGCCATCCAGATAGGCCGTGGCGTACGCTCGCTGTTTAGCAAGCAACGTGTTCATGATGCTCTGAAATGTCGCTGCCACGTTTTCCAGACCAAACGGCATGGCTCGCCACGCATACTGCCCGTCATGCGTAACGAAGGTGATTAGGAGCAGGTACTCAGAGGCTACGGGCCCCTGTCACTCACCCCACCACAAGTCCATGGTGCGATCAACCTCGCGTGTCCCACTTTTATGATATCCTCCTGCGGTGGCGTTATGGGGAACATGTCGGCGCGGGTCACCACCACCGACACGTCGTAGTGTGTGGTAGTCGATACCCATACTCCATGACCCCTCTTTATTTCCGATGCAAGCGACAGGGTGAGCGCGCTCACTTATGACAATGAGGCCCAGATGAGGCCCAGTGTGAGGCCCAGATGTAACGGTTCGTCTACCTGGGGGGTCTTTTTCCTTAGCAACAGACGCACGAGGTACGAAAAAGCCCCATTTGGCTCATAACTTTCCTGCAGCTCGATTCGGTATTGCTCCACCGCCGTGAGTCCGGGTGTTTCATTCGGACAGATCGATTGTTTCGAAAATGTGGCTTCGACCTCGGAGGTCCCTCGCTCGCTAAAGTGGAACAGTTTCTCAATTCGTAGGGCGAGAGTGCCAGAAAACGGCGACTTAAAGCGTGGTGCACACTCTACTTCCCAAACGTTATTATCTTCGTCGACCACTACGTTTATGTGGATGGCGCGACAGTAGCAATGACGCAGGGGGTTCGCGCACACAACCAGATTCCTCTTTTTACCTATTTAAAGACGGTAGGAATGCTGCCTCTCTTGTGCAATGTCTGTAAAGGGATCAAGCCCTCTCGAGGCCGTTTTACGTTTACAATCCGTGTCGTTTGTCATAGTGTGCTGGAGGATCATCACCGGTCAGTGGGATTCCTGCCATAGTCTGTGCGAAACAGGACGACTCCAGTCCTGTTTTCCGGAACCTCTGGGTAGGCCCACACACAAACGGGCTTACCAATCACACTTTCTTGGGTCATTTTATATGACGTAAACCCTGTTCCTAAGTACTCTATTCCTCAGGTCGACCATGCAGTTTCTCTGGGGGAGTCGCGGAGTCGAGAAGCGTGGCGCTGCATAATTTTCCACGGAATTTTGCGTCAGTTGCAGCGTGAAACTTTTGCTTCAGTAAGAGTATAGCATCTGAGGCATACCAGTTCTCCTGAGGAGAGCCTCGCAGGTGGCTTTCGCCATAATGGCGGCTAGCCAACAACCTAGGCGAGATGAAGTGAAGGCTTAGAAGTACGGAGATGGTGCTCGAGGAAGGGGACTGGCTGAGGGACTGCGTGCCGCTTGATGCCTCACGACTCCCGTCTGCCAACAAGCCCTATCACTGTAAGTGAGCCCACCTTTGAGTTACATTATAATAAATTTAGCATTGCGATCAGACCAACGAAGATATAACAATGTCAAACGTCCACTTGTTTTATTGGTACATCTTTTATTGACATCTTTTATTGGTACATCCACCTAGCTTGCAAATTCTACCGCAAGCGAGATATTTTGAACTGTGACATGAAGCTTCCGCTGCCAGAAGAGCTTCAAAAAATACTAAGTCGAAAGCCGCCATAACGTAAATGATCCCAGCACTTCTTCAACTAGCAACGCGGCACGCTGCATAAGTGAAGACAAAACTATTAGCACAAAAAAATGACATAAACTCTACCATTCCTGCATTCGCCCGTCAAATGACTATAATATACAAACAAAGCATACACAGAATGACTTGAGAATATTTCCAATATCAGAAACGTTTCCAGAGCAGCACACATTTAGCAGTGCAAATAAACATACGCGAAGTTTCACTACGCTTTCATGAACCCGTCAGCCACATATTACACCTGCACGAGAAGCGGTGAGCGCGCCAACCTCTGTAAACAATTTTCGGAAAACCAACTGCGCTATATTAAGTTTCGCTTATTATGCACTGCTTTCGTAAACTCCTCGCACCGGTAGATGTCCTATTGGCTGCTGCTGGTCAAGGTAACAGTTTATTTCTCGCATTTCCGGTAATTATCCGCCGTCGTAAGCGCTGTACACAAAACTCTCCCATTCCTGGACCTTTGTTTAGACTTCTTGCATCTTCTTTGGTTTGGATACATCACGGAGTTGGAGTGACGATCTCAATACTTCGCTTTCAACGAGACCACTCGAAAACAAGTGTTTCTTGGTTCCCAAACGTCCTGAGCGCTTTTGCGAGATGGCACCAATACCTGGTTTGTCCCGCAGCACAAAGGAGAGTACACCACGCTGCGAAAAAAACACTCCTCCCTTCCCCCCCCCCCCCCCCCCTCATCTGGCATAGCGGAGGCCACACAAGAGGACATCATGAGCTGGCTTCTTCTCTGTCGACACACCGCAGCCCACGTCTCGTAGTCCACGGTCGAGTTGACCGGCAATGATTATGCGGAATTTTAGATCGCACGTAGCTCACGTGATACTTAAACTTTTATTCCTCTTGTGGGAAGAAATTTCTGGAAAAATAGAATTTGCCCTGAAGTGCATTCCCAATACTTGCTTAGAACGTGCGGCATGGTCTCATTGTCATCGCGCAGAGAAGAATGCTAATATCTGGCGAACAATAATAACAGAAGTCTAGTAGGATTTCGTCTGCCTATTTTGTCTTTGATCCTTACGTAATTAAATCTTCTGACAATAGCATTATGAACAACCCCATCGCTCCTTCACCTGACAATTTAATTGTCAGTCCTCACGAAGGTAAAATGGTGCACTTAATAACTGAAAATGCTTTATGTCACATTCTCTAGAATCTCATCAGGCCATTACCTCGAGCACGTCATTAAAAATTATTTTCTCATGATAGACGACATACGTTTGATCGCAGGTCGTCGCGGTGTTCGCAAACACATTTATTGCCTGAACTTTCCAATCGCATGTGCTAAACTTCGCCGACTATGTCTTCCCTTAGTCTTAGACTAGTCTTACCTTGTCACGTGGCCGCTTTAGGTAGAAAGCCTTTTGTAAAAACTGCGGTGGTGCCATGTAATACCTAGAAATATTTCAAAAGAGAAGCTAAATCGTCCTAACGGCAAAGTGCTCACATGTTACGCCCGCATGCTGCCACGACACTACAACGACTACACTCTTTAGCAAATGCACCTTCCCAACATCGACAACACACGTAACAACAGAGGAATGCTTTGGCTCATTCTTAAAAATTGTTTAGCGCAAAAACCAAAGACGGTACACAAGAAAGTAGTCAGGACTAGCACTACCTTTCAACGGAAATTTATTCACCGCTGGAGCCGGTACATATAGAAACAACTGGAGCATGCGCAGCATGTGCCACAGTAGGGTATCACAAGTATGCATAGATGTCAATCACCGAAACGCACCTTCTTGTGGTGATGCGAGACTTTGTGGGTATACAGCACAACTTTGGGTTTTGCCGTGCATTGCGCTGGCTCAGGCGTTCATCTTGAGTTGCCTCATTTAACCTTCTTGAGGAGTGCCTCAGTGACTGAGTACAAAACCGTGCACGGGAAGCCGGTTGAAAGCAGCCTTTCAATTTGCTTATCAAAGCTAGCCTGCATATAGTGGGGACACGACATGGAGTGAGCCGATGCCACGCACAAGGGAGCGATTGCTTTTTTCACCGTCTTGGAGTGTGTAGAGTCGAAAGGAAGGAGCTCTTTCTGTGCCTATGGGGAATAACGCCACCATACATGCTTAGTACCTAAAAGGTTAATAAATCTAAAAACTGAAATGTGTTCCGTAAAGGAATTTTGTGCGCAAAAACTAAACCTTTCCCATGGCGCCAAAAAGTGGCTAGAATAAAGTCAACAAATTGTGTGTGCGTCAGAATGTTATGTTTGTTTAAAACCACTAAGAAATTGTCCACATATCTAAATACTTTTAAAACTAACTTGTCGCCTAATTATTTCTAAAACTATAATACAAAGCACAGGGGCCACACAGGAACTAATACAAATCCCTTGTCTTTGCAGAAACAGACCGTTCTCAAAGGAGATAAAGTTGGACTTTGAATAAAACTCAAGCAACAACATTAAGTAGTCCGCTCACACACCAACCGAGTTCTGATAACCAATGGCACCATTTTCATCAATGCACTTTGTAACTGACTCGAAAAAACACAATAGAGCACAGAATCGAACAGGTCCTCAACGTACCCAAAAAAGGCGGAGCAAATAGGTGATCCACTCTGCAAAAAACAAGTCACTTCATTCGAACTCTTGGTAGCAAAAGCATCAACAATTGTTACACAATTCAGGTTCCTGTAAATGTATTGGCTGAGTACGTGCTGCCAGAACCCTTTTCACTGACGATCGAGCGGAACGGAAAATTTTGGTTATGCGTTTCTACCGAGAACACATGAATGCATGGCACTTACAATCATTAATGCTGTTGGCCAACTTAATCTACTCAAGGTCGTTGCATATTGCAGCGGCTTTGCTATTTACTCTTCTGGCGGTTGCCTTCACATGAACGAAATTCTTGTCTATTGCTTGGCCCGCCTCCTCGAGGAACATTTTTTCCGGCATGGCTACAAAACCATCTTCTTTGTCAGCTTGTAGCAGTCGCAGGTTATTGCGTTTGAAGAAGGACATCACTCTGGCCGTACACTTCCTGGGGTTAAAGGCGACGGCGCAGTTCACTGTTTTTGAAAGGACGTCCATACCTCCAGAAGGCACGTATCGGGGGCTGGTGTGTCAGTGGACCCCTTCATTTGGTTGCTTGAGTTTTATTTAAAGTCGACTTTGATCTCCTTTGACAGTGGTCTGTTTCTGCAAAGCCAAGCGATTTGTAATTGTTCCACTGTGTATTCTTTGCTCTTTATTATATTTTCAGCCCCAGTTGACCGCGCCTTGCACAAAAATTTAGACGACGAGTTAGTTTTAAAAGCTTTTAGATATGTAGACGATTGTTCAGTGCTTTTTAACAAACATAACACTCTGACGCACAGAGAATCTGTTGAGTTTATTTTAGCCGCATTTCGGCGCCATAGGAAGCGTTCAGTTTGTACGCACGAGATTTCTTTACAAAACTCGTTGCAGTTTTTAGATGTTAATATCCATTTATTTACCAAGAATGTCTGCTGGCGTTATTCCACCCGGGCACAGAAAGAGCTCCTTCGTTTTGACTCCGCACACTGCACGACGGTGAAAAGAGCAATCGCTCACTCGTGCCTGGAAAGTCATGTCCCAATTCTATGCAGGGTAGCTTCGATAAAAATTGAAATGCTGCTTTGAGGCGGCTTCCCGTGCATGGGTTTGTACTCAGTCACTGAGGCACTACTCAAGCGGTTATAGGAGGCACCTCGAAAAGAACGCCTGAGCTAGCGCAATGTACGGCAAAACCCGAAGGGGATCCAGTATATCCACAAAGTCTCCCGTCACCTCAAGATGGTGGCATGGGATTTCGATCCTGTTCTCGGTGCCGCGTAAGCTGGCCCGTGTTTGCGCGCGCACCTTTTCTAATGGGCGCAAAAAGCAAGCATGCGACAAGAAGCATGCTAGGCCCTTTGTGGACTGCGCTATAGGCGTCGTGTATCAGATTTCACATAAATGCGGAAAAGTTTATGTTGGCTAGACCGGCCGATGTGTCAACGACCGAGCACGGGAACATGAATTGTCGGCAAAAAAACGAAGGAAATGCGCATTTGCCCGCGCATTGCCAGGCCGCCAAGTGTGAACCACTTCTGGGGGAGATTAAGATTCTGGATAGGAGCAGAGATGCGACAGCACGGGAACTCTTGGAAGCTTTTTATATCAGGCAAAAAGGTGATAATTTTAACAGTGATACGTTAGTGGTCCTTTTTAACTCAGAGAAATCTTTTTTCGAGTGCCCTACTGTGGCGCATGCTTAGCAAGCTTCAGTTGTTTCTATATTTACCGGCTCCGGTGATGAATAAAGTTCCGCTGAAAGTCAGCGCTTGTACTGCCTCCTATCTTGTGTTCCGTTTTTGGTTTTTGTGCTTAACATTTTGTAAGAACCATGAACCGACTTGCCCTCCAACAAGTTTTTTGTTAAATTGTCTTGGCTCAGGTTTTCCTATTTTTTGCTGCCCTTACTGCCTGAAGATGAGAAGAGTCTGCCGACGCACTGGTTCAAACTCGTGGAAACGCCATTAAGGCAGTATTTGCTCCAGACGTTTTAGGAATATTCGACAAAAAATTACGCTCTCAACCCCAATCGTTTTTGGCTATGGTTTTGGGAATTTCAGTTCATCACCAGAATCATTGTCATCGTCGCCGTCGTCGTCGTTATCACTATCAACAGCTAACTCAAGTCGACTCCAGAGCGAAGGCTTCTCCCATTGACCTTTCACTGTTCCTGTTCTACGCTGCTCGAAAGTACTCTTTGCCTTGGACTTTGCTTATTTCATCATTTCAGAGGATTATTGGGCTCCCATTCTGCTAGACCCATCTCTTAGTATCCACTCTGTTACCATGGTGGTTCACTGGTTGTAATTTCGCCTAACTACATCGCACGCCCACGCCTTTTTTTTTTTTTGAACTATGATATAACTCGAGTATGTTTGGGATCCAACAAGCTCGTTTCCTATTCCTAAGTGTAACTCCCCTGTCATTATTTATTCCACGGCCCGATAAGGAGCTGTACGTTTTACTTTCTAATTGTTTAGTAAAACCCAAAGATTCAGCTCCACAAGTTCTCACCGGCAGTCTGCAATAGTTCTATATTTTTCGCCTGAGTGGCACAGGTAGCTTACTCTTCATTATCTGGGAGTGTTGGCTGAGTGCTCTCCATCCCATACCTATTCTGCACCATATTTCTCTCTCGTGGTTTGGGTCAGCACTGATCGTCTGCCCTAGGTAGTTATACTCTCGCACTTCATCTAGCATTCCGTTTACTATGCTGAAGACGGCGCTTTCACGCCTTCGTCATTATAACTTTAGGTTTATTCATTATTATTTTGAGCCCCACAACCATGTTTGTTTACATTCTCAGGCATTTCTTGCAGGTGTCCTGCAGTACCATTCAACAAGAATATGTCGTCCGCAAACCTCCAATGGGCCAACTAGTCCCCGTTCTTCTTTAATGTTATTTTTTCCCACTCAGCATGCCTCAATACCCCCTTGAGGAATGCTGTCGACATTTTCGGCTATATGGTATCTCTCTGTCTCACTCTTTCTCGATTCGGAAATGTATCTCTTTGCTGGAGAAAGATTATCTCCCATTGGGAACGATTTTCTCAGTAATCAGACGGAACAGATTTCTATGCACAAAACAAAGTTTGTTTTCCGCTTTGTCTATCAACATTTCGTCTAAGGAAAGTTCACGCACAAGTTTAATGCGGCCCTTTCTGAATTTCAAAAATGCGGCCTTGTGATATTTCTTTTCCCGAAGCAACCAAATGAAAATTCAGATGGTTTGGAGTCAAACCAGATTTTTTTTCTAGATTTAGTTCAGTCTTTCAAACCTATAAACGGAAGGGCACACCAACACTTGTTTCATAGCAGTATGTATACAATCTAAAAATTAATTATATTCATTGGTAGATCCTTTCAATAGGTGATAATCGTATCCCTTTTACTGCGCATTTGACGCTGCACTCAATGAACATGCGTGGCGCGTGCTTTAGGACCCGCGGAACGGCGTTTCTAGGCCGTCCATCGAACACAATGTCAATATCTCTTTCCATTTCTTCCGTATAAATGGTTACATTTGCCTCTTGTAGCAGTAGCAATTGCTGTCATTCGGTCTTTCTGCTGTCCACTACTATCTGCATTTCTTCGCCATCATTTCCATTTCATTTTATTTTAACTTTATACCCGGCACAGCACTCGCATAATCGCCCACTATATGAGGATACGAGTGGGGATGGATCACCTGGAAACTTTGCGACAGTCCGTCGGGCCAAAAGGAAGGTGCCAACGTCAGCAGTACAACTTTTACAGAAGCAACTATGACTGAATCTGTAGAAAAGCAGGGACACCTCAGCCCATGACGCCGCTGGATCAATAAGCGTAACCCTTCTCCACGTGCCCTAAGTTCTTTCTTTTCGTTGCTCTCCGTCCACACATCGGCAAAGTAAAACGTTCCAAAAATCAGCTTTCTTTCTCACAAATTAAGAAACATTACAAGGCTGAAAGCGTTTGGAATGGAACTTCGAAAATCAATCTCGACGGGTCCAAATTGTTCAACATCATTCAAGACGAGCACGGAGTGAGTGAGTGACGTTAACGAAGCAGTCGACATAGCCTTACAAGGCGAACTGACCCTTGCTCTGAAAGAGAGCAGCCCTTTCTGGAGACGACACGTGGCAACTTATCATGATTGGCAAAGGCTTTTCTGCTTATTCCACCTAGACATGTAGTTTCTATGTGGCTCTATGATGTTCTCAAATGCCGAATGTGGTGCTCCCAGCCTCCTAAGTTCTGACAAAGCTAAGAGCGCAATTTCATGATTTGTGCACTCCAACATAAAACAGCAGACCTTCTGCGATACCTTAAACGACCGAAACACTTTCGGTCGTTACCTGATACATGTCAATATTGAGGCATCTGAATACGCAACAAAGCCCTTGCAAAGTATTTACGCATTCTTATTGCAATATAGGATGTTTAGTTCGCGGGAATGGTGATGTAAAACGATGAAAAACAAACGAACGAAAAATCTTTCTCATCGCAGCTAAAACTAACTTGGACCCATCAGATCAACTACATTACAAATTCTGCTAACCGTGCCCTCGGCTTCTTGCACAGAAATCTGTCCTCCGCTCCGACTGCAATTAAATTATGTAGACAAATGCTACTTGCCTGTCCAATATGCGCAGTTGTGTAAAAGAGACAGACGAATCTTGGTGTAGTGGTGCAAGACATCGGACCAGCTGGCGAATTGGATGTAGAACTTCCTGCACCCTACCGACCGTGAAAAAAAATTCAGAGCCCTTCCACCCCGTGAAGAGAAAAGCCCAGATGAGCTGGCGCTCTGGTGGGATTTGCTGTTAGGATTTCGCTATAGTAGGGATTGACCATGTTGAATTTGACTATTACAAGTTGATTATTTTACGAATAAAAAGACACCTGCTCAAAGGTCCTGCTGTCATCATTTATTTCGTGACCATTGTATTAATTGCCTTATGATCACTGTCGTAGACAGGCAAGTGATTTCACTCGTGGCCTTTGCAAATGGCGTGGGACGGGAACTAGTGATCTTGCGAGCCTGCCCGAGGTAAATCTCTAAGAATGAGAATTCCTCGGCATGCTCGTCAAGGACCAAGAGGCACGTGCCGGCACATGCATGGAACAGTCGCCTGTTCGGTGGGCTCCGCAAATTTCTCCTTTTTGTCGCCTACATTCAACTCGGACCTCAAACTTTTGGCATCAGCGTCTTCGCGAAGGTCAGCGGCACAACCGGATACCACTCTTATCAATGTGGGCCCATTTCTGAGGAAGCTGTGAGTGATTCAATTCACCGGCTTCCACGACACTAAGCCTAGCGGCGAACATGCTACCGCTAGCACAGGCCGGGGCTCCCCGGCGGTGGCGGCGTCGAAGACCATCACGGGCTACGATCCTGTCTCAATGCAAGTCGTATGCATGGACACCGCCCAACAAGAGGACTGCCAGCCATCCGAGGAAGAATATTTAGACGACATGATTCGCATATGGTGACGCAAACACAGTTCGAAAGCTCCCAAGGGCAACGACGCTCCAGGCCAACAACAGACGGCGGCTGGCTCTGGTCATGCTCCTCAAGGGAGTGTGGCTAGCAAGTCCTCCACGCACAGATCCAGCAAGCCCCAGTGGCGACCGAAGCACGCGCCCCACATTGGGCGCGACGAACTCATCGTGGTACTCAAGCCGAGCACAACGCTGGATTTGAAGGCAACTTTTGCTCCCGGCCAAGTAGGATCCGCAGTGCGCAATCCCCTACGCAAATGCGGTAACGTGAAACTGCCTGTGTGGCCGGTGTGGGAACAAAACGTGATAGTGTGTGGACTCAACTCAGAGCCCTCCACCCGACGACTGCTCGGTGATGTAACGCTTACAGTCGACGGTCGCCAGCTCCCCTTGCCAAAGCCACAGGCGACGTCTGTAAAGCAGTCATCTCCATCGTTCCCAATGATACGTCCGCCTCTCTCAAACCAAAGCTGCGATAGAAAAACGGCGAAATTCTTTCTGTGAAAAGGCTTTTTTTATTCAGTTTATTTTTCATTCCAGAAAAGTAGTACAGGAATAGTATTATACAGACGAGGGTCCCAAAGCTAAAAACCGTAACGGTACCCTCGATGAATAACAACAAACAATAAATTAGATCGCGTAATTAGGCAATATGCAATCCGAGGGATTGGCAATCAATTATGCAGTATATTGGGTTGAGTAATCATTAAAAGTTAAGTGACACATCAGGCAACAAAAAGCAACGCAAAAAAGGATGAAAAAAATTTAAAAAGAAAAAAATAAGAAAATTACATCTAGTTTAATGATTTTAATCGTTGCCTCATCTGCGGGGGCGACGATCTCACCAGCACCTCTTGATGTAACGGCAAATACCGAAAACCGATCAAGCCTGGGACCTCACCAACCACCGACAAACGGAAAGAAGACTTCAAGAAAATTTAAGCAAGCAAGGGAAGCCACAAGACTTCTACCCCAGCGTGGAAGACCTGCACCGGTCAAGAACAACACCGGATCGGGGACCATGCCAAGGACGCAGTTTTTCAGTGCTGAGGACTTTCCAACCCTGCCAAACGCCCAAAACAAGGTGAGCCATTGGGTTAGGGCGGCCTCCAAGCCTCTCTGTTGCCTTTCCTTTTTCCCAAAACACTAACCAAAGTCGCCCTACAGCGACGAAATGTGAAGCTAAGGTGCAAGAGCTAAATTGTTGCGAAGAAAATCCCATAGGTAGAAACGAGGCTAGCTGGGCTCACGGAGTCCGAAACAACAGCTGGGACTTCAGAGCCAATCCAGCAGTCCGAGCCATCAGAGCGGGATGAGAGCACATCGGTCGCGTCTGGGGTGTCTAGCGCTTCCCAATAATCATACTGCACACTTGTACAACGTGTGCCACAGGTGTAACACCGGCTGCAAAACTGGAACGCACAATAGAGGAACTGCCAAAGAAAATTCTAGAAGGAGACAGGGCATCCTTTGCAGTGCTCTTGCAGCAGAAATTTTCTCAGATAATTCTAGCGGTAACTGACTCAGTCATGGACACAGTTTTAGGGTTGGGTCAGCACACTACTCATAGACAGTCGCTACCGCTCACGATCACCGCGATCGGATTCGCGTAGGCGTAAGGTGGTGCCTCGCCCCGCCGTAGGCTCGCAGGAATTCAGTTCGCCCACTACCCCCACGGAACCACTGGTGCCTCCGTTAGAGACACCGTTAATCCTGGGAGGAGGCCATGTGTCTTAAATCTCAATAATATTCAATCATGGCTAACCGACCACAGCGGAAAGCCCGAAGCAAAACTCCAGATGAAAATTTTGTGATCGTTCAATAGAACTATACAGGATTTCGAAAAAATGAAAAAAAAGGTAGCATATCCAATTTTATCTCCAGTCCCTCGGCCCCGCACCAGCTATTTTTGCTCTTCAAGAGCCTGGAGCAGATGCTAAACTTCCAGGGTATAGCTCATTCCAGGGGGCCCTTCGACGTCCATCCTGGTGAACAAGGCGTATACGGCGCTCCAAGTCGATCTAGATCTGGAAACCGAACAGAAATACAGTATGGCAAAGGTCCATCCACTTAGACGTCATGATCCTCCACAATACATGTGCTCAACATTTACAGCCCCCTGCACAAGCCCTGCATAACGTTTAATGAAGTCTCTATCGAGCACTTAAATCGGCCGACAAAGCACCACTCGTGATAGTTGGGGATTTTAACCCCCGGAGCCTTCATTGGGGATGCCACTTCAAGAAGGCCAGGGGACGCAAGTTAGGGGAGTTATTCTCCACGCTTCGACTTACGCTGCTCACAGACCGGGCATGTCCCACGCGTGTGGGAAACTCGGTAACTCGGGACACGTGTCCCGTCCTATCCCTAGATAGAAAGAGTAGAGACGCTACTTGGGAAAATCTGGAGGAGACACTCGATAGCACTCACAGCCTTCTTAGGACCACCCTCTTGGCGAAGGCTGCTAGAAGAAAGTGGGGCCAGGCCAAACTAACCAACTGGCATGAATTTAGGCTGCAAGAAGTTCCACCTGTTCTCCTCACAGCCAGCTATACGGAGTGGGCAAAACAGATCATCGCCTTACAAAACCGGCACGTTAAAACAATTCATACAACCGAAAAGAACCCAGCTGTGGACAACCATCTGATGCATATATGGGAGGCATGCCGGAGCCTTACTAAAAGATGGAAGAAACAGAAACTTAACCGCAAGCTTCGAGCCCACATCAGTGAACTAACTGGACAAGCGGCGGAATGCGCTTTCCAACTTTGCGACGCAAATCGGATAGAGAGATGCAATTTGGCTGAGTGTCAAACGCAATCAAACGGGACATGGCGCTTTTTTGTAGTCTCATTGACCCAACTCAGACGAGAGGGAAAACGCAACGTCAACTCCGAAGAGCTCTACACGGGTACCATGGTACGACGACCCAACTCGCGGATACTGTATGTGACATATATCTCTGCCGCACGGAAGACCCCAATGTACCTGAGTATCAGTACGCAGGCAAACAGAACCCAGACATGGATGTTACCTTTACACTACAAGGCCTTCGGGCAGCTTTAGCTAGGATGCGCCGAGGTACAGCCCCGCGAAGAGACCGTATAACAGTCCAACTATTGGCGAACCTATCGGACTCGGCTTACTTCCAACTGTTAGATTACGTAAATCAACTCTGGGACGGCCGTCCACTCCCCCCAGAATAGAAGACCAGCGTGGTCACGTTTATACCGAAACCAGGAAAAATTGTTAATATTGATAATCTGAGGCCAATTTCGCTCACCTCATCAGCGAAATTGTCATTCTTGTCCTAGATCTCAAGGGGGCATTTGACAACGTCCGGCACAGCAGCATTCTAGCAAACTTAAGCACTACGGATTGTGGTCAGAAAGCCTTGCGTACGTCAAAGATTTCCTCTCCAAGCGTCAAGCATTTCTGAGGATCGAAGATGAGGAGTACGGTCCATATTACATGGGTACAAGGGGTACTCCACAAGGAGCGGTTTTGTCGCCGCTACTCTTTAACATCGCTATGATGCAGCTGCCACAACAACTTAGCTCGGGTAGAGGGCATACAACATGCGCTTTACGCCGATGACATAAAAATGTGGAGCACAGAAGGCAGCCTCGGGGAAATGGAGGACCGCCTTCAAAGCGCTGGCAGCATTGTCGAAAGTTATGCTAATGACTGCGGCCTCCAATGTGTCCCTACAAAATCAGAACTTTTGCGCATTCAACCAAATACTAAAAAGAACTCAAGGTTTTACATCTCTTCAACAGGTGGTTCTATCAGGGAAGTGGAAGAAATCAGAATCCTGGGTCTGCCAATTCACAACAAACTTAGCCCAGAGACTACGCATGGCCTAGCTGAAGCGAACAGGTGAACAGCTCAGATGGATGTCACAACGCGTATCCAACAAGCGCGGCGGGTTACGTGGCAGGGACGCGCTTAGGCTCGCCCATGCCTTTGTGACCAGTAGCATCCTCTTCTCCGCACCCTATCTACGTACGACCAAGCAACACGAGAATAGCATTGACGTCATCATTAGGAAGGCCACAAAACGAGTCGTTGGCCTGCAGGTGGCTACCTCCAACACCAGATTATCGGGGCTTGGAGCGCTCAATTCGTATCAAGAGCTGAAAGAAGCTCATCTCACAAATCAGTACATGAGACTCGCACAGACGTCGTCGGGGCGCCACTTGCTTATACAAATCCAACACAAGTGCACCCCAGAGGAGACGCGCAAACTCCCGGAGTTGTGGCGGCACAGGCTCTGGGTGCATCCACTTCCGCGTAACATGCAAAAACACACTCACGAAGGCAGGAGGGAAGCACGCGCTAAGACCCTGGAAAGAAAATACGGAAATAGTCGCGGTGTGTTCTACGTTGATGTGGCAGGACCGTCGCCTCTAGGGTTCTTCACTGCCGCTGTAATTCACAGAGACCAGCAATTCGATGGGCTCTCCTACCGGGATCCTAACTCCATGCAACCCGAGGCGATTGCCATAGCGCTCGCCGCCTCGGACCCGAAGTCACGGACAATAATCACGGACAATAATCACGGACTCTCGCCGAGCCTGTGAAAGCTATTTAGCGGGCACGGTACCACCCTTGGCCTACAGTATTTTAAAAGTAGTGGTGCGGTACGTAGGCCCCGTACCTAGAGATATTGTGTGGTCTCCAGGGCATCAGGGTTTGAGAGGTAACGAGGCCCCGTGGCGGCTGCCCGAGCGCTTACCCACCGGGCGCCTCACCCATGCTCTCGCGGCTCGGAGATTAGCAAACCACTCCTGCGGCTTAGAGAAATCGTGAAACATTACTGGGATAACCGCCGGCTTTATACAGCCCCTGTAAAGGGTCTGAGAAAGGTCGATGAGCGAATACTGCGGTGCCTGCAGAAGAACACATTTATGTGGCCTGCAGTAGCAAAGCATTTTGACCCTAAAACAGGTGGGAGGTGTCTGCACTGTCGGGAGGTGTCCTACCCTTCCACGCTGTGTGGGCATGCCAGCGCAACCCTGCGTTATCCCCCAATCCTTCCCCTAACAGAGACGCATGGGAGGCAGCCCTACTCAATTGCTCGGGGCTGGAGTCTCAAAGTGCTCTAGTTCGACGGGCGAGAGCGGCAGCCTTGACCAATGTGGTCCCGGAAGAGGGACTGCACCTGTCCGGAGGGCCGCAGGCCCTAACTCTCCTATTCTTATCAGAAATAATGTTTCGCTCCCCCTCCCCCGAATCCGCTCAAAATCGTGCTGAGGGCTTCATTCTATCAGTATACTCTGTCCGTTCCAGCATCTCACCATTGAAACGTCAGCTCCACCTGCCATCATTGGATTCCCGTCGCCACATATCTCGTCTCTGCTTTATCATCGATTCTGTTACTTTCGTGCCAGCAATAACCAGATCATAGTTCCATATCATCGTATCTCTCGCCATTCTCTCCCCAATGCCCTGTATTTACCACGTACCCTGAGCACAACTTTTCAACGTTCATTTTTTATCTTCACTTCACACAAATGGAACAACCTTCCCGCCAACATTGCCACTATTGCCATTACGTGAACTTCAAGAACGCATTGAAAATGCTTATCGTGAATAATCATCTTGTTTTTATTTGTTACCATGCTGGTGATGTGTTTCCCCACCTCTCATATAATACCCCGGCGGGGGCCTTTTGTGGTACTAATAAATAAAAAAATAATAATATTATTTTTTATCAACAGACTATGGGACGCTCCTCTGAAAACCTCAATATGCAATGACGAGCCAGTAAGTAGAACATAAAATATTGGTGTCATAACAAGATTTTCTGAAATCACACAAACGTCCACTTAGAAGTGAATCCACTTCATACTGTGAAACGTAAGCTATTCAAGTTTATTTTCCCTCGTGAATGCTGCTTCGTCTATCTCGTTCCAAAACAAACTTGTGTTTACTCTAACATTGTCATTTGACGATCGCCTTACGTTGACATCTTCATCCAAAGTAAACAACTGTGCTTGGAGGTTTTGTTAGAATACTGGACTAGCCCCATGGCTATCTGACTCGTCAATGGGCTTTGATTGTAAGAATTGCGCAACTTGCCCATTCCAACGTTTACTGCGAGACTTCGACCAAGCATGAGTAGTGCTAGAGATATTCTATGCGAAAGAAAACCTAAAATAACATTTTAGACTTTACTGCTGTTCTTTTAACATTTTATTAAATATTCGCTTATTGCACAACCAACAAAAAATTTGCAAGAGGCAGTTCCAGGCATAATAATAATAGTTTACGTTGGCTAGTTCCGGGTTCACACTAGGAGCTAGCACCCACGATATTGTACGATAATATTTATGAAGTGCGTCGTAACAAAGTGCATTTTGTTATTTTTGTTTCGCGTAATACTTCCTCCCTGTACGTCTGTCAAAAACGTTTGCAAAGACCGGAAAAAAAGAATTTAAATATCCATCTTCCACCTTTTAAATTGAAACCAAGAAACAATGAAGAGTTGCTACTCTGAGTCAGTTATCTGTAGCAGTTCGTTCTCACTTATTTTGTGAAAAGTGTAGGCACAGAGGACCAACAACATCATAGAAAACATAAATCAAGACCGGATAAAAAAATCCCTTTGCGATGTGGGTTGATCTTTATTCTATTAGACCTGAATCCAGACTAACTATAATTAAAACACAACGAAGATCAGGGCGTGCTGAAAACATTACACCAATGCATGAAATGCTCAGCTGTGGCCCCTATTTTGTAAGTGTAGTTCTTTTTAGCCATGCCGCATCTATACCGACTGCTCCACTCCAGCTAAATGCGGACCGAAGCCTGCATTTTTCGCTTTTGTTTGTTTCGCTACGTGGCGCTGCCCGCGGGACTGCTCCGGAGGAATGCACGTGGCAGCCCACCTTACTTTCTCAGCAGGTATTCCGCCTCTTCCGGATACCATTTTATCTTAGATGTTGCGACTTTGTTTTGTTTTCGTACCCGTAACTCAATAAAATTTCAGACTCAAATATCAGTGCAACGTTATATTAGGCGCTTGTGTTCTGCTTCAAATGAGCGGTATCATACATTTCACCCAAAAAAGGACATATCAGAACTGCGGTAAAGTCCTTGTATGTGTGAAACTTTTCACACGAAAGATGTTTATGTCTAGTGTTCCGTCCTTTTTTCTGCGTGTGCAAATTCTCAGGTCACAAACTAGACAAAACATTTTTCCTACTAAGAACACCTGATCCGACTTATCACTTGGACATGTTAATGGAGTAAAATAAATATCCACATTGACCCTTTTTTTTGAGATCAGTAGACTACATTGTAAGAACTTAAAAAAAATTACAGCTGTGCTGCCTGGTTCAGCCATGTCTGCGTCTCTCTTTGTCGGCATGCCAAGCCCTTGGTTCTGCACTTTTAGGTTCCGCAAGACGACGGTCAAGTCCCCAACAAAACGTACCGTTCCTAACTTGACAATTTAGTTTACTCTTGTCCTGGCAATAGGAAGGCTGCGTAGACCCCGGACTCCACCTTTGCTGGTCATCTACCATCACAGCTCAATTGTTTGCATTTATTACATACCTATCCTAAAACGCCTGTAATCTTATGACAGAACGGTCCCTCGCTGCAGGTCCAACTTGACGATCTAATGATTAGATGTACTTGTTGGCATTTTATCCTAATACCCCTAGTGAAACATCTGCATCACGAAAGTTAGTATAACGCTAACTATAAAGCCATCATCGTGTTAGTCTTATGAAATTTAAAACAAATACCGGACCGCATGGCTGTCGGAGCAAAACAACGTGTTAACCACCTCACGGAAACAAACAACCATGTCACTTATAACTAAGTGCAGCCTGTGCGTACACTCGTCCACTCAGTTTGAAGGTAATTGATCCACCAAAGACTTCTATGCTGCTTAAAAGCTAATAACTTACACCATAATCGCAACTGAATGACTGCCGTCAGTTTTAACCCCAACAAAACAGCGCTCAAGACGGGAAAACAAAAATGGAGGACGTTACGCACACATAGCGCTGTTTTTTTTGTTGTCCCGTCATGAGCGTTGCTTTGCATTGGTGATATCAAGCCACGCGTCCGAAGTCTTCCATTGCATCAGTTTAAGTCGGTTACCAGTGTAACATCCTCTGTAAGTAATGCACCTCTATATGCCAGTATTTGGAACAGCCCAGGACGATAGCCGTTTCATAAGCAATTTATTAGCTCAGGAATTCTGTAACAAATTATCGCACTTGTGCGGCCCACATAAGTCCCGGGGTCCGTTTCCCAGGTTGAGGTAGCCGGAGATGGGAGGCATCAGCTCCTTTATTTCGGGAACAAAAATATTGTCAGATATATTACACCAGACGCTATATTTTGTCTACTAGGAAGCAGTTAGAAAGCCTATGTGGGTCCTGAATAGTGGTGTAAACTCAGCAACCATAAGCAAATGTTACAACAGTGGGCATCCATAATAACAATGTAAATTACTGTGGCTTACGTGTTTTCGTAACAGGTGACCTCTGCAGGTGACCTTTGCAGAAAATCACAAAATACCGCCAAGTCGCACAACTGTAAATCAATACTCTATTTCAAGTGCAGCTTATTATTTTGGAGAGTAAGTTTTTTTTTCATCGCTTACAGCCACAATGTCCACGACGCAAGCCCGCCACTGTGCTTGTACCTTCTGCATCTTCGTTTTGGTTACCATAATTTCGCAGCGCATGATCTCATATCTATAAATTATAACGCCAGTTTAAAACTCTGCCAACTGAAGCGGTTCTGCGGCCTGGCCGAATAACATAGCATGACACTTTTCCAGCCTTTTCAATTGAAGTGACCATCTTTCTCAACGCCAGAGTTATTCCGTACGTTCCGTCGTTTACTTGGCCGCGTCAGCCGACACAGGCAATTCATTAATGGTTTAGCTGCAGTCTTACAACTCCTTGTGGTAATTATACACTCAAACCTGCATCCCCTTCTTCAAGGCGTACTCGGCATCACATAACAATTTTGGGATTTTTAGGAGCCAGCAGTAAGTGTACCATTACGCGAAAATACCGCGCCGCCATCGAACTTGCCCATATGGGCTTACAAAAATCGCGGAGGGTGAAAGAGAATAGAAATTCACAGCATTTCTGTTATTTAGGTACGGGATGTAAGCTCGGAGACTACTGCTTGGGAGCTGAACACGTGTCCCCTACACCATGGCCGATCACTGACTTCAGATAAGCGAATGTGGATGGTGGGAAAGCTTTGTGGCTTTCCATTTGA
Organism: Haemaphysalis longicornis; assembly: GCF_048455015.1. Lineage (NCBI taxonomy): Eukaryota > Metazoa > Arthropoda > Arachnida > Ixodida > Ixodidae > Haemaphysalis > Haemaphysalis longicornis. Next base: position 774,745 of record NW_027526213.1, read on the forward strand.
CTCCTGTGTTATTGATATGCACTCACGCCCACACAATTGACTCGAGCATACTAATTACAAAAAAACTGCACAGTGCGTGCCTGTTCTTGCGCTTGTGCTTTATTGAACAAGGTCATCGTAGGCCAAAGGATGTCATGCCTATGTTGCATGATGTTACACTGTTTTTAATGTGAGCAACAGCAGGCTCTACAGTTCTGGGACAATCTACTGTGCTGGGACAATCGCCGTGCTCTGAAAGGACGTACTATCTTCATCGCATCATCTTCATCATCTCGGATTTTTGCTTCATCATCCCCGCTTCCTGACGGGTTCTTTGTGGATCCTCGGCTTTCGGAATAAACCGTTCTCCTTCACGAGTCCTCGACTCTCTCAAGTGGTGGAGCATGCTTTCGATCCTGCCATCTGCCTCTCCCGATCGCACCGCTGGAGCTTCGATCAGGTTGGAAATTACCAACTAGCCCCATGTAGCGCGAGAGCAGCAATGATGCCAGCAAGGCTGCAGTTCCCGTCCAGCCCACCTTTACTGCCCCCATCCCCTAACACGAACCGCCCTTTTTCGCCGGCCTTCGTGGCGAAGCAGTCGAGGAATGGCTTCATCAGTTTTAGCGAGTGAGCGCGTTCAACCGGTGGGACGACGCATTCGAAATGAGGAATGTTTGCTGCTCCATCAATCAAGTGGCGCAGACGTGGTTCCTTAACCAGGACGGTTTCTCTAATTGGGCGAGCGTGAAAGATGAGTTACGTAAGATCTTCGGAATGTCCTCTGATCGTTCAGATGCAGCGAAAAAGAAACTTGATGCGCATGTGCAACGCCCGGAGGAGACCAACGCTTCATACATTGAAGATGTCCTCGCGCTATGCCTCCGGTTCGACGAGGACATGCCTGAAACAGAGAAGGTACGTCACATGCTGAAAGGAATCGCTTATTTTGCCTTTATTGCTATGCCGATTCAGAATCCCACTACCATTGCCGATGTGAGAACGATCTGTCATCGCCTCCACTATGTCCAGTCCACCCGCAATCAACCCGACACCTTGCCTTCCTGCTCCTCTGACAATTCCGAGCTTTGTACTCTTATTCGCGAAATCATCCATGAAGAGTTGCATCAGCGTGACATACCCTGCGCTCAGAACAACCCCTATCGCGCCACAGGACTGCGTGACATGATCAGAGAGGAGCTGGTGTCCATCACAACTCTTCCTCAGCGATGTCATATTGCTCCTTTTCACATGTCGACTAACTCCGAGGCCGTGTCCCGATCACCTGTGCCCATGGAGCAGATCGTATCACCGCCATCGCACGGCCACTTGACCGCCCCTTCTTCGCCTCCGGCAGCACCGCCTTTCCATTCAACTTGGCCAGCTTCGTGTCCCGTTAGCGACCGGCCCGTCTACTACTACTGCTACTACTCTGGCATTCGCAGGCACATTTCTCGCTTTTGCCGTCGACGACAGCTGGACGAGCGCCGCGGCTACGCCCTATACGATCGAGATAACCGCTTCAACTGCGTCCCTCGCCAGCCTGTGTAGTGACGAGGGGCGTACTTGAAGCGGTCTACGCCCCCATTGATTCTGATGTCCAGTCCCGTGGTCCACACTCTCCCAGACGCCGTTCACATTCGCCTCTCCGCAGGTCTTCGTCCCCTATCCGACCCGCACCACAGGTTTTCGACCGACAACTGGGAAACTGAAAGCAGCTGTTTTCTGGGGGAAAATTGCATCACAGCAAAACTTTCAAAGACCCCCTGAGTCACCATCGAGCATATTAACGGTGTTTATTGAAGTCGTTTGGGTTGGAACTTTAGTGGACATAGGGTCTAGCATTTTGATCATTCACGCAGAATTGTGCTCTCGGATACGCAAGGTCACAACGCCAGATGACGGTGCTGCTCTGCGTGGCGCCAACGTTGAAAGTATTCAACCCTCTGGACTATGCACTGCGCGTATTTTTGTTGATGGCATTCGTCATCACATACAGTTCGCAGTATTGTCCCCATGCGCACATCAAGTCATCTTGGGTTGGGATTTTCTGTCATCAGCATCGGCAATCATCACCTGTCATCAACCCACCATTCACATCACTGCCCCCTTATTTGCCCGTTTGTCGGAAAGAGGAACGCATCGTGTGCTTGCAATAACTGTTTGTTTGCTCTCTCCAGGCGAAGAAACAGTTTCCTCCGTATCGCCTGACAGAGTCACCGACGGCGACGATTTCATTGCACCAGCTGGCAATTTCAATCTCAAAGGAGTGGTCATACCTACCTGTCTCGTCCGTTTTTCATCTGGGTCGGCTTTTGTTACCGCGGTGAATACATCTGCAGAAGCAATTTTAGTGCCGCAAGGCGCCACCATGGCTTCGGGTTTCGGCAGTGAAGAAGCCTGTGTTCTTCCGCTGTAAACCGTTTCGACAGATGAACACGTTTCACGATCACCCGCTCCAGCTTTGGCTTTTGACACCGCCGTAAGGTCCGACCTTCCGCAAGAGAAGAGGCAAGCACCAGTGCTTCTGCTGACCAAACACCAGGGCTCTTTTGACGCGTACTATTCTGTCCTAGGGAACACATCTGCAGCGGTACAGCGCATCAGCACAGATGTATCTTGTGACGTTCGTCGCTGTCCATACCGTGTGTCTTCGTCTGAGCGGAAAATATTACAGGACAACGTCGACCACATGCTCATGAGAAATATTGTTCGCCATTCATCGAGGCCCTGGTCTTCTCCTGTCGTTTATGTGCAGAAAAAAGACGGTTCTGTACGATTTTGCGTGGACTATACGGCACTGCACAAAATAACGCGCAAGGACGTCTATCCAATGTCAATGAGAGCTCGCTTCTGGGCTAGTTGGTACATTATTTGTTGCAAAAACACTGCGCTAAATTGAAATTACGAAGACGAAGGACGGCCGAACACACGATGCACACTTACGAAAGCGCAACGCACCGCACACTTACGAATTGCGCTTTCGTAAGTGTGCATCGTGTGTTCCGCCGTCCTTCGGCTTCGTAATTTCAATTTAGCGCAGTGTTTTTGCAAGAGCTATCCAACGTCTCGCATTGATGATGCCCTAGATGCTTTTCAAGGCGCTAAATACTTCTCGAGCCTGGACCTCCGCTCTGGGTACCGGCAGGTTCCCATGCGCCAGGCAGCCGAAGAAAGAACAGCATTCGCCACACCCGATGGTCTTTACGAATTCAACGTGATGCCATGCCGCCTGTGTAATGTTCCAGCCATATTCGAGAGGATAATTGATAGAGCTCTTCGTGGCCTTCAATCTAGAACCTCCCTCTGTTACTCCGACGATATAGTCGTTTTGTCCTCGACTTTTGACGACCATCTAAAGCGCTTGGATGAAATCCTAACCTGTCTTACTAACGCCAGACTTCAACTAAACACAAAAATTGCCGATTCACGAGCAAGTCCACCAAGGTGCTCGGGCATGTTGTGAGCAAATACGGAATTCGCCTGATTCGTACAAAATTAATGCGGTACGCAATTTTTCCTGCCCAGCAACCCAAAAAGTCCTCCGCAGCTTCCTTGGTTTAGCATCCTGTTTCCGGCGTTTTATTCGTAAGTTTGCGGTCTTTTCCTTCACCCCTCTACAAACGTCTTGCATCCGCTGCCCCATTTGTGTGGTCTGAGTTTGCGAAGCTGCCTTTCAAATGCTCAAGCATGCCCTAACGTCTGCGCCGGTGCTGCATAATTTTGACGAAACGGCAGCCACTGTCCTACACACACACACGCCAGTTGACATGGTCTTGGTGCCGTATTGTAACAACGCAACGCCTCCTCTGTGGTGACCGCTGTGGCTTACGCAAGTCGCGCGCAGACACCTGCCGAACGAAACTATTCAATCACTGAACAGAACTGTCTTACAGTTGTCTGGGACGTACAGAAATTTCCTCCATACTTGCACGGACGGCATTTCACGGTGGTCACTGACCACCATCATGCTCTCTGTCGGCTTTTGTCACTCAAAAACCTAAATGTACGGCTTGGTCACTGGATTTTGAGGTTACAGGAATGCGAATTTACTGTGACGTACAAGTCTGACAAGAAGCACATGGATGCGAACGCCCTGTCCCGCAGCCCTGTGTCTCCAGAATGATTCGCCATCCAATGCGGCACAAGTAGTCTTACCAATAGAACCTTTGCGAGATAAACTTCGACCGCATCGAAGATCTACCGTCCGTTCAACATGCAGACCGGTACTGCAGAAACCTAATTGATCAACTTCGCGGTTCGACTAAGCCACTTGACAAGAGCTTGCGCCGCCAACTCTACCGGTGACAAGTGGGTGGCCGTCGTTCCGCGATCTCTACAGCAGCATATTCTGAGGGTTTTTCTTGGCGACAATACTGCCAGACATTTAGATTTCTACAAGACCTACCACCGCGTGAAAAGTCGTTTCTTTTGACCTCGCCTTTCACCAGTGTCTCGCCAAATACGTCGCCTCGTGCGCGCCCTGCCTGCACTATAAACGGCCAACGCCACCTCCTGTTGAAATGCTACAACCGCTACCTTGTCCGTCAGCACCGCTCGAAGTGGTCGGCATAAACCTCTATGGTCCTTGGCCCAATTCCACAGATTGGGTTTTAACCCAATTGGGTTTTAACCGCCGTTGGTCATCTAACCAGCTATACCGAAACCGCCCTTCTTCGGACTGGTTGCGCTGCAGAAGTCGCCTAGTTCTCTTTGCGCTCCATATTTTTGCGTCACGGACCTCACCGAGTTCTTCTGAGCGACTGCGGAAAAACATTTCTGACGGCTACTCTTGCGGACGTTCTTCGGGCTACCGACACCGCCCACAAAACTACGTCCAGTTAACACCCTGAAACGAATGGTTTGACTGAACATTTTCAAGGAACACTATCCGACATGCTCTTTTTGTAGTACATCCGACCGGATCAGAGCACTTGGGACACAGTTCTTCCGTTTGTAACATACGCATATAATTCCGCAGTTCAGCGTACCACTGGTTTTCGCCCTTTTTTTTGTCTATAGCCGTCCGACTCCCTCCGTTCTGGACGCATCTTTCTTGTTGGCACCTGTTGACTGCACGCCCAGTGTTCCTGAACAATTCGCTTCCCGTGTGGCTTACTGCTGCCGTCTCGACCGTATGAACACAGAAGCCAGGAAAAATGCGCGTAAGTCTCGGTATGACGAATCTGATCGCGACGTCATGTTTCACCCAGAGGACGCGGTCTTGTTATGGTCTCCTGTGCGTCAGCCTGGCCTCTCAGAAAAGTGACTTTCTCGGTACATCAGGCCCTATACAGTGCTCGAGCAAACGTCTGCTGTAAGTTATCGCGTGGCTCCTAACAGTGCCATTACCCATCGTCGCTGCCGTGGAACGGAAATCGTCCACGTTTTGCGGCTTAAGCCTCATGTTCAGCGGTCCGACACGACCTCGACAGCGGCCGGGGGACCGCTTTCGAAGAGGGGGAAATAGGTGTGAGCACCAGCAGAATCTAACCTGACGTTCAGCAACGGTGGACGAGCCTTACTGCGCCTGTGCGAAATAGACATCAAAAAACCAAAAAGGGACCTCTTCTTTTTGCCGGATGTGACGTCATGGTTAAAAAAATGGCAGCTCTTGTGCAGTTACATAGAGGAAAGAAACAGTTGTGCGGTTACCTCGCGGCGCTCTTCTCGACACGATTTTGTGTGTAGTTGCAGCGGTGTATAGGTGTTTGACTTGCGATTGTGATGAGGGCGCTCTCGAAGAACTTCTGGAGAGCACTTACGGTGGTGTGCAGCGTGGGATCGGGACGCTCAGTGTGTGCGACTGCCTAATTTTCGCGTAGTACGTTGCGACGGTGACCACGGCCACTCTGCATTCCTTCTTCCACCTTGATTGGCGACAGTGATGAGTGCGTTCCCGACTAACTTCTACGCTGTGTTTTATTAGAGTGCCGTGTTGAGGCCGCTGGGCGTTTCGTCGCCTACGTGCCGTGGCGAGAGGCAGCAACGCCGGTCACACGAGGGCAGTGGGACGGTGCATGACCACTACCATCGTAACCAAGCTGGCCACTGCCAACGATTCTACGCGCATAACTTACTTTGCACCTGACTGATACGTAGACCACAGGGCTGTGTTTTTGTCCCAATATAACGGTGTTAACCTGAACGACGTACGGTATAATTGTGTGTTCGGAGTCGTGAGGCAGGTAGGTAGTGTTCACCATTGCGAAGGTGTAGTAACTACCACGCTCAATAATCTTCCTGCTAATCACTTAATTGGTCGGAAACCTTAAAGAGGCACTGACACAAAAATTTTTGCATCTTGTTTTTTTTTTGACAGAAGTAGCTAGTTACCGACTTATCGCCTGTAGAAGCCTCATGTGCTTCAGCGTGCGACGGTTGTTTAACTAGAGGCATTTTCAATGCGGCGAGTCACAGTTTCGATTTCAGCGGGTGCCGCGAAACGATGGATTTTCTGTGAACAAAGCTGGTCACGTGAGCGTCGGGGGGATATCACAGAGCAGAGCTGCCGTAGCACTGTCGCATCCGCGTCGCCGCCAGTTTCTGCGAATGCCACCACGTACTCATCTCGTGAGCCGCTTAATAAAAAAACGTATGTGGACGCGTGACGCAGGCGCTGCGAGTGAAAATGCTGTCGCGGCTAGAGAACGAAGTGTGACGCTCGAGACAGTGGGTGACAAGACGCACGCTGGGAGCAGCCGGCTGGTCGGCCTACAGGTCAGCCTAGAGATGCGTTCGCTTAGCACTGCGGCGGATATTTGCTTGTCGCTGTCGTAAGCCGTGCAGATGACAATTTTAATGCAACCCGCCATTGCATCATTAACTACTTTCTCATATAAACGGCCATGGTTAGGACTTGGGCCAAATTTCGTGCAGCGGTAACAAGCTATCACTCGAGCTACCTGCACCACTTCGCGCCCGTGGCTGCCGCCTGCACAGCGACCGCGCGGCTTGCTCAGTGGGCTTTTCGTGTCTCCGGCGCATTTTCGCGTCCAATGTAAATAAAAAGTAAAAAAAAATCGAGTGCCTGGAATCACTGTAGAACTTTGGTCACGGCCAGCTGCAGCTGACGAAATCACGGCGCCTCCGCCGCCAACGATCGAGTCGTCCGTTCTCGAGAGCAGAAGCTCCGCCCTCCGATTAGAGCGGTGAGCCAGCGAAAAACGCCAGCACTACAGAAGCGGCAAACACAAACTCATCACGTGTTTGGATGTTGTTTATTTACAAAGTATCCATGGGATGTCGATTGCGCGCGGTCCTCTGCTGGCTGCTTGGTTGCGTTTCGCACACTTTAAAATTCATTTTTAAATATGTTCTATGCTGTATTCGCCGCTGATAATTTGCAGGTAATGTTTGTGTGTTCACACCAATATATCTCCGAAGTTATCTCGCCTTCACAATTTTGTGTCAGTACCCCTTTAAGCCAACTGATAATAGGACATGAAGCTCGGGGGGAGGTAGGGCTGCGCACAGGACAAAGGTTTTTGTTGTTGTTGTTGTTGTCACCAGCTGTAAGGACCAAGCCTTAATAATACACATCCAGGCCTCAAATATTGAATGAGAAAATGTTAACTAGTTGCGCTTAGCCCTGGTTCCAACCATTTTTTAAATGCAGAGCATTTCTAGTTGCGCCTAGCCCTGGTGCCAAAAATTTTTAAATGCAGAGCATTTTTTTAACTCACGATGTCACCCAGCGTTGTCGGCGTTGGCGTGCCTCGGCGTCCGCAACAGGCGTTCCAGTTGCGCCCTCTCCCCCACTCCGACTCTCCCGCATCACGCTACCCTCCTCGCTGTCAACAACAGGTCCGCACCCCTCTCCCTACACTATATAAAAAAATAATACTTACCGGCGCCTGGTTTCGATCCCATGACCCTGCGGGCGGAACGCAAGGTACATGGTGCTCTACCCACTGCGCCACAAAGCCGACACAGAATGGAACGCTACGAACGCGCCTTATATCCTTGACTCATTCAAACTGCGTCAAGAAGCTGCTGATATGACGCATTCACTGCCTGTGGGCGGAACGCCAGGTACATGGTGCTCTTCCCACTGCGCCACAAAACCGACACAGAATGAAAGGCTACGAACGCGCCTTATATCCTTGACTCATTCAAACTACGTCAAGAAGCTGCTGATACTACGCATTCACTACCACCAACTCCCCAAACTCTAAACGTTAACTTAATACACCCACACCCTATGCGACGCATTTACTCGAGTCCCCCTCGCGGGGAGATAGGCCCTTTTTTATGTGGGCCCTCTCAGGTTACCGTTCCTAAAATTATCCCTTCTGGGGCACGTTCAAGCTGGTATAATGCCATGCATTCAACAGATGCTGAACAGTTCACCCAATATGTCCTTGATGGGTGCTGTCACATGCCGCAGTTCGCAATTTTAGGGAGAGATCTTATGACGTTCAATGCTTTCAAGTTCATTTATTCGGTATTTAGCATGACTAAGGACTTGTCTGCAGCAATCTTACCGCAAATAAGTTATTGCTTGTCAAACAGCACAAAAGTACGCCGACAACTTAAAACTGAAATTATTCAAAGGTGAGGTTTTGCTTGTCATTTGTCTCTCTCCAGTACTGATGGCAATTGAGACTGGGTGTTTTATGTCGGTAAAACGATAACTGACCTTTGTGTATGTATATTTAGAGGTGTGTGATTATCAACTTTTCGTCTGGGAATTGAATACAAGAAATTAAACTTGGCTGTGAATTGAACAAAATATTTTTAAATATGAACAGTAAAAGCCGGCTGCGGATTGAATATTTTCTTAGCAACACTATCTTTGCTTTGGTGTTTTTATACTGTATTATAAAACATACCTACATAAAAAAAGACAGCTTCTACTGTACTGGACACATGTCTCTTCAGGTACTTGTGCTTGGCAGGCAAAAAATTTAATTCCAGAGAGAAAATAAAAAAATAGACGTTCAAAGCAGTGCCACAAGAATTTTGCATACATTGCCATGGAGAAGTATGGGTTCCTCAAAATATCGTGAACACAGTAAGCATATTAAGTATATTTAATATGATTCGCAGCAGTCCCCACCCCCCGCAATCATTGAAAGGAGGCTTGGCATGCTAGTTGCCGGTGAGACCTCACCAACAATCCAGAATGACGCTTGATTTCTCACTCGTGCCACTGTATTTATAGGAAACCCATTTTATGTCATAAATTTTGCCTCGCAGTGTTGCTCTTGAAACAACCTACATCACAGTTACCGAACACTTGTTTGGCTCCAGGCTTCTACATCGGGCTTTTGGCACGGCTTCGGTGTCATGCACAAACCCCAACCTGTACCCGGCCAACGTATCCAAAAAAAGAGGCAAGGCAGATTGAAACGAATAAATGCAGAGAAAAAATGGAAGCTTAAACGTTGTTACAGATGTACAGGGCTCAGAAATTGAACATCAGAAAGGAAAATTTCTACAATAATTGCAAGGCCAGAGCTTTGCTTTTTGAGGCTAGAGCCGGTTGCTTGCGAACTAAGAGCTTTGTGGACAAGCATGCACAAAATGATGAGTATGCGTGGTCAGCGGGAAACAAACAGAAACTATGCGGAACATAGTGTTAGAATGCAAGGGTACCCATCCAAATCTACATGAGGGAAATATTCGGCTTCCAGAAGCCCTAGGATTTAAGAGTAGCACAGAGGAAGTTCAGTTCAAGGCTGTCGAGGCGACGAAAAGAATATTAGAATCCCGGTGGACGAAAAGCAGAGAGGGGAATATTGCCTAGGACAGACGACCTGTAACCGGAAAAAAAGTATTTTTGCCTAATAAGCTTTTTGTACCGGCCCTAAGCAGCACTAGTAATTTATCAAGAGTATAAAACATAGGTATATTAGTCCTTTTAGGATTAGATGACATGTCATCACTCCGCTAAAGAGGGAAACCTATAGCAATCATCATCCTCATGACCATGTATTGAAGCTTGAAAGTTTGCAAGTCTGGAGGAAGAGCAAACATTCGTTGTTCTACTATTTGTAAATTTCAAGTATTCGAAACCGAGCCGCAAATCGAATATCAAAAACTATTCGCAAAGTATTCTAAGTTGCGAACGTTCACACTCCTTCAAATATATTGCCTGGTCACTTCAGTTTAAGTGTATAAGTTAATACAAATAATTTTATGAATGAAAGAAAAATTAGGTAAGGTGTTTATCATGCAAGTTTGATGCATTTATTTGAAATCATTGATAAGCCTTGGTTGCAGTAGAATGAAAGGTTAATCTCTCTGTCTTCCCAGTACTATCTCCTTCCTTCCTTTACAGGGTGGGCATTCATAGGGGCACGTATTGGGTAATATGCTATGTTGTGTTGTAGTATGTGCGGGTTTGTAGGTATCTGTACAACGGCTTTGAACCTAGAGGTCGGTGAGGGAATCTGGCGGGTCTTTTCTGCTTTCTACGAGTCCCTGGCTAGTAAATTTGATGGCAGCAGTGCGTTCATTCCCTTGTAGTTTATTAAGGCGTGATGTCCAGATGAGGTAGATGATCGCTAGCTTTTGTATGCGTCGTAGTGTATTTGAGGTGGGATGAATCGTTCTTGATAGAAGTGACAAGGTTACTGGGAAGCATTGTAGAATGCGTAATGGCTATGCTTCCGTCGGTTATTCACAAAGTTGTGGAAGGGGTAGTGGTGAGTGTGGCGGGCATCAAGGGTTCCTTATGGGGGAATAATGGCAGACGTCCCAGGGTTTTGTCCTTAAATATGCATCAAAACAGTGAACTGAATGAAGGTGGCTACGCAGGCTCGTTGCGACTTCATCGCGGAACTTTTGGTCAAATATTCGGCATGACTCATGGAAAGGATAGCGACAGGAAAGAGCTTCATCAACGAAGCTTCACTTCCCTCTGAGAGTGATTCAAAAGTAAACAAAACACTCATGTGACTCTGCTTTAACACCACAAGAGAGAGCAATTCCAGCTGCTGCCCACTTCACACTAATCATTCAGTAATTTACAGTGCATCTGTCTTCCATCTTTGTCACATAGGCCTCAATGATTTCTCGTTCCTGTTTTGTGCCATACAACTTCAGCACTCTCGTCGTATCAAACTCTGGCATGCAGCCACCTGGCGTGCATTGAGTCTTAGAGTGGAGCACTAAATCGGTTTGTTCCAGTCGTCAGCAATGCAGCACGCTCCCACCACCGCCTGTTAGCCCAGTGCCTTGTCTTCCCTGTGTACCATCAAGATGCATTGAAATACGAACACCAAAGCACGATACTTTTAGTACATGCTGTGCTATATGGTGATGGCCTGTGTAGCCAGAGTATGAACAAGTTACAAGCATTAGTGTGCAACGTTTCTATGTAATTAGCATTTGAGAAAGTCCATTTGGCCCACTCCCGCATTTGGTGGGGGTGCCGCTACGGTTGTCAAACTTTGTCGCTGTGTAGGATCCAGCAGAACACGACGAAGGGTGATAGCAGCAGCACAAACGGGCACCAAATATGGTGGTGGGTGAAATCAATATTTTTATTGTCCAAATGGTGCCATATCAACACCCACGTGCAAAATGGTCTAACTGGGAGTGCACAATGCCTTAGATAAACTGCACGAAGCTTATCATCACTCTCAAACCTTCGGCCTCAACCACCTACCATACGAGATGCCCTTGAACTCCTCGAATATCCAGTAGCGCCCCAAGAACAGCATAAAAGTGTGACCCTCCACATCCGCAACACATTTGAGCAGCTCCCATACTGCGATATACTTATCAATACGCTTGTCAGGAAAGCAACCTCCTGAAAACCAACGAAACTGGCCTGGATAATTACAAACCTTTCATTCCTGGTCGCCACGAGCCCTCTGCATTGATTTAACAAGAATATGCAGCAGGACCATGACCTCCTGAATATAATGTTCCGGAGCTTATGACAGCACGCAGCCATTACAAGACACAGGGTTTGAGAAACCAAAGCGACACTCAGAATCGCCTTTGTAGGTCAATAGTCTTGTCTTGTTATTTCTTAGTCAACGACCGCGTGGCGCTAGACAAGAGTTTCGTGCTAACGATCATTCGCGGCTGGCCACGATAGCCGCGCCGTTTGAAGTTTAAGGCATACGCGCACTCGCACGTCGGAGACGAAAGGCACAGCGGTGTCAACACGGCGCCCTATTAAAACGCACAGCACAAGCTTGTCGTGAGCGCACTCATCACTCTCGCCAATCGAGGCGGCACAACTGACGCAGAACACCCGTTTTCACCGTCGTAACAAACTACGCGCAAATTAGGCGGCCGCACACACTCAGCGCCCCAATCACACGCTGCACACCACCGTGAGTGCTCTCCAGAAGTTCTTCTTCGAGCGCCCTTATCTATCGCAAGCCGAACACCTATCCACCGCTTCAACGGCAGACAAAAAGCATGGCGAGAAGAGCACAGCGAGGCAGCCGCACAAGAGCTGCCATTTTTCTTAAACCATGACGTCACATCCGGCAGAAAAAAACACGGTCACTGGCTGTTTTTCAATGTCTGGTTGGCGCATGCGCAGTGGGGCTCGTCCACCGTTCCTGAACGTCAGGTCAGGACCTACAGTCCTGGAACAATCTACTGTGCTGGGATAATCGCCGTGCTCCCACAGGACGCACTATCGTCATCGCTTCATCTTCATCATCTCGGCTTCTCGCTTCATCATCACCGCTTCCTGACGGGGTCGTCCTGGGTCCCTGACTGTTCACGGGGTCGTCCTGGGTCCTCGACTTTCATTCACGAGTCCTCGACTCTCTCAAAAACAATAAAATACATATGGGGTAAGTTGGGGGCCCCTTAATGGTAATGTGTAGGTGCAGAGGGATCGCAATGTAAAAGTCAAAATGTCAGCAATTGACGAGCTACAATAAAGATCCTAACGGACGCCGCAAGCCTGAAAGCGCGCCTCCAGCCGTAGCAAGGACAACGAGGTCCTTGCAAAGGTTAACGCATGTACATCGGGGCTGCAGAACTACCCTCGTTGTCGATTCTGTTTGTGGCTGCTTACGGTAAGAATCTAGTACAAAAGTTCAACGTCTCCAACGTACGATAAAAGTTATTCTGCTAAAACGATTTCTTTCTCTGCGAAAAACAAAGAAGCGTACACTACAATTTCTTCGGCAGAAAGCTCTGTGAAGTGCATTTGTCGAGCAGGGTACGATTTAAAATCGATTAACATACCCAGCACCCAGGGCCGTACACCGCTTTTGTACATACTAGTGATTGCGTAACCTCTAAGTCGTATGAATATACCTTACTTGCTCACCCTATTCTGAACCTGCAAATAGCCACTTCAGGAAATCGTTTCTGAACCTGCAAATAACCACTTCAGGAAATCGTTTTAGTATGCGGAGTTAATTGTCTATTTCTCGGTCCTATGTTTCCTTCCAGCATTTCCGCATTGTTTTATAGTTGCAGAGGCAAGCCCCGGCGGGGGACCCGCTGTACCTCCCGGCTTGTGCGACGTGTGCCACAGCGAGGTTCTCGTCTATTGTTTCGTCCAAAGATCTACTAATGTTCAGAAATCCAGCTAAAATTGATAATTTGCGTTAATATTATGACAATATACTTTAATTAGGATAATTAACAACAATGTTTTAAGGCAACGCTTTATAAATCTACCAGCCAACGGTTCTTTCGTCGCGTGCGGGACAAGAAACACCAAACGCGGCTGGGGAGTTGGAGGGCGCTTTTCACTCAGGAAGCACAGTGTATATGCCACGGAAATGCGGAGCTATTACCCAGCGTTCCCCGTGCTCACCCCCTCAGGCACATGGCGGGACCCTTCCATCGGCTTTGTCGCCTGCTTTAGCGACGGAGTTGGGCCTGTTTTGGCGCAGCTTCACGTCCATTGCGCGCTTACTTCGTACGGCTTGATTAACTTGTTCGACACCACCTTCTGGGTAACGCGGGCCTGAGGGATATAAGTAATCGTACGGCAAGGGCATGTTAGTGATTTGATTTCAGGGCAGGAAAACAAAATGTAGAGACCACTTTCAGACATCTGGCCGCCAGAGAAGTGGCACCTTTTGCACACTGCTTGTAACGAATTGGACTGCGTTTTCTAAATTGCTAAATTTGGGTTGTGTTTTAACAAGTATTACAAAAGGGGGATAGAGCAAGTTGTTCTGATAAACAGCGATTATAAAAGTTCCGTCAGCTTTCTCGCAATTCTTAAACTTACGAAACTCTTTAGTTTAAATCTGTATAAATAAGATTCACTAAGCTTACATGCCGAATAATTCCGGTGTCGACGCTTGTGTCGCGTGGGGGTGTAGTTCCACGCTAGCACGGCAGAATGGCTAGGTTCCGCTGCCTCAGCCTTCGAAACACGCTCCTGTCCGTTTTCTTTCTTCCGACGCGCGGCCGGGCTACAGCGGCGGCGTCCGCCGCTCGAACGCGGCAGTGGCCGACGCTGCTGCGTTTGAGAATGCGCCCCCGCGAATCCCAGGTAACGGCTGCCAGAATCTCTGGTTTCACTCTTTCTAGACCCACGTGTGCGAATTAAACTGGCGTCGCATGTGAAATTGTTATGGTGCTCGTTCACAGCTTTTTTTTTTTTTTCAACCGCCTTCAGAGCGTGGATTGGAGCAAATTTTTTGCTAATTTATTGCCTCAGCTTTGTAATGCTCCTGGTGTGACAGTAGCCGCATGTTTGCTCTGGAGTGCTTACGATATTGTTTGCTTTTAGCCGAATGTCTCTCATTATTATCTTTTCCGGAATGCGGTCATAGTATTCTACCGAATGTATAAGTGTCCTGTGAGTGATGTACAATTTGTACTTTAGGTTCTTTGTTCCGTGCGGGCGAATTTAACGCCACTGTATTTTTTTATATTATGTCTGAAGTGCATGTTTGTTACAGTTTTTCTTGGCTTTCTGTATTGTAGTTATGCAAACGTACAGTTTATTTCAAATTTACATCTACTGCACACGCTAGACTTGTTATGTGGAGGCGTAAATTGGGCCACCTCACCTAATAGACTGCCGGCCGCTTGTTTTTCGTTGATGCTTAGCTCAGCTTTGTGGTGTTATTTCCATTTTACATCAGCCGCACTGACGCCTTTTACGAAGTGTGCAAGGAGCAGCCGTCGGAAGGCTTTTCACTTTTTTTTTTCGTTTTTCAGGATGTATAGATATGTGTGTACTCACACAGCCACTGAGCATGGCCTTGGCGGATTCTGTTGGCATGCGTTTCTTGAAGCCGGTGGCGGAATTTATGTTGAATGGGCAAGCTTATTTCGGGGTTCCCGAACTAAGCCCTTGCACTGTCTTTGAGAGACAACTACACGGTACGAAATAATTTGTCCAAAGTACAACTGCTGGTAGGACGCGACGCGTTCAAACTGATCAATCAAGAATTGTATGTCCTCGATCACATCACCGTTGCAGGCAGTAGGATAACGAGGCTCCCGGAATTTTACGTGGGAAGTGAATGCTTGCGCCATTACTTCTGGTTCCACTGATTTCCGTTTTGTGCTATGTAAGGAAGATCACAATACACAGAAGAGAGGCCCAAGTACACGGTACGAAATTATTTCCCCAATGTACAACTGATTGAACGATGGGACGCGTACAAATTTTTCAATCAATGCCTTCACGTCATCGAACACATGAGCGTGACAGGCGGCTCAAAAGACCAGTCTAAGGGTTGGTAACATCCCAAAAGCCTCATGGTACTACCCACAGCGTGTAGGACAAGACTCATCAGGAATCAAACTAATCGTGGGTAATCGAACTAATATATCGAACTAATCGTGGCGCATATCGGAATTCGCTATAACCTGGTTTTACTGCATGATGCAAGAGTGTAACTGAATAAAGTGAGAGCAAACAAGGAAAGGGGTCGCCCACTGAGTTCGCCCGAACACTTTGTTTTACTGCCACTACTTTTGGAATCACAAAAAACATTTTACACTTCTGATGCTCGCTGCATTTTTTCACTGAGCCACGCAATGAAACGGCACGCTAACACTGCAACATTTACAGGAATCCCTCATTATAACGAAATCGCTTTGCTCAAAATACATCTTTATTCAAAATTTATCCCGGTCCCAACCCAAACGCATGCGTTTTAGGCCGCATTACTCGAAGTGCACGAAGAGCTTAACCCGCTTAGAGCGAAGTGGCGATCAGGGGCACGGGCGAGTGGCGGCGACCCGGCGCTGACCCAGCGGCGAGTCAGGCTGCCCACATCGCGGGTCAACGCAAGCTGGTCTTCCCTGGCGATGTTCTCTAGCCGGTCATGCTCGATTCGCGCCATGCGACATCAGGCAAAGGGTCCGAATGCCTGGTAGGATCATTCAAATTTCTTCCTAGACATCAGTCAACGGCGTGAACGCAACGCTGCGCGAACACCGACACTTGAACCGTAGAATTACTAGTGTCGCCGACAATGGGGTGCCGAAAAACTCTTTTGCAAACTGCCCTGCTGCACACCTAGGGAAAAAATTTCCCAGAGATCATACAAAGCCCCTAGTGCAAAACAGGTCAGTTTTCAAGATTGCTCTGCCTACCCAGAATGAGCGGGCAATCGTTTTTTGAGCGCGACAAACACCACCTCAGACTCATGCCAAGGCATTTGCGGCGCAAACTAACGTGGCGTCCCGTCACGCCCACACGCCTCCCTGTGAATTGGCCACAGTCACTTACACTTTTATGGGCGGTGACCATGCACTCATGCAATGCTTGGAGCAGGGGTTGCCCGTGCCCGGCAAGAAGTTGAAACAGCCAAACATTACTGCAATTTAGGGGCGAAGCTCCTCTTGTTCAGGCCCTGTCCCGTCCCTCGTTGCTGCTGTATATGGCACGGTACATTAATGATGACTGTGGCAGGATCCCCCTAAGGATTGGCCAACCAAAGATTGGCCGAAGAGGACGAAACGTTCAACGCGTTCGTTGCTAACCAACAAGGAGAAGAGGAAGAAGAGTTGTCGTTCGTCACTTGCGAGCTTAAGACACGTACTGGGGGTACACGACACAAGACGCTCTGCAGAACGCGACGGCCAAGGTGGCTAAAATGTCACACACCGAATTCGCCAACTTACCCATTGGGAATCTCATCGTCCAAAACAACCCCTACATAACCACAACAAACATCGACGTCGCCGACGGGCTAAACCCGGTTATAGCGAACTGCAATATGTGTCACGATTAGTTGGATATATGTTTCACGGTTTTACCGATAAGCATTTTTGCTTCGCCCCTCTCATCATCATTCACTCCGTGAAGATGGCGGAATTTTTTGCACCTTAATGAAGCTTCGGTTCACTGAATACAATGTTTCCTTTTCTTGCAGTGTTGGTGCAATTAAACCACAACTGCTTTAGCTTTCTTCGAGTGGTCGTTTTTATCAAAATACTGCTTAAAGCCAAATTTTTAGCCGTGCCGCTGACTTCGTTATAACGAGGTATTACTGCAATCGTAACGCCGACGCAAAGCAGCAGTGTTTAATGAAAGTACACACATAGTGCGGATGCACGACCGCAAAAGCGCAGGGCACCGCTACAGACGAGCCTGAGTCCGCCGGACACGCAAACGTTTACTCACGATAATCGCCGATTGCGTTACTTCTTTTTTGATCGCCTGCTGTTGAAACGCCTTTGTTACCAAGTGTATTAGTTTAAACAAGAAGCTTTCACTTCAAGTTTTACTTCATGCGACCATCGATCGGTGAGCCGGCAAGTGGCAGAGCGCCGTCACCGTCCCAGCACTTTGTCGACGCTGTAAACATACTTAACGCTGCAAAGCTTTCTTTTTTAAAAGCCACGTTGATCGCCGGAAGACATCGGACGCGTCGGGGATGGGTTGGAGACCATGTCGCAAAACAATAGGGAATATCGAGCTCATTTTGCTTTTGTTAACACGGGATCCACCTTTGTACTACCCGGAAGTACTGCCCGGAAGTCGGTTTTGCAGCTCCCCCTGGGTCGTGCAGGAGCCCTATAACATCTTCATATATGAGAGGTTTACAAATTTGCTGTCAAAGTCTCCTTTCTTTGAATCACGAAGCTTTCTAGAGCGAAGCGTAAATGAGTGTCTCGGTGTTGTTTTTAGTACGCATTACGAAGCGCTCCAGAGCGAGGCGTAAACGAGTGCCCCGCTGTTTTTTAGCACTCGTTACGCTCTAGCGCGATGCATAAATGAGTTTCTCGGTGTTTTAAAGACGATAGTCTTTCTTGGGCTAGTTAAGCCTAGAAATATTGGTCTGTCTGTCTGTCAGTCTCTCTGTCTCTCTGTCTGTCTGTCTGTCTGTCTGTCTGTCTGTCTGTCTGTCTGTCTGTCTGTCTGTCTGTCTGTCTGTCTGTCTGTGACTCGATTCATTCACCCGGCCAAAGTAAAACAAGGCCTGAGCAATAGTCTTATATAGTCACAGCTATATTTACCGGTCTGGGTCCGGTGATGTCCATACTTGTCAACATTGTTGAAGATGAACAAGACATTACGCAAATATAAGCCAACATATGAATACAGAAGTGATATTTGCCGTGTTCCTTTATAAAAAATCACACATGCTTGATTTTTGCGAAATTAAATACTTCATAAACTGCAGAAAAAAAATTCACTCCGCCGTCGTCTGCTGTCGCCCGCCCCACTATAGCTCCTGGCGCCATTTTAAGAAATCAACCGGCAACAGTTACGACAGGTTCCACTAGATAGGTTTCACGTTCTGCTTGCAACGCACGTGGAGTAGGGAAGCGCGGTTCTATCAACGTTGAAGTAGGGCGCCTCCATTCACGCGCGTCTTCGCCGTACGGCAGCGTTCGCATCGAGACACCCGGCATGGACCAGTGGAACACAGTAAATTTAAAATGATTTAATGAAACCTTTGGCGTCTTCACCTTGGGAGGAGCACGACGCAAGAGGAACAACATGAGAGGTGAGCGAAAAAGCGAAGGGAGGCATTTACTTGGCAAAAGTCGATAAAAATCGACTACCGTCTTTTGTCGACATTTGCAACGAAAGAAGCAGATACGCGGCCAATTTTATTTCCGTGACTACTTTAGGCGATGATTACGACGAAGACGATTACAACGACGACGACAAGAAACCACTACAGTCACAGCCCCTAAGGTGCTTCACCCCTAAACGAAACTCGTAGCAAGAGAAAAACAAACCCAGAGAAACTATACGCGTCGTCTTAAAGACTGCATCGCGAGACTTTTACTGTAACTTCGTATTAAACGTCCGAAATAGGCGTCCCGCTCTTGTTTATAGGAACCACATATAATAGATTCCACTTGTGCTTTGATCCGGAGGCGTTATCGCAGTTTCCTGCATGGTTATGCGTTATTTACAAATTACAATGACGTTTGAATGAGAGCAACACCTTGAGAATCGCTATGTGAATGAAAGCTTTCTCCCCACCGTTGCGAAACACCCGGAGGCGCAACGTAAACTTCATAAATAAAAATCTTCCTGCAAGCCCGTTTCATCAATCAATGCGTACGCCTAATGCCGCCGATGCTGGCTTTTCTCTAACACGCGTTTTTGCCTTATTGCTTATGTAGCCAATTTTTAACGCTAGAGCTTCTTTGGTCACATTTAAAACACTTAGAATAAATACTTGCAGTAAAAGCTCCCGTATTTTTGCATGGTAGATTTGGTGTAAAAAATTGTTACTTGAGAATTTGCTTCACTGTGTAATGTGGAATACAAAAATATATAGACATGAAGTAGATCACCTGTAATGCAAAATTTAAAGTAGATTTTTAGGTTTCTTGACTTTGAAGTGCTTTCCTTAAAATATTTATTTTGATGTAAGCATATATCTGCAGTACATATCCTTATTTTTGTGTTGGGAATACGAAATCACTGTGAGCAGCCTGGCACTGGCGGATAACGTGCGGTGGGTTCCGCTATTAGCGGTCGAGGAGGCCCACAGTGCCGCCGCGACCACCAGGGCCACGGAGGTGGTAAGGAATGAACGGTAACATTTGCTTCCATAGATAAGGGCAGGGAACAAAGGGATGTGGTTCTGCGTGATATTCGCAGAGAGAATTGTAGTGTGTCAAGTGCCCTGCATACCGGACAGGTAGGGGTACTAAAGAGGTGTGGGTTAGTGTGTATAATTTGTGTTCGGTGTGGGAAAGTATGTGTTTTTAGGCACACGTGCGAGTGTGGGAGTGGGTATGAAAGGCGTTGGAAGCGGTACTTCAGGGTAATATCCCTGTATTGAAGAAAGAGGTTGACTTGCCTGCACGGCCATCGCATGTAAGCGTAGTGACAACCCCTACTTGATCAATAAAGTTGCCAGTGCACGGCCATCGCATGTAAGCGCAGTGACAACCCCTACTTGATCAATAAAGTTGCCAGCCCGAGCGCGCACCTCATCCTTAGTGTCTACGCCTATGTGGCCTGGTGTCCACAACTGGGTTACAGAATCCGATGGAAGATTTTGGAGAGAAAAACCAGGTCCATGGGAGAGCTATTAACGCAAATAAAATTGCGGATGACCTGCTGAGGGTCATGTAGGACGATTTGGGGGTTCGGGCGCTGCGTGAGCGCAAGGGCAATTGCTGTCTCCTCCGTCGTGGTTCTGTTCGTAGTGTGAGTGAAGGCAACCATGGCGCTTGGTGATCTGTCTTAACCAGCTGAAACACCCCAGCAAACCACTAACATCTCTGCGACGTCCCAAAAAGATCCGAACGTCTATGTCCCAGCAGTATCTCTATTAGACATCCGTACAACGTGCAATATTTTAATGAAAATTTTTGGATGTTGAGAGAACGTTGCTGGTACCTTAATGTCGGACGTTCTTTCAACTTTGCTAAAGACGTACTCTCGATGTTGCTGCAGCTTCATTTGGGGACGGTATTTAGACATATTTTGCTGACGTTGTTCAGATGTTTCTGGTATGTCCGTTTTTTACTTCGAACATGTCTACCGCAGTTACATTTATTTTAGCTACATCTGCTACACTTTATTTTCAAACTTTCCGCAGCCGTACTGTACTGAAGTTACCGAGGGGTTTTGAATGTGTTTTGTAAGGGTTTTGTACCGAGGGGTTTTGTGCACGTATTGTAATCCACCACTATTGCTTTTAACCTTTGACCTTCAAAACATTTGCCCAATACCGAAACTCACGGAGAGAGGCAGGGACTTAGTGCAGAATTCGTTTAGAAGCGACGTTGCCAACGAGCCTTGTAAGGTTTTTTTCGATGGGTGGAGGGGGGTGGGGAGGAGGGGCGGGGGTCATTGCCGTCAAATATGAACAAAATAAGATAGGATGATGAACGAAGACTCAATTAGCACAACTTTACTTGCTACTTGATTTAACCTTGATGTTACGTACCGACTGCAGCTTCATGCATTCAAAGTGTGAGCAAAGCAGATTTCGGGGCTGCCTTGATACTGAGCTTACCGTCAAACGTCACTTGTAGGTTAAACGGCAAGGCACTCTGCCTTTTTTTGCCTTAAAAAAAACTCGATGACACCCTCATTGCAAAAAAAAACTAAAAAAATCCGTGAGACTTCGCTAAGATTCGAACCATAGACTTTCAAAACAACACAAGCACCTAAGCTCCAATCCACTGGACCACGCCAGGAAACAATGCGTGTACCCAAGAATTTGGTACCTTAACAGCTGCTGCCAACGAATATTGTCGGGTGATTCGCTTTGGTCGTATTTGACAAAGTTCGGCAGTGCTAACGCTTGTTTCTTCCGCACCGATCTTGGAGGCGAGGTCAATTATGCTAATACTGCAAGTGATGTAACCAAAGCTCCCTTATTTAAGCCAAGAAAAGCTATCGCGCTTCATCGTTCCCCCTATGCAGGCTACGGTAGCCGCGAATGAAATTGAATGCACCGCTAGATTTCTGGCGTTGATAAACTTTGTTCGTTACGCACCGATCTTGCAGACAAGCCCTCCATGCTAACACTACAAGCGATGTAGCGAGAGCTCCCGTATTTAACTGGCAAAAAGCTGTCTCAATCCCCCGATCTCCCCGATTAAAGCCAAGCTAGCCACGGAGGATTGCGCAGTTTCGACCAGAAATAGCTTGTAATTTGCCTGAAGGCACCAAATTACCGCACGTTAAAACAAAATTGTTGTTTTCTGCGAACGTAATGCCCCAAACCAGGAGATGAACATGGAATCCGGACGATGTCGCGTACTTTCGGATGCTTTCTGGCGCTGCGTCGACGCTGGTATCTGGCGAGCAGCATAGACATCGGCGTAGCTACATAGGAGCAGTCGGAGAGTGAACTTGCCAGCTCGGACCTAAGTAAGCAGCTTTAACTCGCTGAAAGGGCGAAGACGGCAGGCCGCACCAACGGAGTGCTGGACTGAGGACCCCGCCCACTTCTAAGCTGGATCTACCTGTTCGTTCAAAGTTTTCTTCCCCTCCTCCTCCTCCCGCGTCAGCTCACGGCGCCGTGCATTTTGCCGACGCCGTCAACGCGGGGCGATGTCGACGCGCGAAAGCGCAGAAAATACTCTGCAAGTGGTTGCAGCCTCAGAACAAACCGTAAAATTACGGCGCCCACAACCACACGGCAGCTGCATTTCCACCCCATACCCTGAAATTGCCTTAAATGCCGTAATCTAGATTGTAGGTACAATTACTATTTTCTTTAAAAAATACTCACGCCCAAGCTTTTCTTGTACATAAATGGCAACTAATATCTTTATTTACCAATAACTTGGCCATATATTTCGCAACGCGTTTTTATCAAGGTGGGTGTCTTTCAGGAACTAGTTTTTCCCTCATACGAACACAGACAGGAAGTCGCTGCGCGCAAATTCCGATCGTCAGACTGCACTCCGTATCGATACGCGTGGTACAGGCCGGTGACGGCACGGGCGAGCACGCCTTCAACTTTCGTTATTTCGGTGACTTGACTACCATGGATTTATCTACCGGACGAAGAAATACTGCCAAGTAGTGGAGGTAAGCGAGTACTAGTGAACCTTGTTTTCTTGTCATATGTATTTAACGTAGCAGAGTTGCTCTCGAACTTCGGTACGCGTGAGCGGTTAGCCCTAACGATTTGAGGGACTCGCTTTGTGCGTTGCAGAGATTTGTCGTAGACCTTTGTACCTGGCTGCTGCGTTTGTAAACAGAATCAGTTCTCGCGCAGTTTCTAGCCCTGTGTTTGGTGAAGTGTTTGTGTTCTGTCCTGTTTTGCTAGGCGAATGTTTTGATATGAAATGAAATAAGGGAAGCCGGAGAGTGCGCATATAAGTGCGTGTGCGAATGCGTTACACGCACATCGTGTACTTTTAGCGTGATGTTGGTTTTTGTTTCGTTTCTGCAGATGCCGTTTTTTTCGTCATAATAGTTTTCGGTTAAAAAACGTGCACAATTGATTGCCGTTCGTGTAGCATTAAAATAAAATATTAATCCAGGGAATTCCGAGAGATTAAATTAAATCTTAAAATGCAATCTGGATGCTGTTTTCGCGTTTCCATTGAGTGTTCAATGTTTTCGAACGCTCGGTTTGGTCGTGAAATGTCGGAATGAACAACGTGTATGCAACCCGAATCTATTTGTAACGTCAGAACTACACGCATGTCGTAACTGGTACAGTAGTATGAGCAGCGCTGGTTGTGCTTCGTACTCTTACTGCAGCATCGCAAACGTAAATTAACCTTTCAGAACCTAGTAAAAAAATTCAATAATGGCTGTTAAATTTCTGTCACTTATGGAATTTTCAGCTTAATGAATTTAGTGTGTAACACACCTTGGTGATCAGAGTAACACAGCATTGGCACAGTATGATTCTGGTGTCTGGCCTGTCGTTTGCTAATACCTTAGATGTTGCAGGCTGCTGTCTGGTGCAACTTAGACTATGCGTGAATGTGATTGTGCTGTAAAAATTTCTTGCACTACTTTGATGCTTCCCGCTGTACAACGTATTTCAACTAAAAATGTACGCCTAGCAGGACAGGCGAACAGGACAACATGACGAGTGTTTCAGTGATGTGCGTTTTGAAGGTTTAGTTATGCATATATACCAACTAGCCCACCTCGCCATTCTGCTGCACGAAGTATACGTCCATAGCAGTGACGTTGTCCGGTTTTGTTCATGTTTCCTTTTGCCACATTTTGTGGACATGGCTTCATCCGTGTATATATTGTTACTTCAATCCACCAAGCGGTTTGGGTAGACACAGAAAAATATTTTGCAAGTTCAGATGGGACCTGTAGCTGCGCTAAAATGTCCTCAAAATCCCCATTCACGAAATGTAGTTCTTATATATAGTGGTACCTCACATTAGCTGTTATAGTGTTAAGGTTGCCTTAGTAGTGCCAATGCTGGCATTAAAGCATATCCACTCCGCTTTCTTCCTGTCCCTTAATGTTACACCCATCCTCTAGCGTTCTATTGCCTACTAAGTCGTCCTTAATTTATGTTAGACCCTTTTAGTTAGCCTGGAAGTTTCTGCCCCGTAGGCGAGTACCGGTAGCATGCAGCTGTCATGCACTCTCTTTTTCAGGGACAATGTAAGCGGTCATTCCGTATTATACGAGTCTTAAAAATCTGTATTACAACACAGATTTTCCTGTACCCATGCCTAGATTGATGAACTGGCTTGCAAGGGAGGTGCTACTGCAACTGTCTGCACAATGCGCCTGCTCAAGCTACTGTTGACGGTCAACTTGGCGCAGGACTTCTCCTGGTTTGGAAAACAGGGAACACGCTGTTTTCCACCTGTGAGTGGCATCCTGCATTGTGTGTAACTAGATATCTTCGTGTTGTTACAGACATCAAATTCTTTCACCAGACAATGTATACGGCCCAGATTTTTATTTTCAGACCATCCTGCGCAAATATCAGCTTTGTCGACAACCTGCGGCTTCTTAGTTTTTATTGCTAGAAGCGGTATTAAATTTCTTTCAGCCTTTGGACCATTAAATTTTTACTCACTTTGCCAGCAATCTGGTCTGCTGAAACTATTTTGGCAGTTTCTGGCGCACCACAACGAAGAACGCAAACTGTTCAAGACTCCCTACCATAACTGATGATGGAGGCATGCACCATTGAACCACTATTGTATCATTTCCGTGCTTCCGTGCGTTTTTATTTTGTGTGATTGTTCTTTGAGCGTATCACTTGGTGTGAATCACGTAGTCAAGTAAATCTGGCTTCTTGTAACTAATATTCAATCATTTCCGTGTTCCCCGTTTTTTCGTTTGTTCCCAAATCATATCACTTTGTGTGAAATATTGAAATAGTGTAACGTTTTGTTTTCCTAACCAGAATTGAATAAGTTGTTTCTAAAGTTTTTTGTTGTTTTATTGTTGTCCTGCCATTTCGCTAAGTGTGAATCATTTCATCACGTAAATTTCTACTGCTCTTGTAACCGCCGTACAGTCATTTCTTTATACACACCTTTTCTATAGATCATAATCATTTCCCTAGATGTTGGTTTGTTTAAAGTAGCTTAAATTTGTGTGGCACTCACAACCACCACTCAACAACAGTACTTCTGTGTTTCCTAGGTGCTTCGGTTTTATTGTTCCACAAACTTTTCACTAGATGTGAACTATTTAGTTCCGTAAATTTGTTGTGTTTTTATAACCACCATTCAATAATTTCTTTGTTTTCACACTTTTCTTGCGTTGTTTTTCACCCAATTATTTTAATGTGCGATATTTCAAGTTGGATAGCTATCTTGTGCTTGTACCCTGGGTTTACATGTTTGCTTTTTTCCCTATTTTTTTAAACCTTTCTGTGTGTGACTTGTTTATTGTCATGAATATCTGTTCTATTCTTGTAATTGTACAATGTGTACCCTGTGGTCCAGGGCAGATAGGAATGAAAATTAAAGTGGTTGTGTTGCGAAAGCATGTTATATAATTTAGAAGTCAATATAAACTGTTTTACCCGAATTCTTTTGTGTTTTATGTGTGCTTTGAAAGCGTTCTTACTACCCAGCTGCAGGTACTTACAGATAGGATGGGAGACTGTCATTTTAATTAGATTAATTTTTGAATTGTTTCTGTGATAGTTTATTTGCAGAAGGTCTGTACAGCCGTGCTGTATGGTACAATTCGATGACGCCACTGTGGTTGCCTTAGTGTCCAGGGCGCTTGTGCTGATCAGGACTGGTTTGCTGTTACTTACTGCCTCTTGTTTTCGATGCGACATTTCTTGTATAGAGCTGTGCTTCGTGTGCTTCTGCGAGAGTGTGTGGTCAGCTTGGCACTTCACATATGAGACTTCATGCAGTATGCAGCACTTCAAAAGTGGAAACACATTAATATAGAAACCAGGTGACAAGTAACAGCAAACAGTGCTGAATAGCTAGTAATTGTATTTGAGGTATAAATGCCCACAACACGCAGGCAACCTTGGAAAGGGGGCTGGCCAGACTTCGAAATAATGTATAAAGAATGTAAATTTCAGGCATACAGGTTCATCTCAGCAATATCATACTAACGTACGCAAGTCATGAATATAAAAAACTAATGCTTGTGCCAAAGACAGAAAACCAATGTAGAACAGACATCTATATACGTCTTGCATGCGTACCACGACAACATCCATAAGACGTACCACTAAAGTAACATCCCGTAAACAGCGTATAAAAGTAGCAGGAGACGTCTACTGGACGTTATCCTTCGCGTTATTTGGATGGGTTTTTTGCGGTTGTAGCAACGTTGAGTATATGTAACTCCGACCCCAACGGTACGTCTCCTGGACATCTGCAATGTCGATTGCTGACGTCTCCGGGATATCTGCACGACGTAACGTGGTTTGCTGGGACGGTGCACGGGTTTGTGAGGGTAAGGTGTGGCAGCAGCGTACTATGTACACGGTGATGCTGGGTAAAGCCTGGCGTAGCTGTCGGCTCGTGCTAGTCGCCGGGCTCCGTGGACAGTTGGGTGCATGTGGCGAGAAATGGGACGGATTCGGAGACTATTACGAATGTAAGGTAGAATGGGGAGTAGGGGTTGGGATGGTAAGGGCGTATGTTCTTCAAGTTTGAGGGGCAAACAACCTATTTTGTCGAGAATACATTCTCCATCCCGAATAAAAGGGCATCGCTACAATCACCTTGACGAGAAACGGTTTTGCTGATAACGCTCTAGAACGTTTTAAATCGATATTTTTAGATCCACGAGCCGCCTGTGTCTCTCCCAAAATTATGCTGGCAACCATGACATAGAGTAGCTCGGCAACATAATTTTTTCTGTATGCGCAATTAAAATGATCTATAAAAACTTGTTCCCAGCTCTAAAAGCTTGAATTGCAGGCTTTCTTTTTCTTTTATTTGTTTTTTAATGCAACGGTCCATTTTTCACGAATGTACCATCTGTTGGGATAGACGATAGGTAGAATCTGGCTTCAAGTTGTGGAGGTGGGAAGTTCGATTCTCCCCGGGAGCGACGTTTTTTTTAGCTGCTGTTGTCGTATTTGGAAACTGAAATCAAATATTTTGGCAGAGTGAACGCCCCTGACTCAGGCAGAATCATCAAAGCTCCTTCACTGGGTCTGTTTACTGAACGCGGCGGTTCATTCTTGGCATGGAGGCTTAGTTAGCCACACTTAGAGCGACCCAGCGACTGCGGGTGGCATGTCTTTAATATTGTCAATATAATGTTTAGAAATACATATGCAATCTAACCTCTTACAAATACTTGTGCTAAAAGCTTTTCAATACGTAAATAAACGTTGCAGCAGTTACAGTAACTGCTAGGTTTGCAGGTCACGTGACAGGGACACATTTGTAGTGTCAGGTTTCGACACTACGGACCGCCACCCTTCCGATTTAAGGAAGTTTGCTGCCGAATTAAAATTATTTCCGCAAGTTTAGAAAACAGTTGCTTGTGGTTACCGGGCTATATAAAGCGCTGGCTTTCATATGAGCTGGAGAACATATACGCGACAAAAATCGGTTCTCCGTCCCTTTAAGAAGGTGGTCCGCTGTAGGGGAGGACGCTAGGCGTCTAATTTGGGAGGTTTCGTGAGCGTCTGGATGTTCGTGCATCGTGTATCGTAGGCCCAGGTCCACCAAGCGATGCGTTCGGGAGTAAGGGGCAGCAGGAGTGCATGTCTAAAACTTTCCGGAGGAGCGCATCAAGGGAGTCGACTTGGGTGGATGTAAGGGGAAGTAAGGGAACTTGGTACAAGATACGGTTGAGTAGAACACTCTGTCCGAAACAGAGACGGTCCTGATCTGTGTTGCCGTGTTTTGTGGTGATCCGTCTAATGAGGTGAGTGGTTTCGGTAACGTAATTCTTTCCGTGTTTGAAGGTGGGTTCGCGTGCTCTGCTGCTTGGCATACCGCCAGCTGAGCGGAGTTGGGCGCAACTGCCTCACTAATGTGAAGATGGCCTTGGGATAATGCTGCTGCAGTGTGGGCGCGTTTTATAGCAGTCGTTGTAGTCACGGCTTCACATAATGATAGCGATGTTTTCCTGTTAGCGACTTCCGTCCTTCGTTTTCCTTCTCAAGATTGTTCGGTACTTTCCAGCATGTTTTTCTCCCTGTCTGTTTTTTTACCCCTCGTATTCTGTTTCCGTTGGGATACCCATGAACTTTTCAATCCTTCTTTACACACTACTCGCATGACCGAGGTAACAAATCGCTAAAAACATAAACGCACACTTCAGGTGCACGACCAACGCTTTTTCCCTATACTTTTTCCCCGCTTCCCTGTTAGCGTTACTTTGCACGTAACCTTCATTATTTCTATGGTGCTTTGAGCCGTTTGTTCTGTTTTTTCCTCATCTGTGTGACTGCATCGTCCGTACGGTTCGGCGGTCGCCGCCTGGCATCTCCTACGCCACCAAAACAGCGATTATAAGCTTCGCCCTGAATAACCACGGCCTCCACATACCTGAAAACAAGAAAAGCAAACTAACTTGAAAAAGCCCGTTCAAAACCACAGCCTCTGACCTGTTCCCTGCGTTATAGGACAGAAAACACGACAATAAAATTAAGCCGCCGTTTTACTTTGTAAACAATGAATTCCGTCCTCGGAATTTCAATAGGGGTGCTCACAAGACGAACGAAAGATTCGCGTCACTCTGGGCTTTACTTTGCAAGCATATGCGCTTTGTGCCTGAGCGGTACTTTTCCTTTCGGAGCCTTTCGCAGTGCGTGCGCCCCCTGCAGGCATCAGGATTCTGGCTTTCGCTTACCTCTCGCCGCTCCGCGGCATGAGACGTAGTCTCGCAAATTGACAGACCAGGCACATGCACAAAGTATAATATCCAGAGTAGTCTATCTGCAGCAGCCACACGTATTGATGAGTGTTTATCAGTTCTACAGGCGTGCTTTATGCCACCCATCGAGAACAACCCCATCTCGGGTTCATCTCGTTTTCTGGATGTGAGCGTAACCGCACTCGTTGATGTTAAGATGCTGATAAGCAGTTCCCACAAACACGGCGATCCTTCGCCTTGGGGGTTCATTTTGTACTCCCTCGGTGAGTCCAGATCAGGAATCATGAATAAGATTTAGGCTCACGACGTATGGTTTGACTCAAAGAAATCTGGTCTTATTCATCATAAGCATTATAGAGCAGAAGTTTCTGGAATAATGTTACATGCCACCTATCTTGGATGCGTAAATAGCAACAGCCCCCATCCGTAAATATGTACAACGTAACGGATAAACGATTCTGACGATTGGGTTCCGATAATTTTTTCTGGGATTTAATATTTTTGGAAATGCAGCAGAATGAAAAAAACTCTGACGAGCGCGAGTTAGCAGGAAATAGAGTGAATTTGCCGCTATTTTAGAAAACACTCAGCTGCAGAGAATGTCAAAATAATAAACCGATGGCTCATAGGTTACAATAACCCTTTGCGATTGTCATAGTTTCGCTGAGGAGACGTGCCTAATATACATTTACCTCGCCTATTTTTTGCAATTATGTCTGAAGTTTCATTGCAAGCAGCACAAGACGCTTGAAATTTGACGCATCCATAAGGTTGCGGACATTGAAGCACGGTATACCTGCTTTTTATTGTCATTCGAGCACAGCATTTCAGTTTCAATGTAGTCATAAAGGCTACATTCGTCATAAATCACTACCCAATTTGTACATTCGCCGAAGTTGGAACAATCCGATAGTTCCTAAAATTGCGCGTAAAACTAATAAATTTACCCTAGAGACGTAACTATGTGCATGTTTTCTCTATTATTCATTATTGCAGTGCAACCCACGTTCCTGGCTCGGCAGACGTTGCAGCGACAGTCGTTGTAAATGTGTGCGAGTGGAAAGCTTTACCACAATGGGCAAGTGTGTCTATAAGGGAAAGAAAAAGACAAGTTCTCGATGGCGACTTTAGCTTCGAAGGCCAACAAAGTTAAAGATATGCTGTGTCCAGAACGTACGAGATCTTTATTATAATGTCCTCTTAATAAAGAACACTATTCCCGCTGCCGTTTTCAGTTTTTAGCGATCTAGTTCACTCTCGGCCTTCAATACATTGCGAGCACTTTAAGAGAACAATATATAGTCTCATCAGTTCCCCATATATATTTAAAGCTGTTATGAACGAATCAATAAAAGTCTTTGAATGATGGCCTCGGAACCTATATTTATTTTCCTTTAAAATGAAGCAGAAATGTAAAAAGCTATTCTCGTTAGAGAATGTCATAAAACAGACTAGACTTTGTTTAATAACAAAACCTCAAATGATTTCAAAACAAAGGGGCAATGATCTAAAATATATTGCCTTACATAAATGGCTTTAACATGAACCACGAGACTAAACCATTCCCTGCGCACGTTCAAATGTATTTCAATCAAGTAGTATGCTAGAGCATACTACTTAAAAAAGAGCACAAGAGCACAAGAACCCTAAAAAAGAGCACAACTATCTTCTTCGAAGGAAAAAAGTGAAAAGGGAAAAGTTTGTAGTAAGGCATGTTGTGAAAGACTTGGAAATTACGTTTCGGGCAAACCTTAAAGCTTCTTTAAACGCTTTTTAACACCTGCGTTCAGGGCAGCCTAATTTCTGTAAATTGCGTAATCGCTGTTGAAGGCAGGCTACTGGTTATAAAGCCATTTTTATTTTTGTAATCTTGTAATCTATTGGAATCGCAATAGATGTGACGCTAAATTGTAGGTTCGGCAGATTCCTGAGAGGAAACGGGAAACTAAGAATTGTTTATTTTTTATCAAGGAGTGCAGTCGAATCTCGGTAAACAGAAATCGCTTAAACGGGATACCCGCCTAAACGGAATAGTTGCGTCTAAGATTGTTGGTTTTGTAGTCAGATAACGTAAAACACCTCTCGGTAATCGGAACTAAAATGTCTGCGTCACCGGGCAAACAGAACCAGAAAAGAAACTTCTTTTGAAACCCACTGGCCTGAGAATCAGCTTTTTACGGTTGCGGCTGTTCCGTTTTTGTTTTTGCTTTCTTCCTCCATGTTTTTCTTAGCCTCGTTGGCCTCGCAAGCCTAGTCTCGTTAGTTGTCAGCCGTGTTAGCGCAACGAATGCAACTTCGCAGTTCTTGTTCCAGTCGTTCGGTCTCGATTCAAGGCGCCGAGATTACAGGGTTCCGCTCGTTCCGCTTTGTTCTTGCCATCGGGGTGCTAGTCGCGCTTCATTACCGCGTTGCAATCTTCTAAACTTGGTGGCTCGTAAGCCCACGTGAAGTTGAGGCCTCTAGCTATTGGTGAAGATGCAGTTGCAAGGACTCAAAATAACTGATCATTTTGTAGCGCACAGCGACTCACTGTTGCGAACTCAACATTGTGAATTCTGTGCTTAAACCTCTTGTAGTTTTTTTTTTTGCTTTCAGAAATACTCTCAGCTACATTCACCTTCTAGGGCTAAGCGAATAATGAAATGGTATTCGGAGTGTCTACGCGCATAAACTTGCCCTTTCAAACATCTATCTCAGTAAACAGAACTCCTGTTAACCGGAACTATATTTTTCGGTCCCTCGATGTCACATTTATCGCGAGTCTACGGTATATACAAACACATAATGGGCCCCCTAAAGCCAGCAGGTGGGCTTGTGCGGCACCGCCGGGCAGCCGCGGCCCTCACTTCTGTCAATAGCACTCATTGATGGCGATAACCTAGTAAAGAGAAAAAACCAAAAGAAAAAAAGATAAAAAATACGAGCAATAAAATGCAAAGACCAAAAACGAAGACAAACAGATACATAGAAAAATACAACTATTCAACTATGGTTTTTAACTACAATGTTAGCATTTTCCTCATCACCAAGAACCAATTCGAAATTGAAGAACTTACCAAGCGGTGACCGCGCACACATTCATCAACATCCTAATGCTAAATAGTCGGCACGAAAACATTTCCGCCTAGTTGAGGAGAACATTTTGTCAGGCACTTCAGTAAAAATAGCAAGTACATAATACGGCCTCACAGCCATTCCGTAATTGATATGGACACTGAAAGTCTTATAAAGACAGAGAGAGAGAGAGAAATTTTAAAGAACACTGAAGAGGTTAGCCGCACCAACGGCGGGGCTTGCTATTTCAGATGGGGGTGAATATA
This sequence comes from Haemaphysalis longicornis, assembly GCF_048455015.1. Lineage (NCBI taxonomy): Eukaryota > Metazoa > Arthropoda > Arachnida > Ixodida > Ixodidae > Haemaphysalis > Haemaphysalis longicornis. The sequence goes on from NW_027526213.1 coordinate 807,151, forward strand.
TAAGGCGAAACAAAGAAAAGAAAAGGGGAAGAAATACTTAGTAACAATGAACAAGAGGAAGAATAAAGGGAAATCAGTTCTGAACGTAGAGAAATTCACACGAGTAGTAGAAAAAAAATCTGAGGTTCTCAATGTTAAAGAATACCGAGTAATCTCGAGTGAGAAAAAAAAGGTTAAAAGAGCCCCTGTCCCTTGCGCCGCGTCAGCCTGATTTAGCCACGGACCAAGAAAGTGATGCAGTTCTAATGTGTTTCCGCATAGCGGTCGCGCAAGAGTTCTTTCTTGGTTTGGCGTTGGGTTGCATGCTTCGGGCAGTAGCACAAGAGATGCAGTATGACTTATTTCACAGAGCACCCATAGCCCAATGGCGAGTCCACTCCGCCTACCTTGAAGGGAAAACTGCGAGTGAAGGCAACGTTTAGGAGTTATCGGTGAAAGACACCCTCAGTTTGCTTTGGCAGCCCTCGCGGAAACTGTAAATTGCACTGAGGGTCAAACGCATGCAGATGCAGAGGCAAGGGTATCGTAAGAGGGTCCTGCCAAGCTTGCCGCTGCAGTTTCGATCTTAGTGCAGAGACAGCAGTTATTTCGTCTTGTCTTGAATGCGGCATTGCACAGGCACAAGTAGACAGACAAGTAAACAGGCAAGCAGATGCGTGGAACTTGAGCCTCTCCAGTCTCTAGCGCTCTGACGTTCGTCTTAGACAAGCCAATCAGGGCTGGGAGGCTGTACCACAGAAGGCCAAGAAAAAGTGCCTTATAAAGTCGGAATAGTGAAGGCACTGACAAGCCCAATGTTTTTCCGGTTAACAGTCGGAAAATGGGCATAAAGAAGTGCAGGCGTTCTCGGAGGAGACGAATAGGAGAAGAGAAGCCCAAGATAGTGATCGATCTAACGTTACTCTAAAAAATTTATGGTTGCTAACGTACGGTATTTCTATGTCATATAAACCCAGAGGATAGCGGGATACCTCACACCTCGTAAAGGCAACTGCGGCGCACTTTTCGGGTGAAATGAGCAGCCCGCAGGTACCTAGGTACTTTTGAATAAAAAGAAGAGCATTTTGCAGATTGTATCGTACACCTGCATATTTTTTTTTCCAGAGGCACAAACACAAATGCCATCAGCATAGAGGGATATGTTTACACCCTGTGGTAGTACGTTCATGATGCGGCTGAGGTACATGCTAAACGAAAGGACAGGAGTTAGAACTCATGCCGCCTTGTGTCGCCTTCATTGCTGATCATACTGTCACGAAGCCAAAGAAGACGCAGTTGTCTTCAAAGAAAACAAGTTTATTGGAGCGAACTTGTGCTCCCCTAACAACTCAAAGAATACACATGCGGCAAGAGAGCAGTCAAGAAAATGACGTGTATAGCAGAGCGTCAATAGGCGAATACCGCAGTATCTGCGCTGCAGGCTTTTATCTTTCGGCGCTAGTGTTTCTCGAACCGTCGATGTACATCCAGAACAAATAAGATTATTCTAGGCTGTTCATTTTAGTTCTGAATGCTCTCCCTATCAGAAGAGATAACTCATGCGGCATAGAAAGAAAGAATGGAACCCGCTCTTCCCTTGGCACCCAGATAACACAGATAACACAGACCGGCGCAGCCGGGCAGTAAAAGCAAACTAACTCAATGCAGGGTTCGCGGCATTACCCCCCTTTAAGAGTGTATTCACTCGATGCTAACACAGGCGGCAGTCCGAACAAATAAAAATGGTTGGCAGTGGAGAAAAACTTATATATATGTATATATATATAGCAAGTTATAGTTATATATATAGCAATATATATATAGCAAGGAAAGCAAGTTCTCTTTGCTGAAACGTAGGCCACAATCGTGCTTTTACCTTGTTCGAAGTTTTTCTTCTCTTGTGTTCTCTACCATCTTCAAAGTTCTTCTACTCCCTATATATATATATATATATATATATATATATATATTGCCGCGAACCATACATTGGGTTTGTTTATTTGTGTTTTTCTTTTACCGCCCGGCTGCGCCGGTCTGTGTTATCTCTGCGCCAAGGGAAGCGCGTGTTCCATTCTTTCTTTCTGTGCGGCATGTGTTATCTGTTGCGATAGGGAGAGCATTTCGATCTAACGTGAACAGCCCAGAATATTCTTCTTGGATCTACTATGTTCTCGGTGGGAATCGACGTTTCGAGAAACACGCGCGCCATAAGATAAAAAAGACATCCCCCTCGCGAGGGGCACGATCAAATGCACAGCATTTCCGAGGGGGTGCGCCGGCAAGTCGTATCTCTTGATCGCGGGACCCGTGTCGCCATCTTTTGGAGGCGCGGGACAACTTGTGGCGCTTTCGAAACAAACGAGAAATGAGTGAAGGATATAAGGCGCGTTCGGTGCGTCGAAATGTGTGTCGGTTTCGTGGCTCGGTCGGTAGGGCGCCGGGCACCTTGCGTTCCGCCCGCGGCGTCATGGGTTCGAAACCGGGCGCCGGAAACTGTTATTTTATTTCTTCCTGGCTGCGGACTACGACAAGGCGCGCATGCGGACTACGACAAGACGCGCATGCGGACTACGACAAGGCACGCCAACGCCGCGTGACATTGTGAGTTACTAAAATGCTATGCATTTAAAATAAAAGTCCGTCATCGTGCGTACAAAGGTTTTGAGCGAACCACGTGGACGATTTCGGGTCGCGTGCGTCGTCGTGATGTGCCGGAATGACCATCGGGGATCACTTCGTAGGTAAGTTGGCCAACACGTCGTAGAGTCTGGTAGGGTCCGAAATACCATCCTAGAAGCTTCTCACTCAGTCCGCGTCATCGGATGGGACTCCACACCCACACACGATCCCCTGGGCGGTACTCGGCGTCTCGGCGTCAGAGGTTGTACCGGCCGGTATCCAGCAGCTGCTGGTCCGTTGTACGAACTCGAGCGAGCTGGCGGGCCTTCTCCGCACGCTGAAGGTATCCTTGGACGTCGAGGTTGAGGTCCTCGTCTTCTCTATGTGGAAAGATGGCGTCAAGCATCGTAGTCGGCTGCCTTCCGTAGACAAGCTCAAACGGTGTCATCTGTGTGGTTTCTTGGATAACCATGTTGTACGCAAACGTGACATATGGGAGCAGGGAGTACTTCGTCCCAGGTTTTATGTTCAATATCCACGTACATCAAAACCATATCCGCAATCGTCTTGTTCAAACGTTCAGTTCGTTCGCTTGGGGGTGGTAGGCCGTCGTTCTTCGGTGATCTGTGTTGCTGTAGCGTGAGATTCCTTGCATCAGCTCGGCAGCAAAGGCCGTACCGCGGTCCGTGATTAGAACATCAGGGGCTCCATGCCGCAGCACAACTTGACTTATGAAGAACCTTGCGCCTTCTTGGGCAGTCCCCTCGGAAGAGCAGCGTTCTCTGCGTAGCGCGTCATGTAGTCTGTCGCTACGACAATCCACCTGTTCTCAGATCGTGACGTAGGAAACGGTCCCAAAACGTCCATTCCAATCTGCTGGAAAGGCCTCGATGGGACGGCGATCGGCTGAGGAAGTCCGGCGGGTCTCGTCGGCGGCGTTTTTCGTCGCTGGCAGTCAGGGCAGCTCCGAACGTAGTGGGTGACGTCAGAGGTAAGGCGGAGCCAGTAGTACCTTGCCTTGATTTTTCCAATAGTGCGAGCTGTGCCGAGAAGTCCGGAAGACGGGACGTCGTGGCACGCTTCCAAAATTTCGTCACGAAGGTCCCGGGTATGACAAAAAGGTAATTCTTTCTTGTTCCGGGGCTGAAATCCTTCACGAGGACGGAGTTTCTCAGGGTGAATTCTGGTAATTTGCGTTTGAAAGTCCTAGGAACGGCGACGTTGCATCCCTCGAGGTAGTCAATTATTACGCGTGAGCCGGGGTCGGCACGCTGCTGGGCGGCTAGGTCGCTCTCCGTCACGATTCCGAAGAACGCGCTGTCTTCATCAGACTCTTGTGGTGGTGGGTCGACGGGGGCGCAGGACAGACAGTGGGTGTCGGAGTGTTTCCTGCCGGATTTATAGACGACTCTAACGCCGAACTCCTGCAGGCGCAAGCTCTACCGCCCAAGACGGCCAGAGGTGTGCTTCAAATTGGCGAGCCAACACACCGCATGGTGGTCTGCCACATTCTTGAACGATCTTCAATACACGGATGGGCAAAATATTGAAACCGCCCATATAATAGCCAGGCACTCTTTCTCAGATGCACAGTGGTTTTTCTCCTCCTTCGATAGACCAAGGCTGGCATAGGTGATTACCTTTTCACAACCGCTTTACTTTTGGGCGAGGACAGCACCCAAGCCTATATCACTGGCGTCCGTGTGTATTTTCGTTACGGTGTTTTCGTCGAAGTGAGCGAGGACGGATGGGCTTTGCAGGCGTTTTTGACGCTCGCAAAATGCTTTTTCTTGGTCGTTTTCCCAGCTGAAAGGGGTGCTATCTTTAATCAAGCGCGTGAGTAGCTCTGCAAAGCGTGCGAAGTTCGCGACAAATCGCCGATAGTATGCGCACATTTCGAGACTTCGGACGCCCTTCTTGTCTTTCGGCCTTGGGAAGTTCGCAATGGCTGAAGTTTTTGCCGGGTCAGGTAGGACTCCCACTGCGTTGACGACGTGGCCCAAGAACTTGAGCTCCTCGTACGCGAAACGGCACTTTTCAGGCTTCAGCGTTAACCCCGACGTACGAATGGCCTCGATTTTTGTATTCGCTTATCCCACTACCCTCCAACCCGCCGTTAACGGGGCTAAGAGGACAAGTAAAAGCAAGCGGTAACAGCAGTACGGGGTGGCTGTCTGCTCTTGGAACAGCCTAGCCAACGACGGCAGCGGCGGCCTTCGCTTAGTGCGCGTTACTCTCGCCGAGTTTGTCGTACCACCCCATCATACGTCGCTTATCGACGGTCGACGCTCCCGTGATATTGTTAAAAAATTGAGCGGGTGTACATCCGCTCTCATAGCCCTACAAGCGACATTTCCCTTCGAATAGCTTCACGAGCAGCGCTGTGATAAGCAGTCTTGATTTCAAGGAAGACAGCTAGTGGGATATTTTTGAATCCTTTTTCCGGTGAATATCCAACACCAAAGCAATGACTTCGTCAATGCTACTTTACCTTCTCTGAACCCTGAAATCTTTTGGGGATTACTTCGCGGTCGTCAAGATCCCAGACAAGTCGCTGCAGCACCATTTTTCTATTACCTTCCCTATGCAGCTAAGCAGAGCAATAGGGTGGTTAGAGTTGATGTCAGTCGGCGGTTTTCCGTGTTTGAGGCCGCTGCTAGGAGAGAAAGTTTTCAGCTTGCTTCCACGCGGTCTGTCTGCCATGACGTGTACAAGGCAAGCATTTGCAGAGGGCGTTACTGCCTAGATGTCGCAAAGCTGAGTATGTAACACCATCGGCGCCTGGCGACGAAGGCAGGTAAATGGACGCTAACGCTGTGATTATTTCGGAGGAAGTAAATAATTCATCTGTGAGTACAGCATTTGCAGTGACAAAGCAATCTTCCAGCACCTTTGAAATCATGGCAGAGCTCCGGGTAGTTGCAACCTTGGCGAACAATTTGTCAGCTATGCCCAGTTGACTGACACCACGCTAGAGAGCTATTGATAAGAACGAATGTACTTGATGCAGGGTTGCTGTCAGGATGAGAAAACTTGCCAAATGCGAGCCAATGGTTTGCGCTGATCAAGCTTGGAACGAAATTCCCTCCAACACTGTATTGCGAGCTTATTCATGTACTTTTCAATGCGCTTCTGGACATGCCTTGAAGCTGGAATGTCACCTGGTGATAGCGTTTTTCTCGCCAGGCACTCTGTTGTCCTTTGAATCACGTGAAGGCGTTCAAACTCTCCCTCTATGCTGACCACATTTTTGGAACCAAGCTCCACTGTAATGACTGTTTGTGGGCCCTGACAATAGCTGCCACCCGCTCTTCGTTCGTAGACAATGCATAAGCACTATCCTGCAGCATGTCTCGGAAGGTCGTCTAGTTTACAACCGACAGTGGCCGCTTGATGGTAGCACCGCATACTCCATCGATCATGGTGTATGTCGGGATGTGGTTGCTACCGAAGCTTTCATGTCTGGACACCGGGACGCCACAGCTAGAGGAGACGTGGACCCCATAATGACAGCCAATATATCAAATACTGCAGGCTTTGCAAAGCCTATGCAGGAGTGGCTAGACAAATAAAGGTACACACACATCACTTTGCGTAAAACTAAAGTAAAGAACGAAAAGTGCCGAGTAAAAAAGAAATAAGAAAAAGCAGGATACATATTCAAACAGAAGTAACTAATATTATAACGGCAAAAAAAGCGACGACAGGGGGAAAGAATGTTAGACGATTCGCTGGAACAACAATGCATCAACAGATAATTTTGAAGCCCTGCCCGAAAGAACCACCACAGAACCAATGAACCAACACAGCACTTCAAGCCCTGCCCCGAAATTACGCGCGGTAACCACTGTTCGGCACTGCTAGTCCTGCTTGGCTGGCCGCATCCAGCACACGGCTGCCCCTTGGTGTCGTCTTAACACTGCCGCAAGCTGGATGGTGCGCATTTAAGTCCCCTGTGGGCACGTCTGGCGGTTGTGTAGTGTCCAAGAGGGCTGCAGGCGCTTAACTTTAAACTTCGCCTTAGGTGCAATGTGTTCAGTGATTATAGTGAACGTCACCCTAATTGTGCTTCACCGTTGCACCGACGTACTAATTCGATTCATCCGCTTCCACATTATGCGCAAGAAAAGTTGTCATTACGACTTTAAGCAATACTCTGCTGTTTTCTGAGCTCGACAAAGACGATACGGAGAGTATCCCGAAACACGTACATCCCGACACCGTCTTGATTCTGAAATGGCGATGATGGGGAACCTGTGCATATTGATGAGTTGCCTAAAGGAAGACAATCGGGATGATAGTCCGCTGGCATTCCAATGGAATACTGTTGCCTGATTCCAAAAAGTTTGTATCGGGAGCGTCACAACCCTCCCAGTAGATGTTACAGCTATGGTGTCAAGTAACGTAAGAACAGCACGAGTCACAAGAGCCGTGAAAAGTGCTAGAACTGGCCATATGGTGTGACTGAGTGAGAGTATTCATGAGCCAGAGTTCGTAGGTGGTTGCCCGTTCTGTCAACACATGCGGTCGGGGCTGGTACAAGTCCAGGTGCGCTGCCGAGGGGCACCAGGAGCAGTGCTATGGTTTCGGTTTGGAGCTTCAGGAAAAAGATCAGGTGACTGCGCTGGTAGCGGTGAAAACTCCGAGAGGTCAAATTCGGGTCCTGACTTGGCCTCCCTTCTGTCGTATTTTTTTCCGGGAGTAGCGACGCGTGGAGCATTTCTTGGCTGATGCCGCCGCCTTCACCGCCTTGTAATCCACATTGTTTCGGCTCTTGTACTTGTTGATGCTTCTTGCTTCTCGAAACGTTGAAAAAAAAGTTCAATTCAACCTCATGAGCCCTGCCACAGTTTGGAGAGCACTTCTCAGTTGAATTAAATACAACTCTTAAGCAAGTGGCCGTCTCCACAGTGCAGGCAGCGCAATTCCGCATGCCCGTTCAAGCAATATGACCGAAACGCTGACATCGGGTGCACTGCACCGGTGTTTCTTCATAGTCGTACACCTGGTATCGGGTTTATCCAAGGATGACTTATGCACGTCTCATGCAAGTGGTGAAAATATTCTGGAAATCCTCTGACGTTCCAATGCCTCACGCCGATCATGCTGGTGTTCTCTGGCGCACGCTGTCAAGTATTTCAAAGTCACAGATGGCCTGCGATACTCCCCTGATAACTACAACTGTACAGCTTTCCGGGCGAAGTTCCTCAGACACTGTTATCTGCAGGAGACGATCGACAGCACCGGAATTCCTTAATTGTGTCTATAGTCATGAGGTTGAGCCTGTAATTTCGTCGTAGCTGCAGCACCCCGTCCGGTGCCTTACCTTCTAGGCTTTCTTTCGGCGGCAGTGGACTGAAGCGACAAATAATTTTTTTTAATCCAGTTGTTTTAGTATCACAGTAAGGCCTTGCTTTGGAGCACCTGAAACTGCACTGCTTGCCGCCATCTTTTAAGTGCTCGGCGTTCATTGGGAGGCGCAACAAGTTGAACTACTTCTCGTTGGAAAGGAGTTTGCCGTCTTTAGCATACTCGTAGCTCATGGTGGTCGAAGACTCGAAAGAGATTCAGCTGATGTCCTGATCCATACCTTCAGTGGCGATGTCAGCGCATGTGGCCACTATCGCATCCTGTCATGCAGTTCCTGTAGAGAGCCAAGTTTCAGGAGGTTGCAGAGGCACACTCTGCGGATCATCAGTTGTGACGGTAGGCCTAGCGCCCCAGGAAAACCTGCAGCCACCGACCCAAGATATGTAGCGGCCGGATGGGGAAGCCCCGGAGGCTCCACGGAGCCCGCGGGGAGCACTGCAAACGTTGCCGAACACTGGTATAACAACGTTGTCAGTGTATATTTTTAAGATAAAGGTATGTGCTTCAGAGGTATAGGTTTAACATTGCGCGTTAGTTAATCGATACACCAGAAATATTTCGGCACTCAGTGCACCACAAAACGATAGCAAGGAAGGAAGAACCAAAGAGCGAAATATTCAAGGTAAAAAACGAGAAAAGAAGGCCCTTTTTGCAATTGAGCGTCTTTGCAACATCGACCATCTGGGCTCTTCCCCACCTGACTAGAAAGTGGGCCCATTCAGTAAATAGTTCAAATAAATATTTGAAATACCTCCGGTCAGAGAAAACTAAATTACAAAAAGTAGCATCTGCTCCAGCAAGGTGAAACTAAGGAATTTGTCGACAAGCGGCACCGTACGGAGGTATAGCTTTAACATTGAAAGTTCGGTAATCCGTACACCAGTAATATTTTGGTAATCCGTACACCAAAAAACGGCAGAAATGAAGAAAGAACCAAACTAAAATTCTCAAGAAAAATGAAGAAACGAACTTTTTTGTATTTCTAATTGAGCGTCTTTGCAGTCAAACAATATTGACTATCGGTGTTCTTCGTCTTGCTAGAACGTGGGCTCATGCAGCAAATATTTCAAATACCTCCTGTCAGGAAAATCGGAAAACAAAAAGTAACATGTGCGCGTGCAAGGTGAAACTAAGGAATTCGTCCAAAAGCGGCACTGTACCGGGAAGTTTGCGTGGAATACTGGCATGCAATGCTGCTGGGGGTTAGAAAAACACACACATACCCACATGCACGCGCAAGATTTGGTGTTGTCAAGGAGGAATGAAAATGATTGGACCTGCACTTCGTGAGAGAAGAAATAAATGCCAAACCATAACATGTTTTCATACTATGTCATGTTGACAATAACATGTTTAGACAAGGAAAGTACAAGCCATCGCCGAACATACGGAGTACACACGAAAAACTTCACTGCAATGGTGATTATGATTGCCTGAATGCAACAGAAAACAATTTCACTTTGCTATGGAGTCACAAAACTAATTTTAGAGCAAAAGGTGCAAGACGAACTGCGAGTTGGGCGTGTGTGTATAGGTTCGTGCTGCGTGAAGCTCAAACAAATCTTGGACAACAAGGAACCCAGGACGGAGCGCTGCCAGCAACTGAAGACTTTAATCGTGAAAACACATACATATATACATAGACTGAAATCCACCGTCATCTAGCACCCGGCAATATTGCGGGGAAAAAGAAAAAAAACATGGCATCTAAATACATCACACGAGTACAAGCCCAGACACAAACGGCATTGCACACTCCACTACTCTTTTTCCGAAAAAGTAAATTCAGCGTCTCATAACATCACGGTTGACCGGCCCATGTATTTCCTGCTTTGTTGATACGAAATTCTTCAGTCATCTCTCTTGTGGTCCCCTTTTTGTGTTTGTCAAGAACTAGTGCGCGTGGCAACCCCGGACCGCACATGCAGTCCTCGTGGTTGTGTTTGCGTTTGTCATCAATGGGCGTGTGCGGTAACTCCGGATAGCCCGCGCACTCCCCGCAATGCATGGCTCAATGTGAAGATGGCACTCCTTTCAACGAGCTCTGCTGATCGCGGAGTCTAATATTAGGGCAGCGGCCAGTCTGTCCCATGTATTATAGCGAACCTTTCAGCCTTTCACTCACGATCTTCGCACGCAAAAACGCACTGCAGGAAAGCCAACTTTCTCTAACCAGTGTAATGATCATGGCTGAAGTCTACAAAAAAACGCTTCCCTGCGAAGCTTGGCGACAGCTATGTTAGCTCCCCTCTGCCTCAGAGGGACGAGGTGACCTAGGTGTGCGACGGAGCGACGTGTAAAGGCCTCACGTGATGTTTTCAAGTGAGTGTCGACAGCCGTTGCTCACTGCTCGACGTAAGAATAGAATGACGTTACTCTGCACGCCGTAAAGCGGTTAGCCGCAGGACGCTAGGCCTAACGGTTCATTTTAAGGTTGAGAAAGTTAGGCCTAACGTAACTTTTCAAGTTTCATCCTCTTGAAGCGGTACCCACTCGAACACGTACTCACTTTACGCCAAGCAGCCGGTACCGCTTCGACCCGTACAGCCCAAACATCAAATGTTAGGTCTACGAAATTTATCCCCGAGAGTTGGTGCGGTTAATCTAGAAAAGTCGTGAACTCCTCCAGAGTAGCAAACACTCTCAGGGTGAGATTGGCCAACTTTAAGCTGCGTTGGAGTAAAAAAAACTCAAAGCTCAAGGAGTCAAAGTCCAAACTGTCAGCGAGTCAACGTCAAATCTCAGGCATCCAGAAATACCTCACGGGAAAGCGTCACGTTCTACCAGCGCCGTCGTTAGTTGAGGGGTGATTATTTTTTCTTACCACACCTTAAAGGGATACTCTTAACAGCGTCGTTATCACAGTTTACTAATTTTATACCGTATTTTACCCCGTAACTTTCTGTCCTTTTTTTTCTCTTTTGTTCGCTAACCTTCGCAATGACGGGCAAATCCTGACCAGTTTGTTTTGCGCTCAAAACACGGCGCACACCCCATACCTCGTCCAGGTTTTGTTTGCGCCTCACCCAACAACAATAAACCTTGTGCCTACCGGTGCTGAAACCTCGTCATCTTGAAACTGTTCAATGTGTTGTTATAATTGGAAACTAAAGGAGACAGTGCCGGTAATTAGCTGTATGATTCTTGCAAAATTTTCATACTTTCCTACATGCAAAGGAAGGCACTTGTGGCTAATTCCCCAAAGTGAGACGTATACACGCTTACAGCATTCCCTGTAGACTACTGGAAGTTGGCAGCGATGGCTCAGAGGTACAGAACTCGCCTCGTATGCGGTATGTAACGGGTTCGAATCCTGGTACCGCCTTGCACCCACCGGTTTCTTTAATGGGTACAGGCATCCCTGGTAAAGTGCGGACCCTCTAAATGGGAATCCATGCCTGGAAAGCTGCCTTTACCCTTGCGAGGGGCCCCTGACCCTTGTCCATCTGGCGGGGCCCCCAGTCATCATGCCGCGTTGCGCCATTGCCGGGGGTGAAAGAGTGTCACGGCATGTCCTGCCACAGGCTGTTTCGAGTTGAGAGTCCTCCTTGGCTGTGGAAGGCACCATGTGCATTCGTGTGCCTTGGTGGCGCCGGGAACCTACCGGTAGAATAGGTACAAGCGACTCCCTGGCCTGCTGGCCTGGCGCATCGCCTCTGTGCGGAACTACAACGCTTGGAAAGTTCACCCGGCTCGCACGGAAAATCACCCCTATGGAAAGGGGAGGCTGCAAAAATGCAGGAACTTTTTTTAGGCGGCTAGCACGCGAAGCAAAGGTCTCCTGATAAAAACGCATTTTGTCACGCTATTTATATCACAAGTGCTGAAGAACGCTGCAACCTCCCACGTGACTACGGGATGAGCAATCGTTCAAGTACAGAAAACCAACAAAGAAGCCGACTCAGCACCCACACCGGTGTTGATTTTTTTCTGAAAAAAAAACAAGATCCTGGCATATTAAAAAACATTTATACTGTCAAACACTTTTCCGGCTACACCGGTCGCCCTCCGTGGGAATTAATTTTCTGCGCTGATTGGCTACATCCTCGTTCTACACATCGTTTCTGTCCGCACTAACTTCTCCACATGTTTTGTGATATTCCCTGCTTTTTAGAAGTTGAGAAAAATTTACAGGTGCAATCCCCTTTTGACTCGACTGAAACGAGCCATTTTTATTTCCTCTTCGTTTTCATGCGTGACCGTGCTAAAAAACTCTGTGCCTACTATCAAGGGCCAAAGCCGTTGTTGCGCTTGGGCCCAAGCTGATAAATGTAAATGAACCAAGATGGCAGTCTAAATCTTGCATCGAAGCAATAACCATACTTGGGATAGTCCCCCCTTCTAAAGCTAGTACATCCATGATTGCAACCGCTTTTCGTGGCTTTTACGGTTGGATTGCACTCGAAAAAGGTACTTTTTTGTGAATGAGGGCATACAAAGATTAATTATATCACGAACGTGCCCATCACCAATAACCATAAAAATTACCTATTCTTGTCTTTAATAAAGCACTCGTTGATTAACCCCTAGTGGTTAGTTTTAGTGGGGGCAAGCATTCGTCCTCATCGTTTACATAGTTCCCTCGTTCGCAACACTTTAGAGCAGAGGTTATGCACTCTCGAGGTAAAGCGACCAGCGCCCGAAGTTCATCCGCAAGTATTGAACTAGGGATATGTGAACACATGAATACAGAAAACTCTATGCTGATGGGTATGTTTGTTGCCAGGTTGTTTCAACACACGCAAACAACTTACTGTTTTACGGATTTCTAAGCAGTCAAAATTGTTGTTTGACAAAACATGTGTCAGTAACAATGATTAGTATGCATAGTATGTATGCATAGTATGTATGCATAGTATGATTTGCTGCATGTGTCAGTAACCATGATTAGTAGATGAGTAGGTGAGATTAGCGTGCTATGCGTAGGCATAGCATGCAAAAAAGTAAAAAAGAATGCAAAAATATGTTTCAAGCACTATAAAGCTTCGGAGAGGAAAGTGCAGTCAACAGTGGACGACAAAAGTGAACCCGCGATTATAGCGGCGCGCCGCGCCTGCATAGCGGGACAAAGTGACGGACATGTGGCACGTGCCTTGGTCTGAAAATCCCCGCCCGACTTCAAAATCCACAAGACAGAAAAGTGAAAGAAAGCAAAAGAAGAGAATGAGTCAACGCTGGAGGAGAAATGGCATAGCCGTCGAAAAAACTTCGGGACGACGAACACGCGACACTATGCAAGGAAGTCACGTTCGGTAGCCGTTCGTATCACTCACAGTTACCGGGAGAGTAAACGCGCGATATGTGGGAGAACGCGAGGCCGTGGGGACTCTAGTAATAAAAAAGCTTTGTACGAACAATAGCCTCAATATAAGCACTTTATGTGCACCTAAACGAACCAAAACCGATCGCAGGAAAGCCGTTTATCAGCATCTAGAAGTTATCTTCCTCAAAACGCCATAAAAACTTTTGGCACAATATATGCCAGCCTAAAATTACGAAATGCAAGTGCACGTGTTGGTGTTTTATGACGTGTAGACGTAGAACTTGTAGACATCCGTCCAAGCACTGAGGCCGCCAGTAACTCGCTCCTTCTCTAGTACGACTTGAACTTGCTACAAAACCACGAAAGATTGGCTCTTTAGTATCATGCTGACACCACTCTTAACATAAACTTCGCTCAAATAAGCTACATAATTAGGAAAAAAGGGAATGGGCGTGCGACCCGCTATCTCATTTTCCGCCACAGAACCTATCATGCCATATGCCCAGCTGTGCGATTTGCGGAGGCCGCCAAAGAAAACGCAAACTAGTCAGGGCTTATAATACTGCCTAACGAGTTATTTGCTGTTTACTTTAGAGCACATTAGTTTGTAGCAATAAGAATTCTTGGGGAATTATTAAAGTTACGTACAAACACCTGAGCGCACGTACCAGTGCGGAGTGCTGTTGGTACTGCGCGCACTATGATTGATATAGCTGCACAGCAATTGGGAGCTTTGGGGTTGTGAATGGCCGATTCGCAAAAGCGACATTGTCTTACGTGACCCTGTTTGTAGAACATACCCCATGTTCCACGAAACGATTACTACCTATCGCAATAAAAACAAGCCAAATGTAAATAAGGTCCAAAACAAAGCAATGCGACGAGCGGTACGGAGCAGAATGGTGTCGTCATCTATGAGGACTGACGGTATGCAGGGCTCCGCAGTATCAACACAGCGCGCCTCTGCTCTGCCTTGACTGTGCCGCAGTCCACTGCAGGATGAAAAGCGCACTTGAAGTTCGTTTGAAGACCCGTTCATCTGACGTTATGGCCGACGTCACGAAGCACACAATTGGGCGGGAGGATCAGAAGTTTAACCTAAATTGATTAATTTCTCAGTGAATAAAGTGTCTCTTGCTGCCGGGAAAACGCCAGGGACACTATAAAACACCACATATTTCGAATAAAACAAACGCACTTTGTCTGCATGTCCCCTTTACGAAGAAGCTTCTCAAACACTAGAATTTGCTGAAATTACCTCAACAAAACTGTGGTGGCCTGCAAACACGTAGCACATACAAGCCGACCGATTTTCGTTCTCTAATACCGTAACGTGCATCTGCACTTGAAAAACGCAGCAAAAAAGGCATCGCTCCGAGCCAACCATTCTCACACTTACCCACCAGTGTTGAAGATACTTTCATTAAGACCACCATTTACTCTACCACCACCCAGACCTCAGCGCGACGTCAAGGTCTTGCGATAGTATACGCGATTGGAGATGGATTTTTTCTGTATCTATGTGGAGTCACTTTACCACCCCTAGCACGCCTTATGAGTTGCACCAATGCCCTTCTAGCCATGCACCTACTTCGCTTCGTACCATTCACCGCCTTCTATTACTAACTGCTCTTGCAATTCAAATGACCAGATTTAGTGCGACCAGTTGCCACCACACTGCACGGGACACTTAGCAGAAGGGCTAGCAGCCGCCTTTCAGCACTAATGTTTCTGCTTGAAGAAGATAATTCCTGCCAAGCAAAAAAACACCTCCAATGCAATGAACGTGCATTTAATTGTCCCGCAATGGGCTCCTTCTCTTCACTTGGATCTTGCTCATGCTCAAGAGAGACGTTTTGCCCGGCAGGAATCAAATGTGGGTTGCCCTAACTATTCCTGGTGCCAGGCAATGGCCTCACTTCCGGGTTCTTTTTCCGCGCAATAATTGGACAGTTTATGTGGCGGAAATGCTTCAATCAACCTTTACCACAAATGGTGCATTTATTTCTCCCGAGTCCGATAAAAATACGGCGTTTTGTGGCGGCACGACGCAACTTACACGAGGATTCTTCGCACATTCAGTGAGCACAAGTACACTATCATCGCTTGTCTCTTGAATTCCTCCGCGCAAAAAAAAAACCTCTTTCCTCCTCACCGCACCATTCAATTTTCGATACCCTGTGTACGAATGAGCGCTTAGTAAAAACCTGGTGCTGCGATTTTTCCACCAAACCGGTTTATAGCTACCCTTGGTAGTGCTCGATGTCCACAGAAGGCGGCCCCTTAGCCTTCAACCCAGCGTCTGGGCTAATTACTGTACTAGCGCCACATCCTCCCGTAGTGAGCCTGTGAAACGTAGCGTGTTGTAATTTCCATAACAACGCCGCCGCCGTGTTCGCCCTAGAAGCGCTATAACTGTCATGACAACCGCGCGAGGAAGCGCAGCGGATGGAGGGAGAGGTGATATTGTCACCCTCTGAGGGCGTTCGATTCTGCCCTTTCCCTCCGCGCTCCCGGCCCGGCAACTGCCGCCTCCTTTGGGCTCGACCAGCACGCACCTAAAGTAGCCAGGCCAAGCCAGTGTACGCCACTCGACCAGTCAAGATGCCAGCTCAAATCTCACTTGAAAACATTATTCGCGCTAAGCCCGAACCCCATATGCGGCAAAAAACACTGACCTAAAATACAAAATGTAGTTGTCCTCAAGCGCTGCGCGCACCAACACAACTCCTATTTCTCAGATCAGCGTCACGGCTAACGAACAACTTTCTCACCTTTCGCTACCACGATGCAAAAATACTTCTTGCCGCGATTTACCCTCGCACTCCTCGCGTCTCTTTTTCTGGGCCATAATCTCCGAGAAAGCTCACAGGAGAAACCTCCCACAACGTGTGTCATGCGCGTTCCCCCTGCAGCAGCGGAGGCAGCGGTGACTATTATCGGTATGGAGGATGGTTATCGCGCACGCGCGGAACCAGTCGCCCCGGAAAAAAGCAGAAAAATAATGTGGGAGGAGCCGCATTTCCCCGCGGCCTCTACGTTTTCAAGCGCAGTAATAGTACCTAAACTAACAAAAGTAACATCGGCCTGATGTCCGTCCCTCTACGGGTGGCGTAACCACGAAATATTTTCGGCTCCAGATTCTCGCGAATGGTGGGTCTCTCTCAATCTAAAGTAGCAATCTTGAAAAAAAACTGTAATGAAATTGGCCGCGACCGCGACTCTCATATTACGCCAAGTTCTATTTAGTGTTTGCAATAAGTTCACAATGACGTTCTAAGCATAAACAAAATTTCGGCGATTGCCGATACATGGCCGCCTACGAAGGGAGGGTGGTTACAAAAAACGGCTGTAACTATTGCTTTTCAAAGCCGTCAAAATTTAGCAAAACTTGACGCAAAGACAACCCGCCTATTACGCCAAGCTTCATGTACATTTCTTTATTACGTCGTTTACAATGAAGTTCTAAATATTCTAGAAATCCAGTCTGCTCTCAATACATGGGCTTCTGCGCGAGCGAAACGAACACCCGCATTTTTGTGTCGTGCAATAAGCTCTAGCCATTTCAACTGTCATTCAGCAAGTTATGGAGCAAGTATGCTCCATCGCGAAGTGCAGAACATGTTTTGTTTCACGTATAAATGCGTCGATTGGGGTAAAACCCGCCTCAACTTCACTGCTCGTCCTCCTTCAGAGAGTAGACGAGCTGATATTTTTTTAGCACCCTTGTATTTCTACCTATTTACGCGAGGCTTATCGCACAGACCTTGCAAGGCTCGGTGAGCAGCAAGTCAACATAGCCTACTTTCCCGTTTTTTTTTTGTTTTTGTTTTTCAAGCTGTTCGCCTCTTCTTCAAGCAGTGCTGCTACGCGCCCCAAGTGTTTCGTTCGGGCGGTAGCATCTGTCGATTGAGAAATGGGAGTGGAAGAGCTCTTACCTCTTTGTTGAGTACTCACGGAGCAGGCCCCTACAAAATAATGCTTTCACGTTCTTTCTTAAAGCCTGCAGGCGCGAAAGCCACGTCTCACGTGTGCAAGCGCCTGCCGCAGAAAGACTCAGCCTTTCTGACTACTTAAAAACAGTGAGCCGGTACAGGTGTGGGGCTTACTGCACCCGGCACGTTAATGAGGGTGTGCACCACGGTAAATGCTAAAAAAAAGACAATTGTTTTTTTTCTTTTTCTCAAAAAAAGATGTGGTCTGCAGAATTCCATTCTGCTGACATCAATGCAACATACCAGACTGAGGGTTGCGTATTTAACCGCCTGAGGGTGCACTGAGCATCGCTGTCAACGCTTGCAACCGAGGACACTTCGCCGACCATTGTACACAAAGTGGGCTGAACATTTCGCGCCACTCGAATGTTTGACTGTGGACGCAGCAAATTTCAACCCCACACGGAAGCAAGCCAAGCGTGCGATCGTATTAACAGCCGCAACACAAAAAATAATTGAGCTTCCTGCAGAGATGTCCCCGCGAGGAGCAGATTGTAGCCTGTATAATAGCATGCAACTGCCGACATAAAATTCATGGTATCCGTTTTAACAGCAGAGCTGTTGTAGGTGGAGCCTTTTTGTCCGTCTGTTGTAGGTGATGCTTCACGCTGGGGAAGGCGGAGGTTCCCACGCCCGCAGGCGACTTCTGTCAGTAGGAATGGGAAGCTCCTTGCCGGCAGGAGACGGGAGGGAACTCCCGCCACTGATGTTTAGCTGCCGGTGTTTTGCACGAAATGGAAAATTTGAGCAGGGATGGCCCAGCCGAGATCGGGCGAGTGCCCATTTACGTTCGAGCCGACACAGGAAAACCACAGCTCTGCGGTTTGGACAGATTTTACACCGGAGAGAACTGTTTATTTTTGCATAAATTACTGCCTTCTCTCGCGAATATTATGCATTCTTGTTTCACGGGGCCAAAGTAAACTGTTCACTAGACGTTGACCTGTCGCCCTTGGTGTTCCCTTTTATCGCAGGCAAAATCCGTTCCAATAAAAAAATTAGCCGGAATTTCAAGCTCAATCGCAAAATTTATTCGCTGCCAACGAACGAAGGACTACTCTTTCAAGATGTTGCGCGTGCAGCTAACGCCGTTGAAATCAGGTAGTTTCATTCCCACACGGGAAACTGAGTAGAACTGAGTCAGTTTATACACAAACGTTATGTCCTGACCTCTTAATGCCACAACTGGTGTCACTTAAAAGTTTTGTACGATGTACACTTCGCCTTCCTTTCTTATTTCAGCACGCAAGCCTGCAGCAATACTACTTTCCGACCGTGTAAACGCAGCATCTGTTTGTGCCTCAGCAATAGATCCCCAAACGTTAGCATCAGACATTTGATTCTCACTACAAGGGGTTTTCAACTTTCGATAGTGCTCTACCTGCTTCTTCTCTTTTGAAAATGGCAAATACAGTTTCAGTGTCGGCTTTAGGCAGCCAGGTATGTTTATGACAATTGCCAGGTATCAGCACGTTGTCAACGTACTGCGACCATGTTCTCTGCGACTAACATTGAAAACGCTCTCTTGCCTACCTCTGACGGCAACGCGTGTACGGAAATGTATACTTCATCACGGTGACCTTACAGGCGACTATAGCGTTCTCAGGACTATCGAGGTTGCCCTTGCTTACGTTTTATATAGTACATGACGTCATTCCGAACGTCTTGCGATGGAGTCGCAAAGTTCGTCCTGGCTCTGTACAAAGCCTAAATTTAGCTGTTCTGTGTTTGTAGCTAGGCATCCGCACGACAAGGTCCTTAACGCCGAGCACGTGGCGCATTCTTCTATGTCAAATGGTGGTCAAATGGTGTAAGCAGCAGCTCAAAATGTTTTGACATTGTGGAAGAGTGTCAAGTTCAGTTCTTAGGTATCCGCACATGCATTGTTGCAAAATGTACAAAGGTCAACCAAACCAGGCGCTTCTGCTGTCACGTTTCCGTATGTAACAGTCGGTCACATTTCTGACAGGGGCTATGCGCAATACAACCGTCCCTCAAGCAGCGGACGCTGTTGACCAGGGTTCAGCATCTTCTTCCGAGTACGGGGAAATCATTCGGCTACTAAAAGGCTTGCAGACCAGTTTGGCAGTACAAACTTCAAAACAGGACGAACTCGCTAAACACATTGCAGAAATTAAAGGTATTCAAAAGGGCGTTAAACTGAACCTGGATGATATTGGCCGACGACTATAAACTGTTGAAAAAAAAAACGGAAGCCCTTGAAACTCTAGAAGCAGATATTAATGATACACGTGTTATGCTTAATAATACCGCCAAAAAATGCAATGTTTTTGACCAGGTCAGATGTCCTAGAAGAGAGGTCCCGGAGGAATGATTTATTACTGCATTGAATACCTGACTGCGAAGAAAAATGGGAAGAAACAGAGCAAAAAGTATTGAGCATGTTATCACGGTGCTGCGACGAAAGTCAGCTCGTTTTCAGAAGAGCGTTGCCGACCCGTTATCGTGAAATTTCTCAGCTTTAAAGTTGAAGAAAAGGTGCCGGCGGCCCGTTTGTGTTTCAAAAAAAAAAAAACAACGTAACCATATCGGATGATTTTTCAGTCGGCACACGTTTGGCCAGAAGCAAACTTTTGGAATTCGCTGAATCGCTGCCAGACTCCCCTTCTTGTAAACTGAGACATAACCAATTGTTTATTAATAGAGCATGTTACGTTTACGACTCCATAAATGCCACTATTGTAAAAGTACATGACCACACTCATCCCACCGTGCCTAATAATCTTGTAAGACCATCTACCTCAAACGAAAGGCCTCCTCCGTTATAGCAGGTAGCAAGGAATCGGCCAGAATGCTTGCCCAAAATATCTGTACTATATTCAAACATAAGAAGTACCGAAAAAAGCGAGTTGCAGTTCTCTCCATTATTGATACATGCAGAGCTGACATCGTGGTTTTCACCGAGACATGGCTACATTGTAACATACTGGACACTGCAGTTTGGAATCTTCGAACAACTTGTACCGATGTGATCGCGTGTCTCAAAAGGGCGGCGGAACACTAATCGCAGTTAGCAAAAAAATTAAGTCAGCACCCATCCACATACCTACTTCTCTTGAAACCAACTGGGTTTTTATCGACACAACTACAAAAAAGATCGCTCTAGGAGTCTGTTATAGGCCCCCAACTCACCTGCAGCTTTCACTAGTGAACTTCATGATGTAATCAACCTTGTCATTACCCGATTTCAACGGCCACCTGCATTTCTCTTAGGGGACTTCAATTTTCCGCACATAAATTGGTCAACAAACGGAGCAACTTCGCAGTCGTGTTCAACGCTAGAAAGGGATTTTCTTGACGTGTACATTTTTAACTTAAGTCAACTAGTTAATGAGGCAACAAGAATACCTGAAAATGTTGAAAGTGTTCTTGATTTGGTTTTAACCTCCGCACCTGATCTGTGTTCTGACATAAATTATTTACCTGGTCTGAGTGATCACCTTTTTCTACATTTTTGCTTGGATGGGAAAGCCCAACGTTATAAAAATAAAACAAAAGGCATTAGACACTACAAGCACGCAAATTTGGTGCTATAGTGATAAATTGTGTTTATTTCTTGATGCTTTCCTTGATGAGTTTGATAATCGTTCTGTTCAGGAAAACTGGGAAATGTATGTTACCAAAGTTCAAAAGTACACCATTACGACGTGTTTCTTCGAAGCCCAGTGCTCCGGGGCACAATCGGAGAATCCGCAGGTTATCAAATAAAAAGAAAAGACTTTACCGCGCGGCAAGAGCTTCCCCAACGGAACAACGTTGGCAGGCTTATGGAACTGCGGCTGATGCTTATACTAAGGCTGTCAGCACAGATAAACAATTTGTTCACAGAAATACGCTACCCTCAATGCTTTTATATGACCCAAAAAAGTTCTGGAATTGTATAAACCCGAGTGCATCACGCCTGGTTTGTCTTGCCGACGCCAATGGCGAAGCAATTGCAGATAATGACTGTCCCATTGTATTAAACACCTCGTTTGCATTGAACTTGTTCCGATTCTTCCGATATTTCATTGCTTATGATTACCCGGACATGGTTCATTTGGCGTTGAAAAAGTTATATGCTCTTTAAAGACTTATTCTGCTGCTGGTGTCGATGGAATTAACGCGAAATTTTTGGAAAGCACTTGCACCTGCTGATCAATAATTCTTTCAAAAAGTTTTCAACAGTCTTTGCAGTCAGGAATTCTTCCCGACGATTGGATAATTGAGAAGGTCGTTCCAGTATTTAAATCTGGCAACAAACCGTCTCCTCTTAATTACCGACCTATATCCCTCACAAGCATTCCTTGTAAAATATTTGAACTTGTCATATTCTCTAACCTCGTTAATTTTCTTGATTCAAACTCATTTTTTCTTAAGCACAACACGGATTTCGTAAGCACTACTCCTGTGAAACGCAGCTTGTATCTTTTACACACAAAATACACGCCATTATTGATAACCATTCCACTGTAGATTGCATTTTTTGGACTTCTCAAAGGCGTTCTACAAAGTATGTCATAAATTACTACCCCATAAACTCAGTTGCCTTAATATAAATCACCACCTTTAAAATGGATCGAATGCTTCTTAGTTATTCGACAGCAGTTTCTTGCCGTTAAGAACTGACTCACCCTCAATTACTGCCACTTCTCGAGTTCCCCAAGGGTCCGTGCTTGGCCCATTATTATTCCTTATATATGTTAACGACCTTCCCAACTGCGTTAAATCCAATATTCACTTGTACGTGATGACTGCATTCTTTTTCGAGAAGGTACCAATAACAATGATATGCATGCACTACAATCAGACCTAGATAACATTTCCACTTCGTGCGAAAACTGGCTTATGAATTTAAATATCGCGAAATGTAAGGGAGCGAGGATAACACGTACATCGAGCACCATACTGTTGTGTTCTTGACTAGACGGAGGCAGTAGTCAACCGGGACGAGCAGACCATGTTTATTGGTCACCAGATGTTAGTCGAAGAACGCAGAGGATTAGGCGTGGCTGCTTATAAGCGATAGCCGCAGCAGAGAACAGGGCAGATAGTGGCACTCCCTGAGCGGGCGCATGCGCAAGGACGCGGTACAAATGACAACATCCCTTCCCCAACACAAGGTTCATTAGTCGGTGCTACGGCTTGTAGCGTTCCGGGGGTTGTCTTTTCCGCGTGCTGCGTCGGAGGACTGGCTGGGGATCCTTGTCCCTCTCCGGTTCTGATGCGCGGGCTTCGGGACAGGTAAGACCTGACACGGAGGCCTGATCTGCAGACGTGGGGCTATGGGCTGCGATTGGCTTCACCGTAGCCGGCGGTAGGACCACAGTGTCCTCGGTCGAGGGCTGACTCGAGGCCGGCTGGACCACCTTGGTAACCGGGACCGGCATGAGCTCCCCTGGAGCGGCGGTGCTTGCCCAGTCCGGAGTCCCGAGTGGGATTTGTTGGTGTGCCATGGGATTCCAGCCGTCCGGAAGCTCACATTCCGGGGCCTGATGGTACCTCGGGCCCTCCTGGAAGGTACATGGGCGTAAGTCATCGGCATGAACATAGCGCTCCTCTCCTCCCGTAGACACAACGTATGTGCTGATGCTCACACGCCTGAGCACGGTTCCTTCGAGCCATCGGGCGTCACCCGGGCGCAAGCCTTTCACTAATACGCGGCAGCCTTCACTGAATTCTCTGCAGCCTCCTCGCGTTTGGTTCGCCGACTCCCTTATTCGTTCCAATTTTTCGGTCATTCTTTTCTCCATATCTGGATGCAAAAGGCTCAATCGCGTCCGCGGCTTCTACGACAAGAACCGTTGCGCTGGAGTTTCATCTGTAGTACCGGTTGGGGTGTTGCGGTACCTGAACAGGAACTGGTCAATGCGATGCTGGAGAGTCTTTGTTTCCCCAGTCCGCTGCTCGTGGAGGACCTGCTTGAAGAGATCTCTTTTTATGGTTTGCACACACCGTTCAGCGCTGCCGTTTGATGCTGGATGATAAGGAGGCGACTTCACATGCCGAATGCCATTCCTGCTCAAAAACGTTGCAAACTGAGTTGACGTGAACTGCGGGCCATTGTTCGTAACCACTACTTCCGGCAATCCATAAGCATCGAACACACTGCGCAGTTTTTCCACCGTCTTTTCAATGTTCGCCGTTTTCATCACAAACATTTCCACCCACTTTGAATGCACGTCCACCAGCACGAGAAATCACTGTTGCTCTCGATGCGCGAAGTCCAAATGCACTCTCTCCCACCTTCGCGTCGGCCAGCCCCACGACAACAATGGGACGCTGGGTGCTGAGTTCATACACGTCATACACTCTTTCACTGCTCGTTCTATGTCTTGAGTTAACCTCGGCCACCACACGTGACTTCTAGATAACATTTTCATGCGCGTCATTCCCGGGTGGCCCTCATGCAGCATTGATAACACCTTTTCACGAAGCGCAACAGGCACTATCACGCGATTTCCCAAGGTTACACAATCCTGGTCAACAGACAGTTCGCTACGCCGTACAAAATAAGGGGCGAGTGTATCTTCTGCCACATGCGAAGGCCAGCCGTTTTGAGTGTAAAACAGAACTTTTGATAGGACCTTGTCCCTTTTTGTTTCCATTCTAATCTCTTTTGCAGACAGCGGGGTTTCATCGAGCACAGAAAAAAAAATGTACGTCTTCCGACTCGGGTGCTTGGCTCGACAACTGCAAAGGCAACCGCGACAGTGCGTCAGCATTTGCAATCTCGCTAGCCTTGTGATAAACCCAGCGGTAGTTATAGGCTGCAAGACGCAAAGCCCAACGCTGAACACGCGCTGCTGCCATTGCAGGAACTGGCTTATGCGCGAGCAGGCCCAGCGATGGCTGGTGATCAGAGTATATGCTAAAGGATCGACCAAACAAGTATTTGTGAAATCTGCGCAACCCGAACACTACTGCCAAGGCCTCTTTTTCTATGTGCGCGTACGCCTGCTCGGATTTACTGAGAATCCTCGACGCAAAGGTTATCGACCTTTCCACTGGGCCTTCTTTGTGGAACAGAATAGCTCCCATTCCGTAGGCTGACGTGTCACAGACGAGGCCGAGATCCTTCGATGGGTCGTAGTGGGCTAATACCGTGTTTTGCGTAAGCCATCCTTTGCTTGTTTGGAACACTCGCTCGGCGTCAGCTGCCCATTTCCATTTTGTGCTATCTCTGAGTAGGTCGTATAGCGGTTTTAGTTCTGCTGATAGGTTGGAAACGAACTTGCCATAGAAATTCAACAGCCCCAGATACGCCCGGAGTTCCTGTTTATTTTTTGGGGCTGGCGCTTCCTTGATTAGTGCTATTTTTACGTCTGAAGGCCTAATTCCGTTCCCGTCTATCACGTGGCCCAAGTAGGTCAGTGACGTCTCAAAGAACTTACATTTTTCTTTTTTCAGTTTAATGCCATGTTCCTTAAACCTAGCTAGCACGCTTTCCACCTTCTGATAGCACTCCTCGAAGGTTTCCCCAGCGATTAACACATCATCAATGTAACAGGATACTCTATCTAGGCCTTTTAACAGGTCATCCATTACCGCCTGAAAAATAGACGGGGCACTCGTGATCCCATAGGGTAGCCGTGTATACTGAAACAAGCCAAGATGCGTATTCACGGTGACCAAACTCTGCGAGTCCGGATCAAGTTCTAGTTGCTGGTAGGCCGTTGAGAGATCTAGGACTGTGAAGTATTTACACCCGTGCAACGTTGCGAAGATATCTTCCATTACTGGCAACGGGTAATGGTCTGTTCGGAGAGACTGGTTCACTGTCATTTTATAATCCCCGCAAATTCTGACCTCCCCGTTGGGTTTATAAACGACCACTAGAGGCGTTGCCCAGTCGCTACGTTGAAGCGGAATTAGGACCCCAGCTCCTACCAGCGCCTGCAATTCTTTTGACACCGCGTCTCGCACCGCGAAAGGCACCGCTCGATGCTTGCAGAACACCGGCGTGCTCCCTTCTTTCAAAAGCAGTTTACCGGGGTGCCTTTTATCAACCCAAGTTCGGGCTCGAACACCTTTAGAAATTTTTCTACCAGTTGTGCTACCTTGTCTACGCTGACACCGCACACGCTCAACCAGTCCAGCTTAAGAGCCTCCAGCCAATCTCGACCCATCAGCACCGTCTCACATTTCTGTGGCGTCCGCACGACAACTAGCGGGAGGGTGACCGCCTGACCACGGTGCTCGACCGGTACCTTCACCCTCCCCACGGTCTGCAGGGGAACGCCCCCGTACGTTCATAGCCTAATTCGACAACTTTCCAGGGCTACGTCTGGCCAATACTTCACAAACACACTTTCAGGTACAATCGAAACAGATGCCCCCGTGTCGATTTGCATTCGCACATTTCTACCTGCCACCTTAACGTTCACCGTATAGCTAGGATGGCTACTGTCGCAAGCAAATATGTTATGCAGCACAAGTTCTTCCTCACCGTTCATTGTCTCTAGGTTGTCACGGACGTCGTCCACGGCCCGCACCGCGCGCGATGAGGCAGCCTTGCAGACCCTCGACAGATGACCCATCCGCTTGCATAGATGGCACTTGTATTTCCGGAACGGGCAGGACCTTCCGTCGTGGGATGATCCACCGCAGAGGAAACAGTCTGGCGTTTCGATGGGGTGTTCCGCTCCGTCGGCTGCTGCTGCTGGCTTGGCTGAAGCTCTAGCTGCGGACTTGGCCCGGTAGGTGTGACGAACATCATGCACTTCCTCTGGTTTTCTCGTAGCTGGTTGAAACTTTCTAGTCTCGGCCCGAGTTAGTTCAACACTTTTGGCAATGTCGCACGCTGTGGCAAAGGTCAATGTGCCATTCTTGAGAAGCTCCGCTTGGGTCGGTTGGTCTTTTAAGCCGGCCACAAACCGGTCCCGCAACGCTTCTTCCAGAAAGGGCCCAAATTCACACGACGACGCCAGCCTTTTTAATTCCACGGCGAATGCAGCCACACTCTCACCTTCATGCTGGGACCGGCGATTAAACCGGAACCGTTCCGCAATCACCATTCGCTTGGGGGCGTAATGCTCCTTGAGAACGGTGACGAGCTGACTGTATTCCTTCTCCTCAGGCTTTGCCGGGGCGAGCAGGTTCTTTAACGTGCGGTAAGTCTTCTTGCCCATGGCGGTCACGAATGTCGAGACTTTCAAATCATCGCTCACCTTCACGGCGCGGACGTAGTGTTCAAACCGCTCCACGTATGATTCAAAGTCCTCGTCCTCATCTTCGTCGAATCGCTTGAACTGGCCTAGCGAAGCCATGTCGCTGTATCGACCCGGCTGCCTTCGTTGATTCCTGGTCACGGCAATCCCATCCTCGTCGCCACTGTTGTGTTCTTGACTAGACGGAGGCAGTAGTCAACCGGGACGAGCAGACCATGTTTATTGGTCACCAGATGTTAGTCGAAGAACGCAGAGCATTAGGCGCGGCTGCTTATAAGCGATAGCCGCAGCAGAGAACAGGGCAGATAGTGGCACTCCCTGAGCGGGCGCATGCGCAAGGGCGTGGTACAAATGACACAACACATACCTTCTTACTTCAGTAAAGGACTACAACTGGGAGTAGTAAACAATTATAGATATCTTGGGGTCCATATATCAGATAATTTACCTTGGAATGTCCACATTTATCACATTATCAATAACGCTAACCGGACCTTAGGAAACATTAGGCGAAACTTCGCTCTGGCCCCCTCCTCCTTAAAGTTACTACTTTATAAAACACTAGTTATAACAAAACTTGAATACGGAGCCGAGAAATGGGACCCAGACCAAACATACTTAATCAATAAACTCGAAATGGTTCAGAATAATTCTGCTCGTTTTATTCTCTCCAACTTC
This sequence comes from Haemaphysalis longicornis, assembly GCF_048455015.1. NCBI lineage: Eukaryota > Metazoa > Arthropoda > Arachnida > Ixodida > Ixodidae > Haemaphysalis > Haemaphysalis longicornis. Next base: position 834,225 of record NW_027526213.1, read on the forward strand.
CATCGCACCGCCAATATATCATCTATGAAAGCTAACCTCAATTTGCCTGATTTAGTAACCGGTCGCAAAATAAAACGACTTTCCTTATTACACAAAATATTTTATAATCCCACATTAAGAAACAACCTAATTTCGCCAACAAACTACGTTTCATCACGTTGTGATCATGTCCACAAATTTGCCATCCCTATGGGTCACACACGTTCGTACGCATGTTCATTCATTCCAGGAACATCACGCGATTGGAACGGCCTTCCAGCAGCAACTGCGACCATCGTAAGCAATGACGCTTTGTGATCAGTCATCACCAATCAAAACCACTCCAATAACTATGAATGATTATTTTTTCTTGTGTTGGTTCCATCATTCTCGTAAAAGCAATGTTGGCTTCTTCTTGTAGTTATTGACCCTTTGTGCACAGAACTTGTGAACTTTTTTTATTATGCGTTCTCGCGCAACTCCTCCTTTTTGTATGTTTGCTTGATATGCACTGTAAGCCGTACTTGTTCGTGTATCCTAAAACCCACTCCCCTCTATAATGCTTCGGCCCTGTGGGTACCTGTAAATAAAATAAATAATAAAAATAAAATAAAATGGTGTAAGGAAAAAGCATTAGCTGTTATGTTATCCTACACATGATTGGAGGTTGATGCAATAGTTTTTATATTTGTAAATTGTGTCTTGCCGGTTAAAATTACATCTATCAGCGACATGAGTTTTAAAAGGAATCATACCATGCGGCAATGCCGCAACTGTAGCAACTGTAGCATCACTAGGTTTGAAAACTGTAGCACCAGTAGGTGTAGCACCGCAACTGTAGCACCGCAAATTTTAGCACCGCAACTGTAGCATCACTAGGTTTGAAAATTTACACTCAATGAAATCATACTGTGAATATATAAACTGCCTTTAGCATGCTAACATTTCACGAGAACAATGTTGTTCTTTCAATATTGTGAAAAATATTAAACGAAACCTCTCTTTTTGTGATCAGTTCTTGTCTTTTTGCTTTCGTTCTAGAAACCATGCTGCATTTATTTTCAGTGTCTTTGTCGTTTTTTTTTCTCAGCAGCTGTTCCGAGCAGCTCCGAAGCAGGTACGTATTTAATTAGCGCATGCAGCTCTGGGTTGGCTTCACCCAGCAATGCCGAACGGCTCAACTGTATTACTTTTGCACCATGATACGGAGCTCCCCAAAATGACCCTAACCGCTCGCGCGGTTTTGGCGGACCACCTTGCTTAAAGCGGCTGCCGGCTGCTTTTAACTTAACGCATTACGTCACTTCCTGTTCAAGAGTTCCTTCGCAGCTGCTCATAGCTCATCCAGACTTGCAAATGTAATGGAAGAGACATTTAATTACTCGTGCTAGACTGGACGTTTGTATGCCAAATGACTCAGTCTTAGTGAGCCTCGAATTGAGACTGTTAACCCGCCGCGGTGGCCCAGTGGCTAAGGCGTTGCGCTGCTGAGCACGAGGTCGCGGGTTCGATTCCCGGCCGCGGTGGCTGCTTTTCTGATGGAGGTGAAAAGCAAAAACGCCCGTGTGTACGAGATTTCGGCGCACGTTAAAGATCCCCAGGTGGTCAAAATTAATCAAGGGCGGTCCACTACGGCACGCCTCATCGCCTGCGCTGCGTCGGTGCGTTAAACCCTACAATCAATCGAATTGAGACTATTAGAGCCAGGTTTATTTCGCTTTGAATTCATTTCGCTTTGCCTAATAATTGAAATACCAGAAAATCTGAGCCCCCTTCATTTAGCAATAAAAATCTAGCCTCCGCAACCAGGCTTCCCTTTCCAAAACCCCTGGTAAGATTGGTGCGTAATAATGTCTTCAATATTTCGGGTAATATAAAGAAAGTAATAAAATAAATGTTCAAGCGAAGCCTATCTCATTCTCTTTAGGATTTGCGGCACGTCTTCACCCACAGGCAGTCAAAAATGTACAGCTGTCGCCGTCCGTTCTACTACATATGGTCACCAAAAAAGAACAGATATTGGAGTAAAACGGACAAGAGGAACACCAAATATGGTTCTGTATAAAATATTTTGCTCGGCAGCAGATAATCTTCTCAAATTAAACTTGAGTAGGAGCATGCTTTTTCCATATCTGGAAAAACCTACTGGGCCACGGCAGCATTGGTGAAAGATCCAATGTTCACGAGGTGCCCAGCTAGCACAACTGAAAAAAAAGCACGTTCATGTATTTCCTGTTAAGCCCCAATATTTTAGTAATTATGGAAGGTATGATGTAAAATACACAATGGCGGAGCGTTTAATAGGATGAAAAATGGTTCCTACAATCAGGAGCATTTTGGCATGTAAGTACTGAAAGCAGCAAAGTAAAAATAGTTAGTTTTTTTTTAATTTTCACCGTTTTACGCGCCGACGCTACGCCTCAGCTAGGATCCTTTCGCCATAGTAAGCGGCTCTGAAAAAAATGTGGGCCACCAGTACATTTTGAACTACCACCAAAATCACGATGCGGCGGCATTTTTTAGGGGGGGGCACCATAGGATGTGGGGCAGAGACCAGGTACAAGTTTGCGTCCCTCGGATCATGAGGACAATGCCATAGCCGCTGATTCACCTTGCAAGGTACTATGCACCAGTATATAAAAATATTAAAGCTTGAAACCTTACTTCTATGCAAATCCAACAAATTCCACAACTTAAACCACCTAAAGGAATTTATAGATATCGTTTCTATCGACAATTGTATTTATTTATTTATTTATTTATTTATTTATTTATTTATTTATTTATTTATTTATTGATACTGCGATCTTTTACAAGATCATAGCAGGGGTGGTACAAAACATGAACATCAGTGGTAACAGGCAAACAAACAATCAAAAACAAATGAAGTACAAACTTATGTAATTGATAGCTGCAGTGATTCTTCGAGACAAGAGAATCAACAAAAAGCAAGGTACAAACATAGATAACAATCATTTCTGCAGTGAATCTTCAAAAGCAGACAATGTACTTATGGTAACAACATCGTTATGTAGATTATTATCGTTATGTAGACATCGTTATGTAGATAAAGCCCTACCACTTGCATCCACGCCGCAGATTTGCGGTAGTCTGCCATTTAAATTACAGAACTTTACCCGCACGCGAAAATTATCGGTAGCATTACCCTTCTGGAATAGGTAAGTGTGCTTTACGTTCGTGGCTGACTTGGTAGCAGTGGCTGACTAGGTTATTCCCAGGACGCCAAGTTCACAGCATGTCCGGGCCTCGTCAGCTCATATGTGCAACTGCGTCTTCCCTAAAAGTGTAGTGTGCATAATGTCAAAATTATAATCCATCCTCATCTTGTCTACCTCATTAAACTTTTGTGGAGCTTGGCCAACAATACAACGAGGCAAAGGAGTGTCGCATTCGCCTCGCGGTTTCACTTCGCTGAATGCCTTCTAAATTTGCCACCACTCAGAGATGGACACGGCTCCAGTCATAACCCAATCCCATCTCCTGGGTGCCGGCATGTTCTGTATACTGACAACGCTCACGTGTAAGGCTGGCTCAGCAGGTACCAGCGCATCAGCAGCTCTAATGAATGCGATCTTAAGCTCGTAATTGCGAACATGATCTCCTTTGTAAATGAAACTTGCGTTTCCGGTTGCGTCTGCACGAAGATGAACTTATCAGCAGTTATTCCTCTTAAAGCTGCTGTAATAGCATAGAAAACTGTTTGCGAACCTATTGGACGCAACGCTGCCGCCAAGCGGGAGCCCTGCACCCAGGTGAAAGCAGTCAGCACTGAGAGTAATGGCCCTACTAGTAACAGCATCTTGGAACAAAACTTCAGATATCTCAAAAAAGAAATACAAATGCTCAAAGTGGACGCGTGAAAAACAGTTCGTGAAATCGAAACCGCGAGGTGCCAAAATAGCGAAACAGCAGGATGTTTTGGTATCTTTCTGACACCTTTGGAACATTGAAAGAACATAAAAACAAACCAAACTAATGAATAACTACAAAGTTAGCGTGTGGCAAATGCACCTGTATGCTACAAGTGACGAATTGGGTAACATAACTCAGAGATGTTAGGTGTTGCGCCGTGGTGCTGCACAAAAATGGAAGGTATAACGCTATGTTCAGACTACCAAATTAAGAGCCATGTCGTGGGCTATGGACGTAAAGAACGGTGTGTCATGCAGTTTGGTTTGGTGAGACGTCAAATGACGTCGTTAGTTAAAGATATTTTGACAGTTGCGACAACAGTTTCAACCCGGCTGATTCTAAAACCTTCGCGGTGTTGCGGATCTGGTAGCGTGACCGGTAAGGGCGTCCATTGGTCCAGAGGTGGCCAAACATTGGGGCCGAGTAGGGCGAAGAAAGTAACTTCATGTACAGATGTTTACATAGCGTTTGACTGAGTGAACAGGATTTTGCTCTCCTGCGCACGCGAGAATAAATAACCGGGTTGTGTCCGCCCCCTTTCCCCTTTTCTCCCACAGCTTTCAGGACGCACCTGTAAGGCCCACTTATGAGACCAGCGGCCAGGCGCCCGGGCTGCGCGTGAGAACCCACCACTCTGTCTGGGGGCTAGACACTGTGGACTCTACGCCGCAGCCGTCGCCAATTCGTCACGGCTCGCATGGAAGACGGATTGTCTAGCCCACCGAATACCAAGAGTATAATCCCCCATAGAGAACGCAGACGGCAGCGCCGGGTTCTGAGAATCGTCGACGTCACGCGCGCAGGAGGTGGAATTACCTGCGTCGAAGTGCGCGCCGCGCGAGACACCATTGTTAACGCGCACCGGTCGGCACAGTGCACTGTCGCCGCCTTTCGCTCTCACCCTGCGGGGTCGCGCGCACTTGCTCGTCCGCGAGCGTGCCGTTGACCCAAAGATGGCGGCGCCTCATTGAATATTCCGTATCGCGCTGAGTGATAGCTGCCTACGTGAATTTGGGCACTCCCTTACGCGTGTACGAACGCTACGAGGGCGTTCCCGAGAGAGTGTGATCTCGGGGAGTTATTAGGCTGAACTTGGCCGTTAGAAATCATTCTTGTCTTAGCGCTAAGTTGGGCAGTACCCGGCGGGACAAGGAGTCTCGACCGTTAAAGCTAGATTGGGATTTGTGAGCCCCCTAAGCTAGAGGTTGATCGCGTCGGAAGTTTAGGGTACAGCGCCGTACCGGGCAACTAGACGGATCTTGCGGCGAGGCAGAGTCTCGGCCGTCGTTTCTCGAGTGGTTTGTGTACGCTCCGACGATAGGAGAGTTAGACGAAGTTGAGAAGCTCAAGTGATGTGTGCGCACTTGGAGATAGCTTCTAGCTGAATTTTGATGTTTTTCTTTTTATTACTCGTGTACCCAGTTTTCCTACTGTAAATAGCGGTATATAAACTCTTCGTTTCACTTAATCAACCCCAACGCCTCGAGTTCGTCAATTCGACCACCGTCTCCAAGAACTTCAACACCATCGCCCTGCCAGCCCCCTGCCAAATCAACCCGAGCCCAGGCGATGGGGTTCCTGATCGACACCAGACTTCGGGGAAACGAACCACAACCATCTTTACTGGCACAGCCGACAGGATTTGGCAGAAGAGAACACCAGGCCACAACCAGGGGCGGCAAGCAGACGCAAGCCCGCCTTCATCGGCAGCTGCCGAGCTCGGCGCGGACTGGAGCGGCAGAGCCAAGCCAGCGCACGGGGCCAACGACGCGGCAGCTGACCACCGAAGGTGCGGTTGAGTGGGATTTCTTGCGCTGCGTTGTAATGGTGCAGGCTGAGTCTGGGCTTGCATGGTAGTCATGCGGAGCATGCTGGCGAACATGGCGGAAGGAGACGGAAATGGTCCGAGACATGAGGCGTCACCTCAAGGAGTCACGGCGGTAGGAGGGGTGGTCCAAGCGGAGTCCGAAACAATAATTCTTAGACGAATGGAGTTGGAGTTTCAAGAACGGGAGAGAAAAGAAGCGCGCGAAGCGTAGGAAAGAGCGCGAGAGGCGACGGAGCGAGAGAGAAAAGAAGCACGCGAAGCGGAAGACAGAGAGAGAGAGAAGAGAGGCGCGAAAATCGAAGGAGCACATGCAAAAGCTGAAGCTGGAATCTGAAGAGCGGTTACGAAGGTGTGAGGTGGAGCTGGAGTGGAAAAGGCAGACGCCTTTACGCTCGGACACCAGCGCGCGGAAGCAATGGGGCACAGACCCAGCAAGTTGTATAGCGACACCGAAGTTGAATGGTTCCGGCCAGTGTTTCGAAGTTTAACATTGCGATGACAAAGTAAGCAGCCGTGACTGCGTACACTAGGCTAGCATTTCCGCCGGTGTCGAACGGGTGGAGACGGACGTTGGGATGAGGAGCGACGACGTAAGCGCGTCCGGTGATACCGTAGAGCGGCGTAATGAAGCGATGCTCGAACATGACGAGCAGCCTCACGGGCCAAATTTGGGGATGGAGCTGCAGCGCAGGAGACAGAACCTTTCGAACAGGCCCAGTTATGCACTGACAGCAAAGTTGAATGGGGGCAGCCTGTTTTTCAACTTGAAGCCACGCGAGGACGAGATAAGCAGCCGTGGCTGCGCACAGGTGGCGAGCGACTCAGCCGAGAAGAGCTGCGTGGGGAGGGAGGCGAGCACGCGGAGTGTTCTAGCGAGTGAGTCCGGTATAAGAGCACAGTCAAGGGGTAACCCTGTTGTTGCGAATCTAGGGCCGCACGTTACGTTTGCACCAGACACTGAGCTAATACATGCCGAACTTTCTGGCGCGGGCAGTACCCAAACTCTAATCGGTGGACCGGAGGAGATTGGCGTCGCACAGGAAAGTCTTGGGGCCCGCCGCGCTCCAAATTCCTCTCGAAAGTTGCACGAGAAGGTGAACTCCGTGTCGGGCGTTCAGGAGCTCGCCCAGAAGAGAAAGGAGATAAAAGACGAGAAAGCATGTGAGGAGACGGAGCGAAAAAGAGACAGAGTTGACGATCAGGCTGAGGAAAAGCCGAAGTTAAAGGCGGGTAAGGGAGCTTAGAACGTAGACTGGGTTGAACATGTAAAAAATGGAAGAGGAAGTGAGAAAGAACGCGAGAAGACGAAGGATGAAGAGCTCAGAACGTTTGAAGAGGGTAGGAATGATACAGAGATGTCGCGTGGGTTTGGTAGTCTTGATGGTGAGAGTATAACCGAGGAGGCCGATGGAGAACACGAAAACGCATGCGTGGAGCCCGCGAAACCAAGAAGGAGAGCTCCCGAGGAGGTTGCGAAGGAGATGGAAAACCCAAGTAAGGAGGCAGCTACACTTGAAACAGAGGAACGAGACGCGATCGGCGATCTCGCGAAACCAGTGTCTGAGATAGAGATTCGTAGCTTTAGTGTTGGTTGCGGCCGTTACCGAGATTTAGTCGGGAGCCGTGCTGGATGGGTTGACGCACTAAGTTCTGATCTGGCAGTGTGTCACGGGCCCTACATCTGAGTTGTGCCAGGATGAGTGCGTGCTGGGATAGCCGAAAAACTTTCTTTGGCAGGCCGCTGCTCAGAATGCACCTCTCATGCACGAGCGGTTTTTGGTAATGGCAGGTGCTTGTGAGGTTGTTGTTGTGGGGCAGCCTGTGCGTAAGGGAAAGAATGATCCCGAGAAGGTCGTCGCGTTCGCGGGCCGCCATTCCTCTCCAGCAAGAACCCTGCGCTCACGCTGCCAGCGCGCAGCATTGCCTTACGTTGGGGCATTGGAGAGGCATGGCCACTTGGCCTATGGGACAGGAGGCGAAGTCGTATTTTGCGAAACCACTCCGTCTTCCGCGAAGTTTTGTTCGCCTCATGAGGCTAAATTGTCGAGACTTGCGTTGACATTGCTACGCTCCACGGTCGGGGCCATTTGCAGAGGGGTTGGAGATACCCGAATGCACTACTCTGTTTTCGGAATGCTGCTTGGGGAAGCCATTATTGAATTGCCTCCCAGCCTTAACACCGCCACGACGGACGTGAACGTTCCCGTTCACCAGTCCTTTTTCGTCTGTGCATGGTGTGTGTGCGTGTGTGCCGTGGTTGTGCGCGACGAGATGCCTTGGGTGCTCGAGCTGTGCACCGAATTGATCGATCCGCGCACCGAACCGAACTTTTTGTGCACCGCAAGTGAGCGAAAGCACAGCCGAACATTCTTGAAGGAACGCTATCAGGCTACGCCGTCAAGGAGGTCCTTTGCGTGCGTGCGCATAGTGACAATGGAAACTTTCTTAACGTTTCAGTTTTGTTGACTGCAAAATTGCCTGTGTTCATTGCCAGTCCTTATTCTTTTTGTTCCTGTTGTCGAGTGCCGGAATGTTTGTGCGTGGTTGCTGTTATAACGCGCATCAGTGTTATAGGTTGAGTTGTCTCGTTGTTCGTGGCGTTTACGCACCCCGGAGACACGACCCAATTTCTTTTTACTTGCACTTAATGTTTTCAGCATTTTTTGTGTTTTCGGTTTGCTAGAGTATTCCGTCACGTTTGAACGGCTAGTGAATAGGTTGTGTTTGTAGCTTAGGTGAGACCGACAGCTGTCGGCCAGCTGTCGGTTCGAATCAGCTGAACTGCAGAGATGATAGGGGGCTCATTTGTGGTTATACCTAGCTCCTTCCGCGTGTATTTTTTGTTTGTTTGTTCCACTGTAATTGCTGAAGGAGAGATGAAACGAGTGGCCCTTTTAAATTCTTTTCGAATTGACTGAGCTAAGAGGCCCAGTAACCTTATTAAAGGGGGGAGCTGTAAGGTCCACTTCTGGGATCAGCGGCCAGGCACCCGGGCTGCGCGTGAGAACCCGCCACTCTGTCTGGGGGCTCAACACTGTGGACTCTACGCCGCAGCCGTCGCCAATTCGTCACGGCGCGCACGGGAGACGGATTGTCTGGCCCACCTAATACCACGGGGATAATCCCCAATTGAGAACGCAGACAGTGCCGCCGGGTTCCGAGAATCGTCGACGTGACGCACGGAGCAGGTGGAATTCCCGGCGGTGAAGCGCGCGCCACGCGAGACACCATTGTTAACGCGCCCCGGTTGGCACAGTGCACTGTCGCCGCCTTTCGCTCTCACCCTGCGGCGTCACGCGCACTTGCTCGTCTGTGAGCATGCTGTGGACCCAAAGATGGCGGCGCCTCATTGAATATTCCGTAGTGCGCTGAGTGACAGCTGTCTACGTGAATTTGGGCACTCCCTTACGCGTGTACGAACGCTACGGGGGCATTCCCGAAAGAGTGTGATCTCGAGGTGTTATAAGGCTGAACTTGGCCCTTAGAAATCGTTCTTCTCTGAGCGCTGAGCTGGGCAGTTCCAGGCGGGACAAGGAGACTCGACCGTTAAAGCTAGGTTGGGATTTGTGAGCCCCCCCCCCCCCCCCCCCCGCTAGAGGTTAAGGTCACGTCGGAAGTTTAGGGTACAGCGCCGTACCGAGAAACTAGAAGGATCTTGCGGCGAGACAGAGTCTCGGCCGCCGTTTCTCGAGCGATTTGTGTGCGCTCCGAGGTTAGGAGAGTTAGAGGAAGTTGAGAAGCTCAAGTGATTTGTGCGCACTTGGAGCTAGCGTCTAGCTGAAGTTTGAAGTTTTTCCTTTTATTACTCATGTACCCAGTTTTCCTACTGTAAATACCTGTATATAAACTCTTCGTTTTGTGGTACCGGGGTTCTTGCACCCGGCCGCGGTTCCCCAGAAGGACACTGAGCCCCTTCGATCACACCTTTACTTGGAGTCCCGCTACGCCAAGGTACACCGCTCAGCCGATCCGGCTGCACACACGTCGCCCAGCCGAGTCCGCCATGTCCTATCCTCGCTCCTCTCGCGCCACCTCCTCATCCACAGCCGGCACATGTCCATCCCGTGGGATTGTCCCCCGCCACTATTGCCGGATTACCACACTCTCCCCCCCTCCGAAGAAAAGGCCGACGCTGGCTGCCCTCGGCTGCAGTCGTCGGCACTCTCGAGGGACTCCCACGGCTCAGCCCGGATGGCCGTAGACCGGTGCCACAGGTGGCCTCCTAAGACCCGGGGGTCCTTGCAGAAGGTCCAAACGTGGCAAGGTCCTGTCCGCGGGCCTTGCTCCGCGGGGGTGGTGCCCGGCGCAGTCATCAGCAGCTGTCCGCCTCGAGCTCCTGCTTCATCTTGGCGAACTCCTCCTTGGTCATGGAGCCCTCGCCCTCGCCGAGCTTCTGGAGCTTCTCCCGCGAGGCGTCGAAGTCCGGCCGCGGAGGGGCCGGGGGAATGATCATCCCGGCGTAGTCCTCGCTCTCCTCCAGGGCGTCATGGAGCCAGATGAACTCCTCGTGCTGCGGAAGCACAGAGAACTCCGGCTTCTGGAAGTCCGACAGCGTCGTCTTGGTGTGGACAGTGAACTTGACCTTGTCCCTCTCGCTGAGGGCATCCGAGATGTCCACCACCAGAGACTGGTCCGCCAGGTCGATCGTGTCTGACCACATCTTCAGCGAGCTGTCGGTCACATTTGCCGCGGAACACCAAAACGAGGAAGAAGACCACAGTGCCCTTCCTAGGAACCACGGCCGGCCCCACGTTCAGGGCGCCAAATGTGGTACCGGGATTCTTGCACCCGGCCGCGGTTCCCCAGAAGGACACTGAGCCCCTTCGATCACACCTTTACTTGGAGTCCCGCTACGCCAAGGTACACCGCTCAGCCGATCCGGCTGCACACACGTCGCCCAGCCGAGTCCGCCATGTCCTATCCTCGCTCCTCTCGCGCCACCTCCTCATCCTCAGCCGGCACATGTCCATCCCGTGGGATTGTCCCCCGCCACTATTGCCGGATTACCAGAGTTTCAATTAATCAACTCCAACGCTTCGAGCTCGTCAATTCAACCGCCGTCTTCAAGAACCTCAACACCATCGCCCTGCCAGCCCCCTTCCAAATCAACCGCAGCCCGGGCAATTGGGTTCCTGATCGACACAGGACTTCGGCGAAACGAAACACAACCATCTTTACTGCACCAATCAAAAAAATACGTGGCACTGAAATTGACGTCATTTCATCACCATCATCACCACCCTATCTCCGCCCACTGCAGGGCAGAGGCCTGTCCAATTAATTTCGAATTACCGTAATTACCCGATTCTAACGCGCCCCCGATTCTAACGCTTGCCCGATTTTCCCTGCAAAAAAAAACGAAAAAAACTTGCATCTCCGATTGTAACGCGCACAGAACTTTGTGATCAAGAAAAAACAAATGCGAGAGAAACGGGAGATTTATTTCTAGAAGTAATCTCACTCATCTCACTCCTCGTCGCTCTCCGCTGACCACAACATCTCGCACTTAATGCCGTCAAGCGCGTTCGCGATGCCACACTTCATAACGGACGTTCAACCACGGTCGACGGGATCGTGGCCCACGCCTCGCACGCGCATCCTGCGAGCTTCTCCAGAGGTGCACGCTTCAGCCGACCGCTCGTTTTGAACGCGTGAGAGCCGCTGCTGCCATTGCTGTTATCAAGCGCGCAAGTGGAACGATTTGACGGTTTGTGTGAACGCCGATATAAACGCCTAGGCACCTATGCTTCCTCCGTCCGAAAACTCGTTGCTAAGAGCTTTGGCGCCATTTTGAGATGGCGATGGCGATAGGCGGGACGAAATTATCGTTGTTTCGGCAGTTTCGGTTTCGTATTCGATTCTAACGCGCATGCGAATTTTCGACCTATTTTTCCGGAAAAAAAGTGCGCGTTAGAATCGGGTAATTACGGTACCCCGGTCCTGTGCTAAATGCGGCCAACTTGTCCCCGCAAACGTGTTGATCTCATCTGTCCATCTAACTTTCTGCCCCCCCTGCAACGGTTGTCTTCTCTAGGGATTCACTCTTACCCTAATGACCAACGGTTATCTTGCCTTCTCAATAAATTTCCGGCCCACGTCCATTTCTTATTCTTAATTTCTACATATATCGTTAACATGCGTGTGTTCCCTGAGCACTCCGATCTCATCTTGTCCCTTAATGTTACACCTATCATCATCCCCGCCGTTGCACGCTGAGTCTTTCTCAATACAAGTTGAACCCTCTTAGTGAGCCTCCGAGTTTCTGCCCCGTAGGTGAGTGCCGGTAAGATGCAGCTGTCATACACTTTCTTCTTCAGGGACAATGGTAGGCTGCCATTCATCATCTGAGATTGTCTGCTGTATGCACTCCACCCCATTCTTATCCTTCTAATTATCTCTGCCTCATTGTTGGGATCCATGATCACAACTTGGCCTAAGTAGATATATTCGCTTACCACTTCCACTGCCTCGCCCCTATCTCAAACCGCTGTGCGCTCCCGAGGTTATGGATCATTTCTTTGGTTTTCTGCATATTAATTTTCCGGCCCACGGTCTTGTTCAATCCAGTGTGGAAAGCATGCTTTGCAATTCGTCCCCCGAGTTACTTAGCAAGGCCACGTCACCAGGATATCTGAGGTTAGTGAGGTATTCTCCATTAACCCTTACTCCCTCCTGTTCCCAATCCAACTTTCTGAATAGGTCTTGTTAATATTCTTTGAATAACACTGAAGAGAATGGGTCTCCTTGTCTGACGCCCTTCCTTATAGGTATTTTACTGCTCTCCTTATGGAGGATGGTAGCTGTGTACCCATTGTAGATGTCCTCTAGTATTCTTACGTAATGCTCATCTACCCCCTGGTTCCGTAATGCTTGAATGACTGCTGAGGTTTCGACTGAGTCAAAGGCTTTCTGATTATCCATGAAGGCTATATATAGGGTTTTGAGTATACTCAGCGCACTCCTCTATGACCTGATTGATCGTGTGAATATGGTCCTTTTTTGAATAGCCTTTACGGAACCCTGCTTGTTCTTTAGGTTGACTAAAATCTAAAGTTGCAGAGATTTTATGAGCGTTTACCTTGGTAAGTACCTTGTAGGCGACTGACAGTAAGCTGATCGGCCTGTAATTTTTCACGTTCTTCATGCCACCTTTCTTATGGATCAGGCTGATGCTCGCGTTCTTCCAAGATTCCGGTACACTTGCGGTCATTAGGCATTGCGTATACAGGTTTACTAGTTTTTCAAGTACAATTTCTCCGCCATCTTTCAAGAGGTCTGCTGTTATCTGGTCCCGACCAGGTGCTTTGCCCCCTTTCATTTCCTTCAAATCCTTTCGTACTTCTTCGGTCGTTACTGGCGGACTCCTCTGAGCTACCTTCTCGTTTGGCATTATCCTGGATGTCCCGGCTACTGTACAGATCCCTATAGGATTCCTCAGCTACTGTGACTATTTTATTTTTAATTGTGATGACATTGCCTTGGTTGTCGTTGAGTGCATACATCTGATTCTTAAATGCGGAGCATTTCTTAGGCTCGCCTGGTCCTGCGTCCTTGATGGCGGCGCCGTCCACACGCTCACTGCACATGCGCAACTCTCCTCTTTACACCCACAGCTCCGCGATACCACACTATAAAAAAGAAATAGTTAGCGGCGCCCGGTTTCGATCTCACGACTTTCTGGCCGCAACGGGAGGTACGCGGTGCTCTTCCCAGTACGCTACAAATCCGGGACAGGACTAAGTGCTACAAACGCGCCTTATGTCCTTGACTCATTCAAACTACGTCAAGAAGCTACTGATACAACGAAGGCACGCGAAGCTGAACGTCAACGGAAACGACGAACGGAAAACTTTAGAGGGGGATGCTGAATTTCAAGTGGAAAAGCTGTGGCGGGAAGCGTCACGCGCCTTGCAGCTCAACCAGCCCCGTCCGCAGCGCCTCTGATGCTGATTGTGGCAGGATGCCCTTAGGGATTCGCCAACCAAAGAATCCATCACGAGATAGGTTCGCGTTCAACCACCGTCGTCATCTTCCCGTAGGGGAACCGCCGAAGAAGAAGAAGAACGAGAAGACAAAGCTGCGAAGAGGAGGGCCTGTACATTGCTCTCAGCCGGTGCACCAATGTCAACAACCTTTACCTCACCAAAGCTGACGGAGCCTACCGATTCTACCACAGAGACAACATCGACAAGCACATGATAGACGAGTTTCGGCGCCTCGAGAACCACCGCCTACTCACCGTAACACAACAGCACTTGCGTGCCTTTGCCACCGGTGTGGACCCGGTGTGGACCTCTGGCGCTAGTAAAAACCAAATCACCCAACATAACGGCAACACCATGGAACCACACGGAACCGCCACGATGTTTGGTATCCTCATCAGGGTTCCCCACGGGAAGATGGTGTAATTTTTTCCCCACGCCAAAACGCGTCTTCACTGCTTGCAGGCTACCTCCGTTTTTCACAGCGTATTCGATCCTCTCCATATTATTTTTTCGGTATGTAAGCTGTCTTACGCTCATTGACTAACTTTGAAAGCTCCGCTAGTTCTATTCTGTCAGCTGAGGTGGACATTGTCATGGTTTGCCGTTTCCTAATGAGGTCTTTGGTCTCCTGGGAACGTTTACCAGTATCCTGTCTAGCCATCGTGCCCCCGAATGCTACTGCACACTCCTTGATAATGCGTGTAAGGTTGTCGCTGGCTTCCTGTGTCGTAAACACTGCTTCTTTGGTAAGAGCTGAATATCGGTTCTGCAGCGAGATCTTGAATTCTTCTGCTTTACTTCTTACTGTTGGCTCATTAATCGGCTTCTTTCGTATCAGCTTGTGGCGGTCCCTCCTGAAATCTAGCCTAATTCGAGACGATGGTCACTACACCTTACCCTTCCAAGCAGTTTTACATCCTGCATGATGCCAGGATTATCGCATAATATGAAGTGTATTTCATTTTTATGCTCCCCATTCGGGTTCCTCCATGCCCACTTCCGGCTATCCCCTATGCAGAGGAAGGTATGCATTATGCGTAGGTTATTTCGTTCTGCGAGCTCGACTAGTAGGTCGCCCGCTGCTATTTCTACAGCCCGGATCATAGTTCCCAACGGCCTTGTGTCCAGCCTGATTATTGCTTACTTTAGCATTGAAGTCCCCCATACCTATGGTATATTGTGTCTTTACCTTAGCCATTACCGATTTCACATCTTCATAGAAGCGTTCCGCTGCCTGGTCGTCGTGGCTAGATTTGGGAGCGTAGCACTGTACAACCTTGAGTTTGCTCCTCTTATTGAGCCTAGTTACAGGACCTTCTGCCCTTTCATTAATGCTATAGTATTCTTCTATCTGGCCAGCAATGCTTTCATTGAATAGAAATCTGACTCACAGTTCTCTTCTGTCCACTAGACCACGCTAACATCAGACGTGCCCATTTTGCAGCACCGTAAAGGCTTCACCTGTCCTCCTAACCTCACTAAGTCCTATGATAATCCCACTTAGTGCCCTTTAATTCCTCGAACAGCACCTCTAGACTCGCTTTAATTGATAAGGTTCTTGTGTTAAGCGTTGCCAAGTTCAGATTCCAATAGCCACCTGTCCGGGTCCAGATATTCTCAGCACCCTCTGCTGTGTCACAGGTCTGCCCACCGCCGTGGTCAGTTGCTTCACAGTCACTGGAGGCTGGGGGCCGTGGGTTAATTGGCGTATTCATAGGAGGTTGTGGCCATTCCTACACCAGGGTGGCCAATCCAGCTCTGGTGAGGGAGTGCACTGCCGGCAATGGTCGCCGGGGTCAAGCCGCACCCCGGGCTCCATTCTGCAATTCCATCAATACGCGGATTTTTTTATAAATCTGGTGGAATTCTCCGGCACCTGGATTCGAACCATGGTCCTTCTGCACGCAAGGCGGATGCTCTACCTCTACGCCACCGCTGCCACTCTACGCCCACAATTGACGTCCACAAACTCACAAAGAGAAGGAACTTTTTCTCTCGCTCAGTTCAGCGTCCGGTTGACTTCGGTGGTGCAATATTCATAAAGTCGAAGCCCTTAGGACCATCTGAGGTTGATGCGACAGGAGGATGCCTGGGCCCGGACGGTAACCCGGCGTCGCATCGTTGAATAGCGGCGTCTAGGACACACAACAAAGGGGCCCCACGATGCCGGCTCGCAGCTGAAGATTGCCGCCGAAAGAGCAATGTTGCACTATGCCTTTGGCAATCACTCCCTGCAACATTCTCGCTCATTCTGACTTGCCTCGCAAGGCGGGGGCCTGAGTTACCGTGAAGCCGCGGAAAGTGGCTTGTGTCCAGCAGCAGCGTCAGTCGCCCCGTGCCCTTAGGCACAAAGCCCGGTCACTCCCCGTCGATGAGGGATAGTACCGGCGAAAACCGGACGACGGGAGGATTCGGTGACTGAATGCGATAATATTGCAGACGAGCGTCGCAATGCTGATACGCCGATCGTAACAGCGAAAAAGACAAGAACGGGACACAGCGCTGTTTCTTGCGCTGTTCCAAGAAATAAGCCTTGTACGAAACTGTGCGCCTGCAGCCTTGGGCAAGGGGACAGCATTGAAACCAATACCTTGCGCGGCGCGGGCCCAGTATCACGGAGGAAAAAATATATATAGGAGGACAAACGGCCTATTGCGGTAAGCGCGAAGGTGCGCTGAGATATTGTCACGATGACCACTGAGTACAAATCTTCGTAGGTGCGATGACTAAATGGGAGATAGCGGCACCTGATAGACGAAATTATGGTGGCCACAATTCAGTTGGTGCCTGTGCAGTTTATTGCCGATCGCGGCGGCCGAGAAATTTTTTTTCCAGTGGCAGATGATTGAAAATCTGCAAAAAGCTTCAGGAACCTGGCATTATCAGTCTTAATTCTTGGTTTAAAAATAAATTTAAATTAATCTGAAGTTGTGCAATAATATATACAGGAAGCACATTTTCCAGCTTTGGTATTAAGGGGATTGAGGAAGTAGACGAAAACGGTTACCCTTAGTTAGTCGCCTTTGCAAATACAAACAAGACGAAAGAAATGCGGTGCAGAAGGGTTCATTTACGGTGTGCATTTGGCCGGAAACCTGAAGGCAGGATATGTAGCAACCTGTGTCACTAAAAACTATGATTTTCAAGCAAAGCGTATAGCAGCTGGAGGTATTACGGGCAGAAGCATGATGCGTCGTTTTAATTGTTTATGTGTCTCTTCACTTGTGCCTTTTCAGTCGTATAGAATTTCCCTGGTTCAATTAAATTGAGTCGGGTATAACGCTTATATTCTTCCACTTTACTCGTGTGTTTTGTGTGTGCGCTGAAACTAAAAACATCTATTTCTTAATACCTTCATTATTTTTGGGCGACTGCGATGATTGTTATCCTTGTTATCGAGACAATGCAGTCTTTCTACTGAACCGAACTTATATTTTACCGCCAAGGCCCCTTTAAAAACGGTTTTTTGGTTGCAGTTGACGGGGTTTTTCGATAAAGGAATAAATCTGGCACAGGTAACCACAGCTGTTTGAAAACGGTAGAACAAAAATAGAGGGCGAGCAATAGCAGGAGGGACATAAAAACAAGGCCTCCTTTGTTTAGTGGGATTGACCCATTGTCCGCAGAACTACGAACTTTGGGCTGCCTTTCACAATAGGCAAACGGGGTATACGCCCTCACACTCACATGTACGAAAGCACTGACTATCCTTCAAAGAAACAGGACCGCACTACCTGACACTTTTCTTGTGACTCGCAGCGGCTACCGATATTCCGCGGACACGTCCTGGCAAACTAAGCTGTAAAGAATATTATCTTTATAGTGTAGCAAGGCGTACATGTGTGTGCATTACCGATGGCGTTAGCTGCGTCAAAATGCAGTGCAGGAACTCACTTTCTCTAGCACATAGGATGACCGTCGGTGAAGAGAAAGGAAAATCACGCTTCCCTCAGTAGAAATAGAACCTGGGTCTCTAGCATTATGAAGCCAAGGTATATCCCATTGCGCGAGTTCGGCACGGTCAAAACAGTTCGTATTTGAAGAGTGGTTCATGGCCGTTCAAAAATAAAAAAATTATGCACCCACAGTCCTGCCAGGACAATAGTTGAACGCCAAGCTTCCTTTGTGCGAAATCTAATGGGGCGAAATGTCTAACGTAAATGATGGCGAAGAATGGCGAATTGTAGTCAAAGCAGCGGCGGTCAAAAGTTTAAACTGCACGCGAGTCGCAGCCAAAGCTCGAAGAGTCGAAGTCCAAACCTTTAGCGAGACACAGTCCCAACTTTGACGACAACAAAGAAATTCCTCAAAAGAAAGCTTCGCGTTCAACCCTCAACGTTTTTAGACGGAGGGAGGCATAATTCTTTTTTATTGTCATACCCTACCTACACTAAAGCGTACTGTACCATGTGTTGCTTCAAGAAATAATAAGTACCTGAGCCATTATGGCTTGCACGTGTGCCTATTAGATGTTTTCTGAACGGTTTAAAAACAGGCGTTTTACGTCACACCATCCGGTAACTGCAAATGTCACTGTTCATGCACTCAGAGCACTATTGCATAGTTGGCCCCGTGCACTGAAGATTATTAGTAATACAACAGAGTCATTTTTTCACCCCGAAAGCGAAAAACGAGAAAACACTTCCTCGAAACGCAAATTACGCGATTCACTCTATTACAGCCCTATATTCGATAAACAACCATTCGTGATGACATACGCACGGTGTAAAGAACATGACTCAAGATGTAGCTCTGGAAAAAGGGCAGGAGACGTATATTGAGAGCACGAGCATTTTTAATAGAGAAAAACAGGATACCGGCAGTACACTAAAAAGCCAACTAAACTTGAAACTAAAACAATATTTGAAAATCCGTCTATTCCCTGCGTTGAGATCGTTAACCAGAAAAGCTATGGCATGCGACCTGTGCTTTCTGTTGCCACGTTGACACTACTCTTCCCACACCGGTCGCCGTGATCGCTTGAGCTGTGGTTCGTGTACTGGCTCGCTGCGCGTGCGCTCACCTGATATTAACGTGGCCAATCTTCCTCCCCTTAATTCTAACACCTTTCCAACCTGTTTTTTTTTCGCGCTTTGGCACAAGGTTGCGCCGGAGGTGTTTTCTGCGCACACCGGGCTGCCAGATTTTTCTCTCGCTAATCCACGCAAAACTTCGCATTAAAAAAATTGCCCCCACCTCCCCGAATGGAATCGTGAGGAAGTGCGAATGCATTTCTTGCGCCGAGAGTACACGGCGTAGTAATTCTGCCATCGCCTTGAGAGGCGCAGTACCGGCGAGGGGGAGCTGTCAGGCGAGGGGAGAGGCGCGCGCCGAGGGTGAGTGCAAACCTAACGGGGGGAGAGGCGCGCCAGCTGCAGAGCATGTGACGTCACGGCGCGAGGAGAGGGGGAGCAGACGCAAAGGCGCCAGCGCGCGGTCACGTGGGAGTGTGACGTCACGGCGCGAGGAGCGGTGCGGGAGCCGGCGCGGGCGCGCGCAGCCACGGCGCGGGAGGCGGAGCGCGCGCGGGTCACGTGGGGTGTGACGTCGCTGCGCCGTTGCTACAGACGCTCCTCTCCGCTCCTCGCGCCGTTGCTAGGGGAGAGGAGGAGGAGCAATGCGGACGGCGGAAGGTTCGGGGTCGCTTATAAAGTGCATCGCACTTAAAAGCGAGGGCTACAGGCCTATACAGTGTTCTTGGATAGATCGCGATGTAAAAAACCCAATAAGCCAGTAGTCCGTCGGATGGGGATGTCGGTTTTCGCTGGGTCGCATACCGGTCGTTATGCGGTTTGCCAATTTCCGTATTTTTTCGTATTTTTCTCATTTCTTACTTTTCCACAATTTCGTTCGACGAATTATCTACATTTACGCTATTAAAACGGCTACAGGCGGACCTTTCACAAAATTTGCGTTATTATGAAAATGCAGGGTGTTACGAGGTTCCCCATTTCCCACAATTATTTTATATTATCTTATTTTCCAGAATTTCAAAATTTCGTTCGACCAGTTATCTCGAGTTACGCTATTCTAACGATTACAGGTGGAACTTTCGCGATATATGAAACTTTGTGGAAATAAAGGTCGTTACACGGTCCTAGCTGGGGGGTACTCGCAAAGAATGCTACGAATTATTTATTTATTTATTTATTTATTTATTTATTTATTTATTTATTTATTTATTTATTTATTTGTTCCAAATACCTACAGCGGCCGTTGGGCATTTCTGTAGGGGGGTTAATTAGTAATCACAAAAACAACAAGTAATCCTAGAAATGCAAGCTATAGAATGGGAATACAGGTTTGTCTCGGTAATCAGAACGCAGAAGAACAGAACATAATTCAGAAAATAGCAACAATACACGGTCAAAAGCAGTAAATCAAATGTTAGCATTTAGGAAACACTTTCTAGAGCAGTCAAAACATTCGGTGAGCGCACAATTTCATTCGGGAGCACGTTGCAATCGTTAATTGTATTTGTTAATTATCAGAATCGCATACAACGTTACCTTCTCTTTTTATGCAGGTTACCAAGTTTCTTGCTTCTTTCTTGCTTCTTTCAAACCGCTACTTCGGTGAGCGGTAATCCCCTAAGTTCCAACTTTTACCACCCGGCGCAACCAATAAATTGCTATGGTTTACCGGCATGCTGGCAGAACTCCAAATAACTAGCTTCATACCTCTGCTATGCCAACATTGATGCTTGGGTGAGTTGGTATTCCAGAATAAGGTACTCACAGCGGGAACTACCAACATACGAGGACGAGACACACAGGCACTGACTTTTAAGTGACTTTTATTGCTTTGACGCTGGCATGTAACTACAGAAGATATCAAGGCAACAAAGAAGCGGAAACATACCGCAACAAAAACAAAGCAACACAACAAGCACGACAACACTACCACCGTATTTTTACACACTATCCAGATAGATGATTTCCGTTGCCGATAGCACAACAGAAGAAAACTTAGACATTCTTCTTCTATTTTCCTATTGCATGAACCTCGATTGCTTATTTTATTCAAAAGTGCGTTGCATTGAAAATAAGCTCGCACCAACACTCTCCACAATGTATGTACAGATGGCCGCTGATAGACTTCTCGTTGTAACGGCGTTTTTTAAACCTATCATTGACGCACCTCACGGTTTGTCCGATGTATTCTATGCTACACAGGGATGCTATAAACTGCGTTGCGGCACATAGGATAAACTCATTAAACTCGTTGGCGCTTTCTTGTACATTCTGGAGAACGAGGGGTTTCACTAATAACTGTCTTCTAAGCATCAAAAGTTTACCAAGAGCTGAATAACCAACACTGGAGTCGGTGCGGTCGGCAATGCTTTTTACATTATTCAATACTTTATGAACGTATGGCAACACTGCAATCTTCTCTTTTAGTTGGTTTTGCCGATCATCTGTAACAGCGGAGCTATTGTAATTGTAGGTAGAGCCTTAGTCCTCTGCTGCAGAGGTCGCGCGTCATGCAGGGGCACAGAAAAGAATATATATATATATATATATATATATATATATATATATATATATATATATATATATATATTGTAGCAAGGATAACGAGCAGCTCTTAACGCCATCAGCTTATCCGGGTATGCGCCACATCAAGAAAGAGTGCCATGCGATCGTGGCCAATCTATGCACGACGGTATGCGCGCACGCTGGTAGCGGTGGAAGAAGAAGTACGGCTGAAGGTGCTTGGCGCGTGTGTTCGGCCATCGTCGGTACACTTGTACCTGCGCTCGCCTTGCTTCTGCTCCTGCCAATAAACAACGTTCGGTGTACTACCGGAGGGTCAACTATATCCCTTACAAGTGGTGGAGGTCAGGTGTTTCGGTCCCATCCTGGAGCTACGCAACCGAACGCTGTCCACGATGAACCACGAATCCGTCCAGCAGCCTTCGTCGGCGGCACCAACCGTCATCTGCTCGGGCGCACTGCGCGAGCGGGATCCACCCAAGTTCAACGGCACCGAGGAAATGATGCTGAGGACTGGCTTTCCATCTTCGAACGTGTGAGTAACCACAACCGATGGGATGACAAGAACAAATTGATCAATATCCCCTTCTCTCTCACCGGCCTCGCGGAGACGTGGTGGAATAATGACGAATCCCGCAACAAGACGTGGTCCTCCTTCCGCTGTAACTTCATGGAAGTCTTCGGGCGCCCTTCGTTGAGGAAGCTTCAAGCCGAGCAGCGCTTACGTGTGCGAGGACAGCAGGCTGGGGAGACGTTCACTAGCTATATAGAGGATGTCATCGACCTGTGCAAACGCGTCGACCCCTCCATGGCAGAAATAGAGAAGGTCCGACACATCTTAAAGGGAGTCGATGACGACGCCTTCCATATGTTACTATCAAAGGACCCCCGAACTGTCGTTGACGTCGTCCGCCTTTGCCAGAGTTTCGACGAGCTCCGCAAGCAGCGAGCCCTCGCACGGCAGGCTTGTGCTCGGGAGCAGCCCATATCAAGTGTGGAGGCAGTATATGAAGGGGACCCTGCGCTGTTTGCGCGAATCAAAGATTTCATTCGGGAAGAGGTGGCCCGCCAAGTCTCCCTCCTGCCCTACATCTCAGAGCCGCCTTCCACCCTGGCGCCTTCGCTTCAGAATGTCATCAAGCAAGAGGTCGCTGAGGCACTACCATCGGCTCAGCATAACCTGCCCGTAGCTGCGCCCCTGACTTGCGCCTCGGTAGCAGGACGGCTATCGCACCAGCCTGCTTCGTTCTCTCGCCGACCTGTTGTATGCCCACCTGCCGCTTCCTTTCCTGCCGCTTCCTTTCCATCAGCGCCCCGTGCTCCAGCTTCATTACCAGCACGACCGCCGATAAGCCCGGTGAGCAGTCCCCAGCTAACGGGTGCGTGGCGCACGCAGGACAATCGTCCGATTTGTTTTGCATGTGGCACGCCAGGGCATGTCGCCCGCTACTGTCGCCGCCGCATATTGCCGCCCGTCGCCAGCTATCCCCAGGCGCCTTTTTACGCCACCCCTTACTTTTCGCCGTATGCCGCTCAACCAGCGCCGTACAATTTGCCCCCTGAGCCGACTGACCGTCCAACTTTCGCTCGCCGCCGTTCAGCTTCTCCACGTCGCCGTTCGGTGTCTCCCATGCGTCGCCGCCCTACTAATGCCGAAGAGTAAAACTAAAAGCCGCAGTTCCGGAGGCAAGAACTGCGTCGCCATCGAATCCTAGAAGTCCTCATTTCTCGCCTAAAAAGTTATCGACCTAATTGTGGAAGGTGTCCCTACCATTGCTCTCATCGACACTGGAGCCGCTGTTTCGGTCATCCACGCCGACCTCTGCCGCTCTATTCGAAAAGTCATGACGCCCCTTTCAGGACTCTCGTTACGCACCGCCAGTTCACAGCCCATTAAGCCGCTAGCCGCTTGCACAGTTCGTGTCGTCATCCAGAACAATTCCTACATCATTGAATTCATCGTGCTGCCAGCTTGTTCTCACGACATCATCCTCGGGTGAGACTTTCTTGCCCACAATAACGCTATCATTAATTGTTCCCGTGCTGAAGTCGAGCTTTCTTCTGTTCTTTTCGACGGTTACTCTAATGCCGCTACAAAATTACTCGTCGCTGAAGACACCGACGTCCGGCCCAGCTCCTCCGTCATCGTGCCCCTGTGCTGTACCTCTGTCCCCGACGCCACTGTTTTGTTTACGCCTTCTGTCATTTTCTTTCGCCGCAAATGCCTTCCACTACCTTCCGCCGTTTTGGCTGTGCGTGATGGCGCCACCACTATGTTGGTGACCAATCCGTCAGCGACCCCGTGCGCTCTTCTACAGGGAGAAACACTTGGCTTCGCAGAGCTTGTAGATGCTCGTCTAGTTGTTGACGTACCAGGTGATCTTTCTCATGTTGAGATCAGTGAACTGAGTGCTTCTCCATGTTCGCCCGGGCTATTGCCATCCGATGCCTTTGCCCACTGCATCGACGCCAATCTGGATGCAACCCAGCGAGAACGTATTACTTCATTACTTTCGAAGTTTTGTTCTTCCTTTGATTGCACGCAAACCTCGCTGGGCCGCACGTCTACTGTTACGCACTCAGTGGACACAGGATCACATGCTCCACTTCGACAGCGCCCATATCGTGTGTCTCCGACAGAGCGGCGAACCATTGAAGACCACGTCACAGATATGCTTCAACGAGGTGTTATTCGCCCCTCGAAGAGTCCGTGGGCTTCACCAGTGGTTCTGGTTAAGAAGAAAGACGGCTCTATTCGGTTTTGCGTTGATTATCGCCGCTTGAATACCATCACAAGAAAAGACGTGTACCCTCTTCCGCGTATCGACGATGCGCTGGACTGTCTGCAGGGAGCGGACTTTTTCTCGTCACTCGACTTACGCTCCGGGTACTGGCAAGTTCCCATGGCCGAGGCTGATCGCGCAAAGACGGCATTTGAAACCCCAGACGGCCTTTACGAATTTAACGTTATGCCGTTTGGGCTTTGCAACGCCCCCGCCATGTTCGAAAGAATGATGGACAGTCTCCTCCGTGGCCTCAAGTGGAAGACGTGCCTCTGTTACCTGGACGACGTAGTCGTTTTCTCCCCCGATTTCGAAACACACCTGATTCGCCTAGAACAAGTCCTGACTTGCCTTGCGAACGCTGGGCTGCAGCTAAACCTCAAAAAATGCCGCTTCGCTGACCGCAAGCTTACCATCCTGGGTCATGTCGTTTCCAAAGACGGCATAAGCCCCGACGCAACAAAGCTTCGAGCCGTTGCAGAATTCCCGAAGCCGACCACACTGAAGGCGCTTCGGAGCTTCATTGGCCTCTGTTCGTATTTTAGACGGTTTGTTCGCAACTTCGCGACCATCATTTCGCCTCTTACCAAGCTCCTCGGTAACG
Source organism: Haemaphysalis longicornis (assembly GCF_048455015.1). Classification (NCBI taxonomy): domain Eukaryota; kingdom Metazoa; phylum Arthropoda; class Arachnida; order Ixodida; family Ixodidae; genus Haemaphysalis; species Haemaphysalis longicornis. The sequence continues at coordinate 858,833 of NW_027526213.1, forward strand.
ACAGCGGCATTTCTGCTTGGTCACCATCCTGCAACGAGGCGTTTGCGACACTGCGTCGTTTGTTGACATCCCCGCCTATATTACGGCATTTCGACCCGTCGGCCCTCACGGAAGTGCACACTGATGCGAGTGGGATTGGCCTCGGTGCCGTGCTCGCTCAGCGGAAATCCGGCTGTGAGGAGTATGTTGTTGCGTACGCAAGTCGGGCACTGACGAAAGCAGAAACAAATTACTCCGTCACAGAGAAGGAATGTTTGGCCATAATATGGGCGCTTGGGAAGTTCCGCCCGTACTTGTATGGCCGCCCATTTGACGTGGTGACCGATCACCACGCGCTTTGTTGGCTGGCCTCCCTGAAGGATCCTTCAGGTCGTCTTGGGCGGTGGGCTCTTCGCCTGCAAGAATATGATATCCGCGTGGTTTACCCTTCCGGCCGTAAGCATTCGGATGCTGACGCACTCTCCCGCTCTCCAATCCCGGCTGACGTGTCTCACCTTGCCACAGCGGACTGTAGCTTGTCGTCGCTCAGTGTCACCAACATGACTGCCGAGCGGCGTAAGGACCCATGGATAGCTTCCATCATCGGCGTCCTGTCTGGTCCTTCAGCTACCGGCGCACCCAGAGCACTGCGGCGACAAGCCTCTCACTACCAACTGCGTGAAGAGCTCCTTTATCGTCGGAATTACAACTCGGACGGTCGGAAGTGGCTTTTGGTTATCCCACGCCATCTGCGGGCCGACATCTGCTCCGCCTTTCATGCCGACCCGAGTTGCGCGCACGCTGGCGTCCTCAAGACGTACGAGCGACTACGCCTACGTTACTATTGGAGAGGCATGTATAATATGTGCGAAAGTACGTGCGCTCATGTCCGGAGTGTCAGCGTCGCAAATCACCGCCTATTCGCTCTACAGCCCCGTTGCAACCACTACCGTGCCCCTCGAAACCCTTTGATCGCGTTGGAATCGATCTGTACGGGCCCCTACCTTTAACGGCTGCCGGTAACCGGTGGATAATTGTAGCGGTCGACCACCTCACAAGGTACGCCGAAACAGCTGCCTTGCCGGCATCCACGGCTCGTGACGTCGCCAGTTTTCTTTTGCGTCACTTTGTACTTCGTCACGGAGCACCTCGGGAACTTCTGCGTGATCGTGGCCGCGTTTTCCTATCGGACGTTGTGAAAGCTCTACTCGCCGAATGTCACGTTGTTCACCGCACGAGCTCCTTGTACCACCCGCAAACCAATGGGCTCACAGAGCGCTTCAACCGCACCCTGGGAGATATGCTATCAATGTACGTGTCGTCGGATCACTCCAATCGGGACCTCGTACTTCCGTTCATAACGTATGCATACAACACGGCTACGCAGACAACGACAGGATTCTCTCCGTTTTTCCTACTTTATGGACGCGAGCCGACCTGTACACTGGATACCATTCTGCCTTACAACCCTGACGCCACAGAATTTAAACCGGTTTCGCAACTAGCGCAGCAAGCCGAAGAGTGTCGCCAACTCGCCCGTTCCTTTACAACTGCAGGCCAACAGCGCCAGAAGCATCGCCGTGACGATTTCACCACCCCTCCGACATTTGAATTCGGCTCACATGTCTGGCTTTGGGTGCCCTGCCCAACACCGGGTCTCTCCTCTAAACTTGTCGCCAAATATCATGGCCCTTACAAAGTCGTCGCCCGCACTTCGCCCGTGAACTACATTGTGGAACCAGTCACCCCCTCCTCTGATCTTCGCCGCCGGGGGCGTGAAACAGTCCACGTTCAACGACTGAAGCCCTACTACGACCCCCTGGTGTCGTCCTCACCCTAAGTCGCCAGGATGGCTCCTTTTCACCGGGGGCGATTGTAGCAAGGATAACCAGCAGCTCTTAACGCCATCAGCTTATCCGGGTATGCGCCACATCAAGAAAGAGTGCCATGCGATCGTGGCCAATCTATGCACGACGGTATGCGCGCACGCTGGTAGCGGTGGAAGAAGAAGTACGGCTGAAGGTGCTTGGCGCGTGTGTTCGGCCATCGTCGGTACACTTGTACCTGCGCTCGCCTTGCTTCTGCTCCTTCCAATAAACAACGTTCGGTCTACTACCGGAGGGTCGACTATATCCCTTACAATATATATATATATATATATATATATATCAGGGTGTCGAACCGAAAAAAATACCGGTTCGGTTACGGTTCGGGTTCGGGTGAAATAATTTCGTTCCGGTTCAGTTCCGGTTCGACAAAATCACGTACCGAACCGGTTCACGAACCGGTTCGGGAGCTTGAACCGGTTCGCGAACCGGTTCGACGAGTTGAATTATCACTGAAATTAGAAAAAAACATTTACTAGTTTAAAACGACCGTCAAGTCAAAACACAAACAAAAATTCAAAATTCTGCTGTTCCCCAAGGGCAGTGGCGCAATTGCAAAGCAAACTTTAAACAATCACGAGATATTAGAAAAACAAATGAAGTGGCGACGATTTACCACCTTCTTTCTCGCTCAGACATTATGTTGTACCAGCGACTATTCATAAAGCCACCGCCAAGACATATGACGGCGGGATATATTTTCTGTCCTTTCCTTTTTTGTTGAAATCGCAATCGTCGCTATGCAATCACCCATCACGCTAACCTTGAAGCCTTAAATTTAGTCCTGCGTACTGGCGCGTTCAAATACCAGCGCTTAATACCAATGGCGCACATTTTTTTATATTTGTAACAAAACAGAAAAATCCTACAACAGGCACATAAATACTACCAATGAATTAGAATATTTGGTCACCCTGAATAATTTGTTAGCTGTCACCTTATCGAATGTGTTAGCCACACTTTTGTTAAAGTAAGCTTTAGGTAATGCTCAGTCACTGCATTATTGCTCTGACCACTGCAATTCCTTTTGCGATACCGAAAGTGTGCATTACAATCAGTATGTCATCGTACCGCCTGAACCCCTACCATCGTTCCGTGTGCTACATTGCGGAATCTTATAACAGATAATGCGGTTACAAAATGAAAGGGAAATTTGTCACGCGGAGCATGAGATGGGACTTTTTGGGTAGACGCTCTTTAATTCGTCCACAGCAGTACTCCCCTCCGGAACGAGTCGCAGTAGAAGCAATGTAGCGAGTTGGGCAAACGGCTTAGCAAACGGCTTAGCCACTGAGCAGCTCCTGCGGTCACACTTGTCAAGTATTAATAATTTGCAGGTGTCGGTCCTTTTAAACAAATTATGAAATGCAAAAAGTTTGCACACATCGGGTGTGAGCTTTCGCTGTTGCGCAGTGGAGCACTCCTGCAGCCTGATTGCTCCAATGAAGTCGCAACTAGGGAAGGGCAAAGTCGTTTTATATCCCCTGCAAGCTGCCGAGAATGACATTTCGTTTGGTCAGCTTGCATACGCTCGCGCCTCCAGCAGCAACAGATCATTGCTACAATGGTGCTAATTCATTTCCCCTGTTGTTACATAGAGCGTGATAGTGTTCAATTGTCGGGAGGGGAAAGTACCCGAGCAAGTACGAAGTTGATGGTACGTGAAAGAAAAAAAGGCCTGAATTGCATTGACTGTGCAATATCAACAACAGAGGGTCGAACCGTTTCGGCATGAACCGGTAACCGTTATTTCTTTTTTTGGTTCAGTTCCGGTTCGGTTTCAGCGCGCTCAAAAAATAACGGTTCGGGTTCGGGTTCAGTTCCGGCAAAAATATCGGTTCAGTTCCGGTTTACGGTTCGGTTCGGTTCCGGTTCGACACCCTGATATATATATATATATACACACACAAAGATAGGTCGGCAGTCTACAACGCCAAAGGAGGCATAGGGGTGTGGTTAGGCTCGTTTTTTTACTGCGGTGTATGAAGTTAACATTTGTTTTTCTTTCTTTCTTTCTTCCGTATATTAAAAAAAAGTTAACTTCATTACCGGAGTAAACAAAAGAGCCTAACCACACCCCTATGCCTCCTTTGGCGTTGTAGACTGCCGACCTATCTTTGTGTATTTCCTCAATGAGCCCCTCATTGCCTTACTATATATATATATATATATATATATATATATATATATATATATATATATATATATATATATATATATATATATATATATATATATATATATATATATATATATATATATATATATATATATATACATACATACACCTGCCCGACTACGACTCCCTTTGACAGAGATGCTGATCGTGATGAACTCTCGGAACAATACCGCAGCATAACGACTGCGCCAGCCCGCAGAACTTTGACCCCATCGGTGCTGCTCCGAACGGCCACAGTGTGAGCATATGGAAAGTGCGGTTATGTTCTGCTTCGGATATTCGTCGACACCACCAGCCAACGTACTTTCGTGCGCAGCGACCTGTCTTGACAGGTGGACTTGTCTTGTTCGTAAAGAGAGGACCTGGCGACTTTAACGTTTGGCAGCTCGAACCGTCCGCGACAGTACAAGTGCCGGAAGGATTCTATCACCCTCAGCAGCCGCTTTAGGTCGAGTGAAGGTACCCCGGAAGCGCTCGAAGTTCTGGAAGTCTGCACCGTCAATGGTTCACGTCTAGAGGCCCACACCGTAGCGCGTCTTCACGACAGCAACTTACCCGTGGCCGATGCACCCGAAGACGGGCAATTCCTAACACACGCCTTAGGCGCGTTGGTCGGTTTGGACCAGTATTGGAGGCTGGTGAGCAGACGTGTAGAGCGCTTAACGACAACCTTTGCGCCATTGAAACAATGTTTGGCTGCATTATTCAGGGCCCATAGGCAGGATAGAATAATCTACACGTCCCAAACAGCAGTGAAAGTGCCTTGGTTGCAGCCTGTATCGAAAGATCTGACACTTTGGCCAACTGGTCAACCCAACAGAGATGTGCAAATCGGACGCCATACACGTTCCTGGCAGGTCTGATGAAAAGGCAACAGAGAGCGCCTTGCTCCTTCTGCCTGGCCCAGTTTGCAAAAAGCGGCAGTTGAGGCGTCCAACCGCTGTGAAAAAGTGGCGTTGTCGTGATACGGTTAAGAAGAACAACTTTCGTGTTTCACAATGATATCTACAAGATTCCTATGTTCTAGCAGTGCCTCAGCACAGATTCATCCGAGACGCGTCGGTAGCGTCGTATAATCAAGTTCAGCTGCAAGGAGCCCGAAAGCTCCAACGCCAGCTTCCGAAGGAACTGCGGGACTCAAAGTGCGACCATCGTTCGCAGGTGAACGTGCTGGGCGACCGACACATGAGCCTACAACGTCAAACTTGATTTATACGCCGCGCGAGCCGAACATGCTTTAACAGACACCAATGGCGGCGTTTTGTGCAGTGATGTGCCCATTATTCAGACCCGAAGACTGCGCGCGCGGGAGGGTGTTAAATCCCCGATAAAGCATGCGTTGCTCCACAAAGACGATGTGAGTAGCGCGTTGCTTACGCATGGTTCACGGGTCAGTAACGCGGCAAAAAAGTTGTAACCACGGGTTCGGAACCACGCGTAAGCAACGCGCTACCCACATCGTCTTTCTCGCGCAACGCATGCCCTTTCGGAGATTTAACAAATAGAAAATGGGGTCATAAATTTTGTTTGTGTGCGGTGCAGCGGCTAAGCGACAGTGGTTGACCACTGCCAACAAAAAAGCTGAAGAGAGAGAAATTGTGAATGATTTATTATGAGGTTTAAAGCGCCGACAGTGCACAGGCGATCAGGCGCACCGTAGTGAAGGGCTCCGGATAAACTTTGACCACCTGGGCGTCTTTAACGTGAGCCGAAATCTCAAACATTCGGACGGGTTCGGTTCTGGCCTCCATCAAAAAAACGGCAGCCGCTACTGTAAATCGAACCCGCATTCAGAGAAAACTTTTATTGAAATAAAAAAGCCGAAACGTCGGTAGGATGGTATTAGTTCTGACCAGCTATTATGTGTGAGAAGGGGAAGGGGAAGAAAGAGTGTGAATAGAGGATGAGAGAGATGAAGATGGCGGAGAAATTAAAGAATGGATATGTACAAAAGACGCCTATACTTATGCAGTTCCGGTGTTACCGTAATCAAGACGGGCCTAAACTGGAATATTGCTGCCAGGCCATTCCTGCGCCGAAATTTCAGCACTAGGGAAGGCTCTTCGCCTGGCCGAGGACCACGAAGTACTTCCTCAGACACAAGCCGACAGTCCAAATGGGCGGACGGTCTTACAAAAATGTTGTTATACAGATATCAGAAAAGCATTCAAGGAATATGAATAACCTAGAACGAGCGTTCGCTGCACACCACGTTTTACCACTCTCGCTACCGCTTTCCATTCCTGTGTCAACATCGTCAGACTCATAACTCTGCATAAAATCTCAAGCTTCTGTTAACTACTGAAGCATTTCGCTTTAAACCGAAGGCGTTTCTTGAAGGCTTTGAGGCTATTCATATGTCATCAGGTACCGTATGTTGAATAGGGCAATTTCGACTTTGACTGTTAGTAGCGCTGTGCCGGAGTGCGTTTGAGTGACTGATTCGTTGGGACCTAATATAGACTTTGCCAGATCCCCGCCATCTGCCTAAAAGTTTGTTCCGTTCTGTCCACTTTGTCTCCACGGATGAAATGCACTGAACGATCGTATAAGAACCTTTTTGTGGAAAATAGAGCATCGGAAGGGCTGATAATATGTAAAATCACAAGCGCTGGAAGGAGCCAGAGAGTAGCCAAGTCGGCACACTGAAATTTCCGTGGCCACGAGTCTCGAACAGTCACTAGTTTGGCGACAAATTGCCAGACCTGACAACCATTCTCCTGACCTGCCAGGCCAGAAAATATGAATTTAAATGTGTTTATGTTGCCCCCATGCCGTCTTATTTCGGTGAATTCAATTGACTATCGGGGATTATAAAGAGCAACGTAAACATTTTGTGCATGCAGGTAATATTGGTTCTTCCATTCACGCTCTTGAAATGACCCACGAATTGCCCAGCTTCCTGATAACAATCACATCATGGCCATAAATTTACCTGTACGATTGATGATGTTCTTATGATTTTACGTTTTAGCAGGGCAAAGGCTGGAAAGAAACTATTCAATAGAGTTTATTTGATACCAATCGTGCTGTAACTATGCAAAAAAACTACACTGCAACACTAACTGTAAGATATTATATGTTTTACCAAAAAGGGGCCAAAATATTGCACTGGCAAACCCAGTCGCGGCCTTGTAATGGCGACGCAGCGGTTACCCCAGACGGCAACTTGTGACCCCGTGCTAATTGCGGCGATATGGCAAGCGGATTCCGCTTCCTTTGTGGTTTGTTGTTGGCGCTGTCATAGAGGATTTAGTTGGAGATGTTTTTTTTAATCATTCTCCAAACTACAGCACAGGCCACCTCAAACGCCAATGACTAAGGGAGTTTCAGGAAATACTTAAGAAGTGTGAGTTAGAATGCTCCGCATTAATAACAAAAAATGAAGAAAGAAAGAACCAGGGGCAAGCACGTCAGTACGCCCAGGCTTTTCGTCTAAAAAATGCGCCACGTTCTGGCTTGCAAGGAATCCCGGACCATCTCCACTATACGTAAAACTTGGGGAGAAGCGAAGCATGCAGCGTATAAATGTACTATTGGCACCTTGGTGTTTTTTTGCAACGTGTGTGAGGGGTAGGGGTATACAACTTTGCTGTAAAAAGTCTCTTGTCTTTGAAGCACAATGCTCTCTATAGCAGGAGGCGTAAACGAGTGTCACGAGTACCATGAATTGGCACGGCGGCACCCGAAGCATGCAGAGCGCTAATCCGTTGTTGTATATCGTACAGATGGGCACTTTCCTGCTGCTGATACCGGCGGGGCATGAAGGAGCGGGCAAACCGATGACAGCGTGGGCAGCAAATCCAGGCCGTGATAAAGCCCGCCACGCGCAACACGCGACGGTCGGTCTCGATGGTCGGCCCTACAAGCTGGACCCATCCGGTTCTGCGACGTACTACGCCGACGCAAACTTCAGCGCCCCCTCGGTACCTCACTCAACGTCTATAACCCCGGAAATAAATACGGCCCCCGAAGCGACGGCGATGAATGGGCGCGGCGGCACCCGAAGCACGCAGAGCGCTAATCCGTTCTTGTAATCGTACAGGTGAGAAAACGCTACGGCGAATGCATGCGTTCTGACTGCCTCTCCTTGATTGTGCTGCCGTGCCCAAGATTGCTTTGTGATCCCTTGTGTAACTTGTCCAGCTATTTGAGGGACCTGTTATTACAAGCAGGTGACGTCGAGACAAACCCCGGGCCCGACTTAAAACAAATTGCTCAACAACCAACGCAAATTGCCGGTGACTTTAAAGAAATTAAAGAAGAACGACTAACCGCTATCGAGTCCAAATAAGAAAAATTGGCTGTCTTAGATGAAAACATACTGGACTGTACCACAAAAGTTTCCGCCTTAGAAAAAGTCGTATCAGGCTTAGAATTAAAGCTGGATGATTTAGATAACCGGTCAAAAAGCAGTAACTTGATAGTGTATGGCATCCCTGAGGATGAAAAAGAAAATGAGGAATCACTAGAGAAAGTAATAAACGATTCAGTTGCGAAAGGTATTCTGAAAATTGAACCTGTTTCCATCGAAAGGATATATCGGCTGCGGAAAACCAAGCGCTAACAAAACTAGACCGACAATTTTCAAACTCCTTGATGATCGCGACCAAACAAAGATTTTTAAAAACTGTCATAAACTAAAGGATACTGACATATCAATTAGTGAAGACTATTCCCAGCGTGTGCTAATATCAGGAAAAAAATTGTGGGACTCAGCCAAACCAAATAAGGAATCCGGGCAAAAGGTACATCTTGTCTACGACAAAATTAGTATAGACCATATTCTTTACCGCTGGGACGACACCGTAAACGATAAAGTAATGATTGGCGAGACAACAAATCCCTCAACTGAAAAAAAAAAACCTTCTAAGCGAAGGGCCGGCATCACGCACTCAAAACCGCCTCAGTTGAGGTTTATAAATGTGAATTGCCGAAGTGTCCTAAAAAAATTAGAATCCCTTGAATGCCTGCTTCTCGACCTTGCGCCAGACTTCGCTGCTGTAACAGAAACTTGGTTAAATAATGACATCTTGGATAGCGAAGTAATGCCCTCAAACTACGCTAACATACGGCGGGACAGACCGACACGAGGCGGCGGGGTAGCGTGAATGATAAAACGCGGAATACAATACACAGTGCTGCCAGAGGTCGAAGGCGTAGATGCTGTATTTTTGAAACTAAAATTTGGCCTTCCCACAAGAACTGTTGGCTGCTGCTATCGCAGTCCTACTACTGGCGAAGAAAGCATGCAGTCGCTCTACAACTACATTGAGCATGTAACATACAAAACACAAGATTCATCTTGTTGGGTGATTTTATCCTTCCCGATATCGACTGCAATCCATGAATTTTTATTCCGCATGCTCAGATGTCGTTATCGACACAATGCTGCGATTTATTCTTCAACAAGTAGCCGACCAACCAACACGTGTCTAGGGAGAAACTTCAAAAATTGTTGACCTTATCTTCTTAAAGGGACACTGAAGTGATTTGTAAACAATGCGGGATTACGAGCGCAAACTGTAGTCCGGAGTCCCTGTGCCCTGTTTCGACCACTCTGTGCGCGTTTACGCGAATTTATTTAGTAGAAAAATCAATTCGGAAATGCTGTCCTCCTCTCTTTACGCTCGCCCATTTTCTGTGGCGTTTTCGTGTGACGTCAGCAGGAGAGGAGCTGACAGTTGGCTGTGCTACTGCACGGCTCGCCTACCTTCCGCGAACGAGTCAGTCGGCCCACCGTTTAGTCCGCCGGCCGCCAAAGGGTCGTCGCAATTCGCCCGATCAGTTGAAACTAAGCCACAACACGTTTGGGAATGGAAGAATGCGCCTTTATTTACTTCGTTAGTTTGTACACTGTATCTAGCTCCAAGTCAAGGTCGCTTCACACAAGCGCTGCACGAGCGCACATGCGACGCTTCGCTGACTGGTACGCCAGTAGGAAAATATAAGGCCTCTTGAAGGGGGAGAAGTGTGAGCAAAGTCAATATAGGTACTAAGGAAATAAAATCAACTGATATTTTTACCGTACAGCGTAAAACTAGGGTGCGGGAAGCACTTTTTTGCGCTGGGCGAACAAGCAGAGCGGTCAGCAGCACGACTACGCATCTGCGAACGCTTTCCCGTCTAAGCAATGCAATTGCTAGACGTCAGCTATTGTGGAAACTCGGGGGACGCTTACTGCACGAGCGCAATACAACAAATAGTCACCTAAGCTGCTTGAAATACTAAAACTAAATAAAAGTGTAAACTGGTTATACATTATATACCTTGTCTTTTTCATCGCCGCCAGCAGCCGCCTGTGGCCTAGTCGTCTGGGGTGCTAGGTATGTCATAGCAATTGTTTTGCCAGTCACAAGTTCGAATCGCCGCGGATACATGCTTTTTTTTTATGAGGTAACTTTTTTGTTTTTCGCCGATGTTTTCTATACTGAGTTCACCTTTTTTTGGGCCGCAACGTTCATTGCTCCAGGAACTAGTCCACAGAACTCGCGCAGGCTCTCACAGCCGCGCTAGCGAGTTCTCGTTGGCGTGCTGTTGCCATAAGCACCGACTGCTTGCGGGCAGTGGGCACAGGCCAGAATCAACAGACCCTTGGCTTGGTGCGAACACGCTTTTTACGATACAGGCATGAGCGAGGCAAGCTCCAAATATGGGGGAAAAGCGCATGCATTTGAGCGTCTGCGGGGACGCGGAGGGCGTTCGGGCACTGCGTAGGCCTCAGATAGTGAATTCTACGATTCCAAGCCGTCCTGGGAGGCTTATCTTATGCATTTTACAGCCGACAACATGGCAGAAGCGTGGTACTACGATAACTGGGATATTGAGAATGCCCATCCAACGACGACATCGAATGTCAAACATGTTGTTTTAGAGACCAAAACCGAAACCGAAACTTGTTTGATTGCTAACCTTGGGCATCGTCCAATCACGGCGCCCCCTCCTCCTAACGACACAGCTTAGTTTGTGCGGCTGCCGCAAACCGCGCATGGTAGTTTTTCTTCTTTCGCGCTTTGTAAAATAATTACCGATTTGTCAACTGGATAAACGATGAAAAGTGTGCTAATTTGAGCCAGTCTACACAGTGCAAGCAAAAACGGGAGCTTGACAAATTCACCTCAGTGTCCCTTTAAGAAACTACTTTCCAGCCGATGAAACGAAGATAGAGCTTATGGATGGCATATCTGATCACAAGCTCACTTTGTGTACTGTCCCCTTTCGTGATAAAATAGAACCATCGAACATAGAATATACTTTCCCGGATTTTAATTGTGCTGACAACACTAGCATAATAAATTATCTAATTATGAAATTTCCGTCCTTCGAAGAATTGTCAAACGGTAGTACCACGACTATTGAAATACTATGCACTCAATTAAAAAAATTATGCACCACTGTGTTAATACCTTTGTACCTAGTAGAGTGAAAAAAATTAAGAAACACAACCCGTGGATTACACGTGAGGTAATACATGTGAAACGCAAAGTAAAGCGAATACGAAAGAGAATAAAACAAAAACCCGGAGCAGTAACAGTAAATAACCTGACTGCTGCTGTGAGTGACCTAGAAACAAAAATAAGAACAGCGAAGAGCAATTATTTCACTAAAACGTTGCCAAACTTTCTAAAATATTCCCCCAGCAAGTTTTGGAGCTACCTAAAGCCTGCAAAAAACAGCAAAAGCAACACACCCCAGGAAAAAGATAACCCGATCACTGCAGACAAACTGAACAGTTACTTTAAATCTGTATTCACTGTGGATGACGGAAACATTCCGGACATCGTCCTTAGTGCTGAAGGCACCCTGGAATCAATTGTTGTAAATGAGGCCTGTGTCGTTAATCTCGCTAAAGTTGGATACAAAAAAAAAGGAGCAGGGCCTGATAACATTCATAACATCTTTCTTGTCAGGTATGCAGAGTTGCTAGCTAAATATATGTGCGTAATATTTAACAAATCACTATCAACGTGCACTTTACCTGTGGAGTGCAAAAAGGCCAAAGTTGTTTCTGTGCATAAGGGAGGAAGCGGAAATGATATTGAGAGACGACGGTTTGCGTGGCCGTTTATTCCAACGCTCGGGCCAAGGAAGCAGATCAAGCGGTGATGATGATTATTTACAAGTGATGATGATGCCGAGCCTATCGGGGCTAGCACTGATGATAGTGGGTGATTACGAAGAAGCGTCCGTAACATAACGCAAAGTACTGGGAGCGTAGTCACTGGGTCTCACATAATTTCCCCTCCGCGAGCGGAAGCGGCCTCCTGGCCGCGAGTCAGTCGGTGGTACGGCGGTTGAATGGCTTCAGGCGGGATACATGAACGATTTCAGTGCCACGGCGACGGCGGTCTGTAGGCGGAGTTACCGGCGTGATGCGATAATTGACAGGAGAAGTCTCTTCTAAGATTTGGTATGGGCCAAGAAAACGGTGGAGGAACTTCTCGCACAGTCCGGGGACGCGAACGGGTGTCCATAGCAACACTTCATCCCCGGGACGGAACCGCACAGAGCGATGCTTCACGTCGTAGCGGGTTTTCCGTTCGTGCTGCCTAATTTCTGTTCGACGTCGCGCGAGGTCTCGACAGTGGGCGAGCCGCGAAACGTACTGCTCATGCGATGGTGCATCAGAGGCGACAGGAGCGTAGAAAAAACTGGATTCAAAAGTAATCGTTGGGGCGCGGCCAAAGACGAGAAAGAACGGTGAATAGCCGGTAGTCTTTTGCTTTGCGGAGTTGTAAGCGAAGGTTACAAAGGGTAAGATAACGTTCCAGTTGCGATGATCAGGACTAATATACATGGAGAGCATGTCCGACAGTGTTCGATGAAAGCGCTCAGTCAGACCATTCGTCTGGGGATGGTAGCTGGACGTTGTTTTGTGGGCCGTGTTCGAAGCACGCAGAAGCTCTTCAACAACGGTTGAGAGAAAAACCCTGCCGCGGTCGCTCAGAAGGACGCGTGGAGCTCCATGGCGCAAAATAATGTTGTGCAGGATGAAGTCTGCCACTTCTGCGGCGGTGCCAGAGCGAATAGGCGCAGTTTCGGCGTACCTAGTCAAATGATCTACAGCCGTAACTATCCATCGGTACCCAGATTTGGTCGTAGGTAGCGGCCCATACAAGTCAATGCCCACGGTCTCAAAGGGAGCCGAAGGACAAGGAAGAGGCTGCAGTAGTCCGGTCGGCGGAGTAGTCGAACGTTTGCGGTGCTGGCAAGAGGCGCACGAGCCGACGTACTTGGCCACAGCTGCAGAGAGGCCAGGCCAAAAGTAGCGGCTACGTATTCGCTCGCATGTTTTTGCGACGCCAAGGTGCCCAGCGGTTGCTGCATTGTGATATTCTTCGAGGATACGACGTCGAAGTGGACCAGGTACTACAGGGACCCATTTGTTGCCATTGGGATGGTAATTTTGGCGGTAAAGGACACCATGGAGGAGTTGAAACTTGGCGAGTTGACGACGTGCACGGCTGGTCGGAGGCAGCACACGGCCGTCGAGGTAGTCCATGATGGGGCGGCAGTATGCGTCTGCTCGCTGTAGCGAGGGCAAGTCACCGTGTCCAGCAGAGCTAGGGAAAGTGATGGGTGCCAAAGGGACATCGTGGTCGAGGCTTTCCTGGAGAGCAGTCGACGGAGAAGACAATGGGCCACGAGACAGAGCGTCTGCATCCGTATGCTTCTTTCCGGACTTATACGTCACGGAAAAATCATATTGTTGGAGGCGGAGAACCCAGCGACCAAGGCGCCCAGACAAGTTTTTCATCGAAGATAACCAGCATAGTGCATGGTGATCTGTGACCACTGTAAAGTGACGGCCATGGAGGTAAGGCCGGAATTTTTGAACAGCCCAAACGATGGCAAGGCATTCCTGTTCTGTAATGGAGTAATTCTTCTCGGCGGGTGTCAACGAACGACTAGCATAGGAAACGACCCTCTCCCGGAGTTGAGCATCACTTTGAAGGAGAACAGCGCCGATTCCGTGGCCACTTGCGTCTGTGTGGAGGATAGCGGGCTTGCTTTCATCAAAGTGGCAGAGTACCGGGCTAGACGTTAAGGCGGCTTTCAATGCCTCAAAGGCTTGTTGGCACTCATTCGACCAAGCGTAAGCTACGCCGGACTGTAGGAGCTGGTTAAGGGGGGCCGCAATGGTGGCAAAGTTCCGGACAAAGCGACGGAAATACGAGGCCAACCCGAGAAAACTGCGCAGATCTTTTTGTTGGCATGGACGCGGAAATCCGACAACAGCAGCGATTTTGTCGGGGTCGGGTCGTATCCCGTCCTTGCTAACGACATGGCCGAGTACCTTGATATTTTTGGTCGCAAAACGACATTTTTTTGAGTTGAGCTGTAGTCCAGCATTGGAGATGCACGTAAGCACTTCGTCCAAGCGTTGGAGATGCTCAGCAAATGTCGAGGAAAAGACAACCACGTCGTCAAGATAGCAGAAACAGGTCTTCCATTTTAGTCCTCTGAGCACTGAGTCCATCATCCGCTCAAAAGTTGCCGGGGCATTGCACAAGCCGAACGGCATGACATTAAATTCATATAGGCCGTCGGGAGTAGCAAACGCCGTCTTTTCCTTGTCGGACTCGTGCATCGGTATCTGCCAGTAACCAGAACGCAATTCAAGGCTCGAAAAGTACTCGGCTCCTTGAAGGCAGTCCAGGGCATCGTCGATCCGCGGCATAGGATACACATCCTTTTGGGTAATTTTGTTGAGGGCCCGATAATCTACACAAAAACGCACGGAACCATCCCTTTTCTCCACCAGGACGACTGGGGAAGACCAAGGACTGGATGAGGGCCGAATAACGTTACGCTGCAGCATATCGTTCACGTTCTCCTCAATTACTTGCCGTTCTGATGGGGAGACTCGGTACGGGCGGCGGTGAACAATAGTTGATCCATCAGTTTTGATGCGATGCGTAGCTGCAGGGGTGCGAGGAAGGAACTTTGAATGGGTGTCGAACGAGGCACGGTGCTTGTGTAAAAGTTCCAGTACTGAAGATTTCTGGGATGGGGTAAGGTCCGGACCGATGGTGACCGCAAGAGACGGCGTAGAGGAAACGGTCGTGGAAGGCCCACTGCCTGTGGAAAGAGTACCAGACGGAAGGATGGACACGTCGTCGGCAGAAACAGAAGCAATCGCACAGCCTTGCGGGAGCAGAACCGCTTCGGAGGTCGTATTACGCACAGGGATAAAGGCGCGCCCTCGGGAAAATCGTACCAGACAAGCGGCTACTGCAAGACCTCGTGAAAGGAGGCGGCCGCACGGAATGGCCAGTACATCGCCGTCAAGGATTTTGTCAGCGGAAACTGAAAGAATGTGCTCTTGGCGGGCGGGCACAACGTGATCGGTACGTAGCACCAGACGAGGCGTACTTGTTTCCGGGACAGCTGAGTGATGAACGTCTGTGATGCTAATAGCAGGAGTGCGGCAACAAATAACAGCGGAAGTCGACGAAAGAAAGTCCCACCCAAGAATAAGCTTATAGGGGCACTCCGAGATCACCGCACACTGAATGTGATGACACAGCCCGTCGATAGAAACGCGTACCGTGCAGAATGCAGAAGGTTGGATGGACGTGTCGTTCGCACCACGTAATAAATGGCCACTGTATGGGGTTTTTACCTTTCGTAGTCTCTTACAAAAGTCAGCTCGAATAATAGAAATACTTGCTCCAGTGTCCACCAAAGCTCCGATATCGTTACCTTCAACTGATACTAACAACAAGTTCGATGGGTGTTCTGGAGGAGTTGCTAATTTACCGATAGATGCAGTTTCCCCTCCAAAAACTGCATGACTTAGTTTTCCGAGAGGTGGGTGGGGTCATGCACGACAGGGCGAAGCGGAGACACAGATCGTCGAAATGGTGATGGGGAACGACGTCGCGACGCACGAGAATTGGTCGGGGACTCGGAAGTGGCAGGAGGAGAGGACCGCCGTGGCGGAGATGGGTAACCCCTCTGGCGGTAGTCGTAACGAAGGTTTGGTCGGTCACGTTCGTACGTGTCGTAGCCACGTCGCTCATCAATTAAACGCCTCCTACAGAACCGCGAAATGTGCCCGCGAATTCCGCAGTAGAAACACACCGGCCGGTTGAAAGAGGGCTGAGGGCGCTGCGGTCGCCATGCTGGATAGTAAGGCTGCGGCCCAGGGACCGTGTTGACCGCTGCCACATAGCCAGGAACTGGTTGGGCGGGGACGCCTGCCACGGACAGAGGCGGCCTGCCAGCCACTTCGGAATAGGATGGCGTGACTGGAGGAGGGGTAAGATCTGCGGGAAGTCTTCCGTGAGTACACGCGGCAAGCTCCTCTCTAATGATCTCTCGCAGGTTAGGTGTAGACGAGTAGGGACTGGTAGAAGAGACGTGCACAGAGGTGCGGCCGTCAAGTTCTTCCCGGATGAGTTCGCGTATTAGAGCTCGGAGGTCCTCATCGCCGCTGTTGCGGGCCATGGTACCCTGCTGGAGACGGAGCGACTGAAGGTTGTCCAGGCGTTGGCACGTTGTCCTCACATCCGAAACGGTAGTCGGGTTCTGAAGGGCCAGGGCATTAAAGGCGAACTGGCCGATCCCTTTCAAGATGTGGCGTACGCGATCAGCCTCCGTCATGTCTTTGTTGACCTTTCGGCACAGGGCCACAACATCTTCAATGTACGACGTGTACGTCTCACAAGGATGTTGGAATCGTCCCTCCAGCTTCTTTTTCGCGATGTCTGAGCAGGCCGAGGAAGAACCGAAAATCTGGCGCAGCTGGGTGGTGAAATCGTTCCAGTCATCAATGCGGTGCACATTGTTCCGGAACCACGTTTTGGCCACTTCGTCCAGGGACCACGAGACGTTTTCAAGCTTCGCGCGGTCGTCCCACCTGTTAAAGGCGCTGACGCGTTCGAAGGTATCAAGCCACTCGTCAACGTCCTCATTACGAAGGCCAGCGAACATCGCTGGATCCCGCTGGCGGCTGGTGACGAAGTACGGTGGGACGGCGGCTGAGCCCGCCCCACCGGTTCCGCTGCCGGTTCCACTGCCGGTACCGCTGCCGGTTCCGGTGGCACGTTCCGCTGTCATAGGCATGGCGTCTCGCAGCAGGCGACGACCCGAACGGAGCTCCAGGGGTACACTCAGAGATGGAGGACGAGGGACCAAGACGCACGCTCCACCACTTGAGAGACCACGGTTTGCGTGGCCGTTTATTCCAACGCTCGGGCCAAGGAAGCAGATCAAGCGGTGATGATGATTATTTACAAGTGATGATGATGCCGAGCCTATCGGGGCTAGCACTGATGATAGTGGGTGATTACGAAGAAGCGTCCGTACCATAACGCAAAGTACTGGGAGCGTAGTCACTGGGTCTCACAATATCTCTAATTTTAAATCTATATCCCTGACATGTACAATCTGTAAAATCTTGGAGCACATATTACTTAAACATGTAACTGCTTTCCTAGAAGAAAAACGTATATTATCTCTCTATTAGCATGGCTTTCGCCGAGGTCTTTCAACCATAACCCAATTAATGGAATTAACTTATGAGGTATCGCAGAGTATTGGCAATCAAAAACAAACTGATCTAATCTTCCTCGATTTTGCCAAAACATTTGACAAGGTATCACACAAGAAGCTAATAAAAAACTTGAAGCCACCCTAGGAAATTCTGCAGTTCTTAACTGGATCAAAAATTATCTAACTGATCGTACACAGTATGTGGAATTTAACAATGAAACCTCTGCTACCACCTCCGTTACATCTGAATATCCGCAAGGCTGTGTGCTGGCCCCAATTTCGTTTCTCTGTATTAATGATTTGCCTACAAATATTAAGGAAAAAAAATCTAATTATTCGCGGATGACTGCGTGCTCTATCGAGAAATAAACTCAACCGATGACCACGTAGCTTTAAATACTGCTTTACAAGATGTTCCCTGCTGGTGCCGTAAATGGCAGATGTCACTCAATACAAACAAGTCTACATTGTTATCGGTAAGTAAAATAAACTAGGTCAAATTTTCCTTACACTATTTATGACATCCCAAAACTAGAGTAAATTAGCAAAATTATCTCTGAAATATTATAACGGAAGATCTAAGATGGGACGCACACAGGTTATGTTACTTCAGCTGCACTACGCCGCTTGTTTACACTCAGATACCGGCTCCGCCAGGCCCCGCCTCCTCTAAACTGCTTGCATACACTTCCCTTGTGCGATCATTACTTGAATATGGTAATATCATTTGGTCACCATTCACAGAATAGCAAATCACGAAGCTGGAAGGAATAACGAAAGGAAAGCCATGAGGTTCATCTACAACAGGTACAGACATATATATTCTCCGACTGAACTAATTAAAAACGCTGGCTTACTTACTCTTATGAATAGAACAAGGTTAGCAAGTGCGAAATTTATGCATGAATTAATCGATGGTTATCTAAACATTGATGTATCCGCCTATCTCACGTTTGACCTAACCAGAACAACACGCCAAAAATACCCAATGAGACTTAACGAATACTCCATCAACACAAATTGCTTTAAGTACTCATTCTTTCCGATGGCCACTAATGAATGGAATAAACTGGATCCGAGTATTTCGAGCACTATCGAATTATCGAAGTTTCTAACCCTCGTCGAAAATGAACTATGTATTATGCAAGCGGAATCACTTGGTTTATTCTAATTTGTGTGTTTGTGTGTACATTGTACCAGCGAAATATCGTGTTATATTTTTTCTTTAATCAATATTTAGTACTGAATCCAGGCGAAGGGGAAATACCCTGTTGATTCTTGAGTATGTTTCTCTTTTTGGTGTGTCCTTACTTGAATTACTTCAACATATCGTTGGGTAGTTTCTTATTATTGCTTTTCATTGTTGTGTTTCTTGATGCATATGCCAATGTTTCAACCATTATTCAAGGCGCTGCATTTATTTTCTTCCAGCAACTTTTCTTTACACTAATGTTTTACGCCTCCCTTGATATGAAAATGTAAATGATCCGATTCTGTTAGTTTAATTCTGTACTTTATGGCGATGTATGTGTCTCTATTGTGTACTTATTCGAATTTTTATGTTCACGTCCTTCCTGCTAAAATCTCTAATGGGATTGGCATTATGTAAAAACAAATAAATAAATATGTTACAAAAGGACTTACTACACAAGCATTAACAATGAACTGCTGTCATTCACCGATAATTTCTTGCGAGCACACGGCTCGCGTTCCATTGAAGAAAACTACCCGCCGCGTGGCTCAGTGGCTAAGGCGTTGCGCTGCTGAGCACGAGGTCGCGGGTTCGATTCCCGGCCACGGCGGCCGCTATTCTGATGGAGGCGAAAAGCAAAAACGCCCGTGTGTACGAGGTTTCGGCGCACGATAAAGATCCCCAGTTGGTCAAAATTAATCCGGAGCCCTCCACTACGGCGCCCCTCATCGCCTGCGTTGCGTCGGCGCGTTAAACCCCACAATACCGTTGAAGAAAACTGGGTTATGTTAAATTAAATCAACACGTTCATTCCAACCATCAGCACAAAAACTAAAAACACCGCTCCTTGGTATAACTAGCAGCTTCGACGCCTCAATACAAAAAGAAATGTCTTTATCACCGTTCCAATAAAACGACGACTTTTCCGATAGCTGGCTCCGTTACAAAAGATGCGATAAAGGATATTAGGCACTGTTTGCATGAATTCACCGTTATTTTTTAAAGCAAAGCTTTTTACCTCTACCCCCAAGGGTGCTTTCGCGACCGTTCAGCGAACAAATAAAAGAATTTGCTGGCACCACCGGGAATCGAACCTGGAACTGATAGACTAACACAGCGAGAGCCCGTTGTCTTACCGATTTAACTACGAGCCCACGCGAAGACGAGGAAGATAGGTGGTGTACTCACCAAGCACATCTACGGGTTTACCCCCTGCGTTCTCGCTGAATGCCACGTGAAAGCGTCAAGCGACCACTCACACCCGTCTAGCGGCCCTGTGCGCACCTTGCTCATGTGCTAAGAGTCACAAAATTAAAGGAACCTCACACCAATGCATGGTATCTCACTTCTAGTACGCCAATGTGCTAAAGCCTGTGGCCTCCAGTGTTCACGTAAAAATCACAGCTCCTTGTCGTCCACCCTGGCGCCAAATCAAGGAATACATTCAAATACTCCTTGATGTCCAGGCCATCACTCCAAGCCCCAGCATCAAGATACTGGGCCTACATCTCGAGGCTAACACCAAGAGTGACGTCTCCTTGCAGCGCCTAAAAAACAGCAATAATCAAATCATACACATAACACATGATCAGGCGACTTCCCACCAAGAAGTGAGGCCTAAAGGAATCCGGTACATTTCGATTAATTGAAGCTTTTGTCCTCTCGAGAATCACTTACGTCAACCCCCTGTCTTCTTCTCGAAAAGGAAGACATAGAGATGCTTTATATAATGATTAGAAAGGCGCTCGAGCAGGCCATTGGTCTTCTCATGAGTGCATCCACACACAGGCTGCTTAGCACGGGTCTCCACAACACGGTGGAAGAGCTGATAGAAGGTCATCTTTCTAACCAGTAGGTCCGTCTCAGAACTGCGGCGGGTAACCGCATCCTTCACCAGATTGGCTGGGCAGCCCAGAATGTCACTCCGCTTGACGTACTCCCAGACTCTTGGCGACTAAAACTAAAGATATTCCCTTTGCTTAGAAATATGAACCCCTCACATGACGAGGGTCAGCGAAAAGCACGGGCTCAAGCGCTAAACACCACCCTCGGTGGGGATCATGCAGTTATCTACACAGACGCCTCCAAACATCGCGGGCAGCAATACGCCATCATCGTGGCTACCTCCAGAACAAACCTCCTTGCGTGTACCTCGCTTAGGACCCAAGAAATGACGGCAGCAGAAGAGGCAGCCATCACCTTGGCTCTCACTCAACCAGGGGTTCGGAGGGTAGTCACCGATTCCCAGCAAGCCTACTGGAATTACCAGTGGGGTTGGGTGTCCTGACCTGCACTGCGCGTGCTAAAAAACCACTCCCAAAACGATTCCATTCAGCACATCTGTACACCCCCTCACGCTTCAATGGAGGGCAACAAATATACCCACCCAACAAGCCTGCGCTTTTACCTCCCGTGCTATAGAGCTGCACGAGAACAGTCACCCGTTTGTCACGTTCAGGTAGATAACCCAGCATTATCGCCTTCTGAGACAGACTGTACCTTCGACTTACCCTCACATTTCAAGAGAACAACAAACTACCCTACGGCTCATACAATCCAGGGTCCTTCCCACAGCCTACGCGTCTTCACTTAATGCATCCGAATCACTACTACGCTTAATGTAAATTTTGCTCAGAAGTAGGAACACTGGGCCCCGTAATGGAGGTGTGCGACTTTAGTCCTGAGCACCCTCCTCTCTTTCCGTCAACAACCCAACAAGAGCAATGGGAGATGCTGCTGTCCAGGCTCTCTCTACCTACCCCGCTTCAGCGGGTGGACAGAACACAGGCCGCGCGGACTGCATATGGGCCCCATAGAAGAAGCAATCACTCCCCAGGGCTGCACTCCGGGGAGTTCAGAAATCTGAACAAAAGTATTTCTTCCTCCTCCTCCTCCTCGTCTGCCGCAAATCTCTTCGCCTCCTTCCGCGGCGCAGAGACGGAGAAATCCGACCGTCTAACACCGGGTTGGAGCTTACTTTAATTTTATAAAAAAAAGTTTCCACTCTTGTGCTAAACCAATAAAACTCAACCAAACACCGTTCATGCATTATGCATTGATTTAACCTTACCAAGAATATGTCTTTCAAGTAATAAATGGTGTGGTTAAGTACATTTCACTTCTCTCTGGTTTTACTATTTGTAGAACGATGTGAGTGAATTTAAGTGACGTCGCATGGGTAATCGTTATGGGTGCCGTTTACAGCTTTGATTTCCAACCACATTCACGGGGTGGATTGGCGCGATTTTTTCAACCATGACTTTCATCCAGGTTAAAAAATAACCCTCAGAAATTTTGCGTGTTATCAATCCTGTTAGCGATCCTGACATCGTCCTCACTGACAGTAATTATGATGTCATTCTCATGCATCAGTGTGCACAGGTTTTAAACCGCATTCATATCAGTATTCACGTGTTAAGACATCACATCATTCCTTAAATTTAACTTCATTCCAGATGTCAGCATGCAAGAAATAATAATCAGTGAAGCGCGAATATTTACCTTGCTCAGTCTACTCAAAATTTTTCCTTCTTCTGGTCATGTAGGCTGCAATACCAATATACTGAAACATTTATCAGCTAGCATTTCTCCCATACTTGGTGCTCTTTTTTCCCCATCCTTAGCATCAGGTTGCATCCGCCATTACGGGCGAATTGCAAAATTAATTCCAATATTCTAATATGGGGAACGCTTTTTACCCCTAACTATCGCCCTATTTCGTTAACAAGTAACATTGGTAAACTCCTCGAACATATATTACAAACACAAATTATCAACTACCTGGAGCATCACAACATTAACCATAATTACCAACACGGATTCAACAGAGGATATGCTTGTAATTCATAGCTCGCAGGTTTCATTCATGACATTCATTCAGCCCTCGATGGTGGATCCGAAGTTGACGCCATTTCTCCTGACTTTTCAAAAGCTTTCGACCATGTTGCTCATCACAGGCTCCTTACAAAACTTCCTCGGCCTAACATTAACCCTAACATTTTATCATGGGTAAAAGACTTTCTTTCATCACGCGTACAGTTCACGCCTGCAAACACCTGTACCTCTTCTTCCAAACATCTTACTTCCGGAGTCCCCCAGGGCAGCGTACTAAGACCTCTACTTTGTTTAATCTATATTAATTACTTACATCCTGTGTTTCTTCCCCAATACGAACTTTTCCTGGTGACTGTGTGATTTACCGAATACTTTTCTTGCGATAATGACCATGAATCTTCACAAATTTATCTTAACGCCATCTATTTATGGTGCTCATCCTGGCTAATGACCCTGAACCATTCCAAAACTGAGTATATGTCCTTCACTAATCATGCCTCCCGCTTTCCTACCTTCAACGTGCACAATCATATTGTCTTTGACCTCGTCTTCATTTTTAAATATCTCAGAACTCACCTACAACCTGATTTGCCATGGCATTATCACATGAAACACACCCTGGCTTCCGCAAATCACTCTTTCGGTTTTCTAAAGCGTAACCCTAAACATGTTCCTTCTGACATTCACAAACTTGTCTTTACTACACTTATACATTTTAAAATTCAATATGCTCAGCCTGCGGTCTCCATCAGGTACACATGCAACTGATATCGAATCTTTAAAAAACCGTGCTACTCGCTTCATATATTCAGATTACTCACCTCATTCAAGCTCTAGCGCCACAGCACTAAAATGTCGCGCCGAACTACCGGATCTAGCACCTCACCGCCAACTTTGCGCCTATCACTGTTCCATAAGCTTTACACGCACGCGTCCCTTCCCGATGATTTCTTCGAGCGACCTCCCGTAATTTTCCCTCGCCGAGACCACTCCTACAAAGCTAAACGCATGAACTGCCACTCATCCGCTTTAGCCCGGCCTATCCGCGTACCATAGTCGAATGGAACAGTCTACCATCTCATATGGCCTCTCAAAAAGACAAAACAAAATTCCAGCAACTAGTTCAAGAGCTAACCTAAGACTTAGCCGTCGCTTGGGGTTTTTCTTTTCCGTCTCTCAAAAGGTGCACTAAACATTTTTGTTTTTGTTCAATATTTTTTTGTCGTGTTGGTAGGTTGTACTTCGTGTCATGCTTGAATTTGAAATATTTGGATTATATTCTTTTCTTTTTTGTTGTTATTGTGTATTGAATTTTGGTTATCCCTTTTTTCAAGCTTACAGTGTGTATTTATTTGCGTTTACAGTTTGAACACCCCTGCTTCTTTTTTTACCCTTTCTTTGATAACGATGGTACAATACGTCTGCTAGGTAACACCCTTTGTAATACCCCCTCATGGGGGCCTTTATGGGTACTCTGAAAAAATAAAATAAATACAATGAACAATAAACAGTAAATTGTACATATTACTTAAGAAAAATTTTAGTATGCTTTTTTTGTATTCAAGCCACACGTATAAAAAAGGCATGGCTTATTTGTTTCTGAAGCTTGTGAGTGGCTCTACCTTAGGAGCTACAAGAACATGTTCTGCAGATTGTTCTCATTTTTCTCAACAATAACAGTGGTCGTGCAAGCAGGGTAGGTACATTTGTTAATGCAAACTGCGTACAAGCGATGTATTTAGAACATAACAATGCACATGTTTAGAGCCGTAGTACTTCTCGGAACCTTCTATTTGTCCATTATGTGTCTTCTGCGTTTGCGTTCAATAAAATCGCGAACAACTCAAGAGTTTTGAACTCGGTAATGATACAGCTAGCATAGTACCAACACCGATGCTATTCCGATAAATATGTGCACATGGTGAAACTAAACACAGGTCACCGGGCTAGTTATTATTTAAAGAATTAATATCAGCCTCACGAACATTCATTGAAAGTAACGGATCGCTATCCCGGCGTACACATTCCCTGAATTCCAAGATTTTCCTGGCAGGTCCGACACAAATGTTAACACGATCGGCTTCAATTCAAATGATTGCCGCACTGTACAAATCGCCTTGTTCCTTTAGGACTCAAACTACCACGCAGAAACAATCCATAGAGAACACAAAAAGTCATACATGCCAAACGACAAGACACAAGAGTACGTAAATCTTTAAAGAAAAAGGGCGCGAATGCTTCCAACTCATCTACCCTGACACCTGCAATAAAAAACTTCAAATCCAATTCAACAGAAGCACGACAGTACTACTTCAAACACTTCCTTCCTTTATAAAAATAACCCGGTGGGTAGATTGGCCACAAAAAAGAAAAAATTGTGGACCACGTGCGGCCGCATGAAGACTTGGAGGAAAAGAAAAAATTACACCATCTTCCCGTGGGGAACCCTGATGAGGATGCGAAGCATCGTGGCGGTTCCGTGTGGTTCCATTGTGTTGCCGTAATGTTGAGTGATCTGGTTTTTACTAGCGCCAGAGAGAATTACGCGTCCGGGTCCACACCGGTGGCAAAGGCACGCAAGTACTGTTGTGTTACGGTGAGTAGGCGGTTGTTCTCCAGGCGCCGAAACTCGTCCATCATGTTCTTGTCGATGTTGTCTCTGTGGTACAATCGGTAGTCTCCGTCAGCGTTGGTGAGGTAAAGGTTGTTGACATTGGTGCACCGGCTGGGAGCAATGTACACGCCCTCCTCTTTGCAGCGTTGTCTTCTCCTTTTTCTTCTTCGGCGGTTCCCCTACGGGAACATGACGACGGTGGTTGAACGCGAACCTATCTCGTGATGGATTCTTTGGTTGGCCAATACCTAGGGGCATCCTGCCACAATCAGCATCAGAGGCGCTGGGGACGGGGCTGGTTGAGCTGCAAGGCGCGTGGCGCTTCCCGCCACAGCTTTCCCACGGGAAATTCAACATCGTCCTCTAAAGTTTTCAGTTCGTCGTTTCCGTTGACGTTCAGCTTCGCGTGCCTTCGTTGTATCAGTAGCTTCTTGACGTAGTTTGAATGAGTCAATGACATAAGGCGCGTTGGTAGCACTTGCTCCTGCCACGGATTTGTAGCGTAGTGGGAAGAGCACCGCGTACCTCCCGTGGCGGCCAGAGAGCCGTGGGATCGAAACCGGGCGCCGCTAATTATTTCTTTTATTTATAGTGTAGTATGGCGCAGCTGTGGGTGTAAGGAGGAGAGTGGCGCATACGCGATGTGAGTGCAGACGCCATCGCGGTACATGCCGAGACCATAAGATACTTTCGCATCTAAAAAGGTTCCAGGTGTAGAACCAGAGTCCACGAGATGCGCGAGCTGACACGTCCACTTGTCCTTCTGCTGCGATTCCTCGCTACGTCTTGTGAGGCTGCTACGATTGCTCATCAGTACCGTGAGGGGATTTTGGGCCAGGGCGGAAGTTCTTCAATTTGGGCCAAATTGTTGCAAACCTGTAGCGGTGGGGGATATTAGGGTCATGGTCCTAGGTTTTCCGGGGACCACTATGACGCCTCGGTTTCCCAGCTTGGCTGCAGGCAGCTCACCCTTAGAAGCATTCAAGCGCCATGGCGTGGAGAGCATTCTGGTAGCACTTGTCCCCACAGGTGACGGGGTTATTCCAGCAAAAAGTTCAAAGCTCCTTCAAGAGCAGCGGTAACTAATGAGCGCAAGTAAGGCAATATGGCAGGGCGGGCCTGTTGTCCCGATCCAAAGACCTAGATTGTGTCAAGGACCTACTGCGGGGAACATCGTTTGCCTCGGTTATCGTGACTGTCTTCATTCCGCCGCATCTCGCTTGTGTGAAGGGCATTGTTCAGGACGTTAATCCCACACAGTCCCCTGAAGAAGTACTAGAGAGGTTCAAAATGGCAGATGTGACGGCAGTCTACTGCTGTAGCAGAGTGGAGAATGGAAGGCGGATTTCTACCGCGTTCGTTATCATAAATTTTGCAGGACTAAAATGTTCTTGTGAGGTGATGGAATGGTCGCTACTGCTTAGGGTAGACCCTCTGGAGCCTCGGCCACTGCAGTGCCGGAAGTGTTGGAGATTTCGCCACATAATTCGAGGATGTAAGTCAAGTCTTAGGTGAAAAGTGTGCAGACAGTCATGATGCGCAATGCTGTAGATCAGACATTGAACTCTGCTGTCTCTGTAAGGGAGCCCACGAAGCAACGTATTCCAACTGGGGAAAAAACCGGTGCTCCAGGTTTGAGGCTTCGGCTTCGTTGAAACTTCAGGGATTTGCAGCCACGCTGTGCAGTCGTTAAGTTTTACCCTTTCACCGTTCTAGGTTCCGAGCATCACCTGTGCAGACCGCCGCATTGCTGACCAACGACTCTGTTACAACGCGATCCGTATCTTATATTGTGGACTTCAGTGAGCCAGCTGGGAGTGCATCATCACTCGTGACGTCACAGGAAAGGCGGTCCTTCCCCCCATTCGACCCTATTTACAGGACTGGTGTGCTCCGGCCACCTGGGATTTGCGGCCGCGCTGTGCAGTCGTTAAGTTTTACTCCTTCACCATTCTAGGCTTCGAGCATCACCCACGCAGACAGATGCGTTGCTGACCGACGACTCCGTTACTACGTCGTCCGTATCTTATCTCGTTGACTTCATCCAGCAACCTGGGAGTCCGTCATCACGCGTGACGTCACAAGAAAGGCGGTACTTCCCCCATCGGACCCTATTTAAAGGACTGCTGTGCTCCCTCCCCCTTGGATTTGCTGCCGCGCTGTGCAGTCGTTAAGTTTTACCTCTTCACTCTTCTAGGCTCCAAGCATCACCCTCGCAGACAGCTGCCTTGCTGACCGACGACTCTGTTACTACGTCGTCCATATCTTATCTCGTTGACTTCATCGAGTCAGCTGGGAGTGCGTCATCACGCGTGACGTCACAAGAAAAGCGGTACTTCCCTCATCAGACGCTATTTAAAAGACTGCTGTGCTCCGTCCTCCTTGGATTTGCGGCCGTGCTGTGCAGTCCTTAAGTCTTACCCCTTCACCATTCTAGGCTCCGAGCATCACCCACGCAGACAGCTGCTTTGCTGACCGACGACTCTGTCACTACGTGGTCTGTATCTTATCTCGTGAACTTCATCGAGCCAGCTGGAAGTGCGCCATCACCGGGGACGTCACAAAAAAGGCGGTTCTTCCCTCATCGGACCCTATAGGACTGCTGTGCTCCGTCCACCTGAGATTTGCGACCACGCTGTACAATCGTTAAATTTTACGCCTTCACCGTTCTAGTTTCCGAGCATCACCCGTGCAGACAGCTGCTTTGCTGACCGCCGACTTTGTTACAGTGTGGTCCGTATCTTATCTCGTGGACTTCGTCGGGCCAGCCGGGAGTGCCTCATCACCCGGGACGTCACAAGAAACGCGGTCCTTCCCCCATCAGCTCCGTCCAGCTTGGATTTGCGGCCGCGCTGTGCTGTCGTTAAATTTTACCCATTTTGAAAACAGGCATTGTCCTGTGTGCTTGTTTTCTCAGTCAACGTTTTTCCACGCCTGTTTTCAAGATGAATCAACACCAACTTGTCGAACGGTCTATCCTGTTAAGTTTTACCCCTTTCCCGCTCTAGGTAGGCCCTGACTTCATCAATCAGTTACTTCGTTCTGCTTGTGGTTTGTGGTGGCCGCCAATCCCCCGGCTTTGAAATATGATCTGTTTTGTATTCTTTGTAGCCTGAGGGGTGTAGACGTGTGCACGTACCGGGCACGCATCGGAGCTTTTTTTCTACTCCGGCGGTCTGGTTGTTGCCATGTTGAAAGTTTCAGTGCATGGTCATGCCTTCTGCGCTTATTGTGCCCTAGGGCCTCATTAGTCCTCTCAACATGCCTTGTGTTGGTTCTGCTTCGTGCGGGCCACGTCGAAAGTAACTCTGGACCTAAGATTGAAGACGTACTCACGCTTCTCAAGCAACATCTTGTAGCTACTTCCTCACTTCATGAATTAAAGCAAATTGTAGTAAAAATAAATGCCAACATTAGTTCAATCGAGCAGACAATCAGCATTTTCCCCAGTTCACAGATAATCTGGATGCTGTCAATTATTCGGTTGGTCAAACCAAACTGAGTATCCAAAAAACCAGGGAAGAACTTGTCAAGGTTGTTGACGATGTAAACAACAGAATGCGAAGAAACCACCTCATTGTGAAAAGCCTCCCTGAGGTCGACAAGGATGGCTATAACGAATATGGCAAAATTGTCAGGAATTCCTTCACCTTCCACCTTAAGCTTAACCTTAGCGAGATGAAACGCGCCCACCGTGTAGGCCAACCGCGACCAAATTTCCTCCGACCTGTTATTGGCAAGTTCTTAAATTTAAAATAAAAAAGTCAAGCACTCAGCAATGCTAGTACGCCCAAAGACATCGAGTCGCCAAAAGTTTGGCTGGATCAGGATTTTTCACCGATTATTCAGTTCGCGCGGAACAAGCTTGAGAGTTCGCAAATACAAATCGCGAGGAAAATGAGCACTTCCAAGTACGCTTCAACAGCCTCCATTTTCGAGACAGTATTTTCCGTTACAACGCGGCGACAGACAGTGTCTTCCAGGTTTCAACAAGAAAGGAACCGCCCGTCAAGTGACAATACGTTGAATATAAACCGGTTACTTCCAATAGACTATCCATTCTTGTGGCCAACTTTTGAAGCTTGCTTCCGAAAATTCACGCTCTAAAAGTGTGTATTCACGCCTGCTCAGCTGACGTGGTCATTGGCACCAAAATGGGCCTTTCGGATAACATTGAAAACAGTGAGCTTGCTCTTCCAAGACGATTTGTAATATTCCGCAAAGGCAGGATTAATTCCCGTGGTGAAGGTGTTCCGATTGCAATAAAAGAAACTTATAAGCCAAAATACTTACAGTAGATTCTTCTTTTGATCTTGTCTGGTTATCTGTGTGCTTTAATGGGATAATATACATTTTTGGTGCCTGCTGCCACCCTCCTGACAGTCGATCCGAGTTTATCGATCACCTAACTACCTCGCTCGAGGAAGGTAAAGCAAAATTTCCCAATTCCATTATTATCTTGGCCGGAGACATTAGTTACCCTGCCATATACTGGTCAACATTGTCAATTAACGTTCAGAATACCTAGTCAAATGTGTACAGTCTTTTCATTTGATGCAGCTTTTTCAGTTAAGGCAGCTTGTACTTAAAGCAACGCTTCGTGGTCATACATTAGATCTAGTTCCAACAAATAATTCCGATAATGCCTCTGTCTATTTACTACAACAATTCAGAGACCACAACATCATTCACTGCAAGCTGCCACTACCGCGTCCTGATAAAACAACACTCGAGAAGTGTATATTTGGTTACGTACGCGCTGATAAAGAAACTATGAATGAAATGCTAGCGGCTTTCCGTCAAATCTTTCAACAAAATTTTAACACCTGAACTGCTAAATAAAATTGGAGACTGTCCTTATCAGCCCAAGGAAATAGAACATGCATGCGTGACAAAACTAATCATCCGAGCACAAGATAGTGACCCTTGGTTTACGCATGAAGTTAAGGCGGTTTGAAACAAAAAGAAAATATGCTATAGAAACACCCAACGGTCTGGGAAGCCTGAGAATTGGCCGCAGTACAAGAACGTGGCGGGCTTACCGGAAGCCACTATTTCAGAAGCTAGAGACAAGTATTTTATTTTACTCTTTCTGGCATGTGTAAAAGAAACCCCAAAAAGTTGTGGCGCACCATAAACCTATTGTCCGCATACATATCGAGCAAAAAAGGCTCACGTGTGGTCGTAAAAAGACGGGTGCATTATGTAGCATCAACTGTAAAATGGCTTCTGGTATGCCACTGTGGTATGTCACATTTGTGCCAAAAGAACGCGCAAAGTACGCGCAAGTTAAAAAGCAGTCAATTTCTCGCTCGACGATTCAAAGAAGCTCTCCGCATTCACACATCCTCTCCGTTTGATGAGTGCATTAGCCTTACGACTGGGTTGAACGCTAGGGAAACCTACTTGTCAGGCTGCATTCACACCACAGGAGATTCTAAAAATCCCGCGTGCCTACTGTAAGGCATGAATTTCCCATGCAACCGTGCGTCCTTTATTCGCAAGTTCCTTCAGACAATGTAAATAATGAATGTCGACTTGCACTAAGAACAGCGTAGGACGGATAATTGAAGACATCTAGAATTCAACTGCAGGGAAGAAACAATCGTTTAACAGCACATAAACTCGCAGCCAAGCCCACATGCATTTGCTTGTGGAAGCAAAACAATTTGTAAAGTAAATATAAAAGATTATTTACAATAAAAACAAACATGATACCCCATCAGCAGTGGCAGCCTTTCTGATGAAGGTCGAAAAGCCCCACAAAATACCTGTACATCCAGATTTTTTTGCGAGGTAAGCATTACTGGGGGGACTAAATTAACTCACAATCCTGCACTGACCCACAGGCAGACTTTTGTAAAGCACGAGATTTGTAAGCTGAAAACCGGTCTAAGTAGTTTGATGCCTGGAGTCAATGCACACAATACCATACCCATTTCCCTTAGATTTCCTTCAAAGCAAAATCTTCCTTGTTGACAGTTCTTTTTCTATTGCTCCCCCTGCTGCTCATACAACTGGCTTATGTTTTATCTTCATGTCTTTCACCCACATACGCACACTAGTTTCACCATTATGATGCACTGTTCTGGAGAAAAATGGTAGAAGTCATGCCTAATGTAGCGCAAATGCTTGTGCTCTGCATTCTGTAGAGATGTTATGTCCTCGTCTTTTCGGATAAGCTTCCACTGATCCTGTTCAAAATGGTGCTGATAGGCACATCTTTCTCGAGCTCCTTTGCGATTCCCTGCT
Source organism: Haemaphysalis longicornis (assembly GCF_048455015.1). Lineage (NCBI taxonomy): Eukaryota > Metazoa > Arthropoda > Arachnida > Ixodida > Ixodidae > Haemaphysalis > Haemaphysalis longicornis. Next base: position 890,269 of record NW_027526213.1, read on the forward strand.
CTTTCAGTAGGAGTCATACCTCTATTGAGCTCATAGGGGTGTTGTTGATGCGATGCTTATTGCAGTGTTCATGCAGGGTTCAGAGACAAGAATTCAATGATATTCAAGGACTTTCAAGGGCTCGCAAAGCCTTTTCCAGGGTGGAGGAGAACATGTGCACTCACTTTTCACTACTGTTTTCACACGCTAAACGTTTCCGTCTTTACATCTCAAAAAAAAACCTCAAGAAAAATCTTTTTGCAACACCTGCAGTCTTTGGAAGTGGAAAAGGTTACCCCCACCCACAGTAATACTGAGGGAGCTTTACAAAAGCCATGCCATCTTGAACTTTTCGAGCTCTGCAAATGCGCTTGATACATAGTCTCGAATAACTAGCACCCTAACTTAATACCTCCTGCCATTGTCATCCCCCAAATGTCGCTTTCCATTAAGGGAGAGGGGAGCCATTGACTATTCTACTGGCTCTGTCCACCATCACACCGGTCAAAATAAAATATTCCAATAAAGCTTAGGAGAGTTACACTGTGTTCTCGCATTCAGAGTTTTGCTTATCTGTGCTGATTTTTATTTCACCCTGGAGTGCCAGCACCATTACGTTTCGAAACGTAGTGGGGCATAGCTATGGCGGAACACAGCAATGGGAAGATATGTACAAGGAATGACAGGATGATGCAATGCAGAAAGCAGTATAAAAATTGGAAGGGGATCTAGGCTAATTTCTGCCTCGTCCGATGCAGGGATTTCGTTCCCTGCGGGCCGATGTGCTCCCAAGCTCAGTTTAAGTTGTAAAAGCTGTATAAACCAGCACCACTGCATCCCCAAGCTGGCTTTAAATTGTAAAAAGCATGTTTTCGATGGGGAGTTTTCAGGGTCACACTGATATAAGCAACGAAAACCCGGTCATGTAATCGGGTTTTCTCCTCCATGTTGGCCAAAGAAATCGAGCGTTTTCAAGGAGACGGAAAACATTCGAGGCTTTCAATGCCCTTAGAAACTCAGTTTTGAATTTCAAGGGTTTTCGAGGCCCTGTACGAACAATGCTTAAATAGAAGCCCTGAAGGTGTAACTAATGCCCTCGGTAAAAGTTATAAATGCCAGAGACAGGTCTTGTAAGTCTTACAGGTTCCCCGTTATCAAACGTGCTTCTTTGCATCGCCTTGCTGGGTCCAGCCACTTTTGACCTGTAGATTACCACTGGCAATGCTTGAGGTACGGCGTCTGCCTGTTTCACTAAGCACAAGCACTTGCCTTTCTTGTCTTATTCCTGCAACGGCAAAAAAAGCATCCAGATTCATTACACAGGGCACAAGCAGAATCGTAATTTTTATAATAGGTAACAATGACACTGCGAACCCGACATCACGCTGCCTCATGACAGCCGATGACTGCAAGCCATAAAAAAGGCAAAATGCGCGTTGCGTATAACGCCTCCGCATGCGTGGCTGCTATTAACATTAGAGACAAAATACAAGAACAGTTAAACTTTCTAGAGCCAAAACACAACAGTTAAACTTTCCAGTGAGTCAACTGCAGTAGGAGCATTCAGAAACAATAATTACATGCGACAGTATAGGCGTGAATTTTTTGCTGCTTCGCACCTGAACCAATACAAATTAAACTTTATTACGCCGATACATTACAAGATCGAACTGAGACACCATGACAATATTTCGCACGCTGGTACGATCATAACAAACGTCCTGGGTTTGAACTGGGTAGGCTACTCATCCTGACGTGCAAACAAAAAGCTTTGTGAAAGCCGAGGCATGCCGTGTGGGTGTATCTAGCAGAGTCAAACGTGTATCACGTTGCGTTGCATAAACGCTTGAAACGAGCAGTTGTCACTTGCGAAGAGTGCCACGCTAACAGGGTAGGCCTATTAGAAATCTGAAACGGAGAAAGACATGAAAGAAAACAGTACTTACTTCTACACATTAATAACGTATATTGGGTTACACAAAGAATACAGTCTGCTCATATCTACATTTTAATGCATTCAGCGCTACCCATGGACACTCCGTACGATAATAAACGATCACACCGCTACATAAAGCGAACTTCTCCGTTTTATTACCTCCAGAGCGGCCTAAATCTGCAGTACTACAACCTCGGAGGTAAGTTGCGCAGTGAACGTTCCACTCGTGTTGAAGCATGCTTTTTTTACACGAGATCACGCATACAGAGCAACAAGGCCTGTTTTCATCGCTGGAAGCGCTTGCGTTGGACGCCTGCGCCATTTCGAAAAAAAAATGGCACTGAAAAAAAAACGCCAACATAACTACGTCAAATACGTTGGTAAACTGACCAATCAGCTCAGTTTAAATTGGACAATCAGGGTGCCGCGCCTTCTGGCCCGATATGCTTGCCCGTGGTCCCGCGTAATGCGCTCCAACAGCGCCAAATCCTCCAATAGTGGCACCTGGCGTCTGAAAAACGTTCCATTAATCTACATGGCAACAAGTATGAGGGAAGAAAGGAGGTTGGGAACGTCGCGGGCACTGCTGACGTCATTTTTCCTCCTCAGCCGGGACTACAGTTCCTGTATATCGCGTAGCGGAAGAGTTTCGCGTCCGATTCCCACATGCCGCGGGTTCCAGTTCGACAGGAAAGCCCGCTTTCAGTGCTGCACACAAGACCCCGTATTCAGTTAGTTCATCTCAACTGAGCATTTGCCGTGGCTATAGCGGCGACAGCGGTGGCAGCTCAGCTTTAAGCAGCTGACTATCGTACGCCGGTTTTTGTCCGCGCCGCTCCTTACCACTCCTCCTCGGCGCTGGCGCTGGCGTGGCGGCCCGGCGTCAACTCCTGCATGCCAGACGGGCGGCTTTCCCGCACGACCTGGAGCTCAAGATGGCGGATGGACGCGCAGCTCTGCTCCCCTAGGGGAGCTATATACAGGAATTCTAGCCGGGACCGGCCGCGGGCGCCGGCCGCCGTAACACAGGTTCGGTCAACTTCTACGCCCACCACCGGTCGCTGCGTCATGGGCCTCTCTGGAATGTTACCAGGCACGACAGTTGGACGAGCGGCGGCCGATGTTGGAATGGCCGCCGGCGGTCGTTTGGTATGTGTGCGCAGTAACGTGTTCAATATTTGAACAAAGAAAACATGCAGGTAATGGTGTGTTTTATGGTGTCGAAGTTTTGTCCTTGTCGCGGTATTA